>NC_064855.1:123902480-124202480 GCF_024139225.1 Suncus etruscus
CCTGGGGTTCCAGCAGGGGATCCTAACTCTTCACCTTCCACCCCTGACTCATGGGTGGGCCAGTTCCAGGGTCCCAGCTCCAGGCATTATCGGGGAGCCCGCAGGAACCCAACCCCAGCACTGGCCCCCCATTCTGTCTCTCAAGCATCCCAGGCTGGAGCTGAGGGTCTCCAGCCTGCCTGGCCTGCCCTGAAGGGGCCCAGACACAGCACCCAGTTCTATTTGGGGGGGCAAATATTCACAGCAAGATGTAAACGTGGTTCTCAGTGGGCTTTTCTGTGGGGAGAGAGGCCCCAGCCTGTCCCACGATTGTGCGGAAGGAGGCATTATACTAGATTATTAAAGCCATAATTTCCTGCTGAATCTGTCTGGGTGTTTCTTTTTATCACTTAGCAATTTCTATCTAGTTATGGCATAATTAAGTTTCCTGACCCCTTGCTCATCTCTTAACAGGACGCTTAGAAACAGCCTCGAATTGCGGGCCCAGGCTGAGGCCCCACTCGCCGCGCAGTAATGGAATCAGATCATTAATCCAGTAATTGTACAGCGCACATCACTTTGCGCTGAAAGTCTCGGCTCCCCATTCCTGCCGGGACCGTGAGGCCAGGCGCACGCTCAGCCCTTCACCTGCAGCCTAGTCCCCGAAGAGGTAGAGTGTGGAGCAGGTCGCTGGGGGTGTCCGGGACTCCGAAGCGGGGCTGATACTACCACTCAGGCAACAAGAAGGGGGCGAGCCAAGGGGAGGGGCAGGTCCTCCCGGCAGGCAGAGAGACCCCTAGGGCCCCATCTCTGGCATGTCCCATCTCAGAGGGGCAGGAAGCCCAGCACCACTGACCTGGGGGGCTTCAGGGGCCAGAGCGCAGGAAGCTGGCGGCAATGGGATGACTGAGAAGGAGAAATCTGAAGAGGACGGGGACTTGGGATAGCAGGGAGGGCGATCCCCCGGCATCCCATGGGGTCCCCTGAGCATCGTCAGGAAGAATCCCTGAGTGTGGAGTCCTGGCACTGTAATCCCTGAGCACTGTCAGGAGTGATTCCAAATGCACAGCCAGGAGAAAGCCCTGAGCACTTGGTAATTACATCTTATTTTACCCAAAACGGAGATCATCCCTGGCCCCTTTGTATCTTTTTGCTTACAACTTGATTTTACCAAAAAACAGAGACTGTCTTCCATGTAAACCTGGGTGAGACTGGTCTCTGGACCCAAAAAGGATTGTTCTGACAGGCAGCTTGCTCTCCATCAGAGGTAGAGGATTGCCAGACTACACGTGTTTCACCCTCAGCCTGGTCTGGATTATTTCATGCAGCGGCTCTGCTTAAGACTCGTTCACCTGGGGTTGGCGATACGGTGCCTGGGGTGATTTTACAAGCACTGTCTGGAGTGATCCCTGAGTGCAGAGCCAGGAGTAAGTCTTGAGCATCACCAGGTGTGACCTCCCCTCCCAAAAAGAAACATGATGTCAGGAGATGAGCTTGGCCCTGGGGTGCCTTGTTAGGGACCTGGTCTCAGGGCCAGGGGGGACAGGCTGCTCACACCACACCTCAGACAGACCGGAGCAGAACAGCTGCTTCTCTCCAGGAGCTGAGCTCACTCAGTCTCAGCCCCATCCCTCGGGGGCCATCTGGGGTTTGCTCCAGGTGGAGTCTGTGGGTATACAGAGTCTTGGGCACCCCGGTGTCTAGCCCCAGGACAGAGTGCAAGGAGCTGCCAGCCACGCCCCTCCTGGCCCTGTGTCAGGCAGTCTGGGGGCTGAGTGGGGCCTCGAGGACACGGGACAGGCCCACCGCCCAAAGGAGCAGGTCCCCACATGCCAAAGGATCCGGGCCAGGGACCTCTGTGTCAGCGGACAAGAGTCACTGTAGAAAATCCAGGTACCGGCCAGCACAGGGATGAGAGGGCCACACATGGCCCCTGGCTCCAGAAGGAAGTCCAGTCTGGCCCGAGGGAGATGAGCGGTGGATTTCTCTGCTCTCCAGGAAAGGAAGGAGGGCAGAGGTGGGCAGAGGAGGACACAGGAAGACAAGGCCAGACAAGGCAGACGAGACCAGGCAGGGACTGGACAGTGACTGGACAAGACCTGTGCACGGGCTGCCGACATTATTTCTGCAAGGAGAGAGCTCCTTGGAGGCGCCAAGAAATTGTGGCGTCCTGTGAGTGCTGTGTGCTGAGTGCCGTGTCCTGTGAGCTGTGAGCACTGTGCTCTGAGCCCTGTGCCGGCCGATGAGCCCAGAGCCGTGAGCCATGTGACCTGGGTCCCCATCGCCCACCGCCCCCCCCCCCACGCTCTTGGTGTCTTCATTTCCAAATGCAGCGGGAGGGCCTTCCCTGCCCGCCCAGGCCCCAGCGCTCAGGGGGAAGAGGGTTGGCTGATTGGAGGCACTCACTTAACTCCTATTGTTTCATTGATCAAGACGATCTGGGAGGCAGAGTAGATCAGCCTCCCTTCCTTCGGTGGTGCAGGGAGAGCAGGGAGAGACATTTCTAAAATAGATCTATTTTCTCTCCAGCCCCCGGAATAATGCATGAGTGATTATAACATAGGCTCTATCTCCCGCTTTTCCCCCCGCAGCCCGCGCGAGAGTGCCTGACACGGCAATCACAGCTCGCTGGGTTTTCCATCTGATGCCGTCCAGGTTTATCACGGTCGTTAAATGCCCATTCTTGTTGGGTGTGATAAATGTTATGGCCGTTTAACAGTAAGGAAAAAGAGAGACATGTTAAACCAAATATTGCTTCAGATTGTGTCTTTTCTTCTCCTTTATCATCCTATCTTAATTTATAGCATAATCATCATTATCGCGCCTGTCAGCCTCATTTAACCTCCCTGGCTCCCAGGATCCCGCGCGGCCGGCCTGATTGCCTCCTCCTGCTGCCTCGCTGATAATGGCTGACAGATTAGCGCTCCCCGCGAGGAAGACAATGATATATAGGGCCGTGCCGCGCGCTCTATATATTAATGAGGTGCTGGCCGGGCTTTGATAAGGCTGCGGCATAATCCATCAGCGCGAGAGGGGCTTGTAAGCCCGGCGCGATTCCTGGGAAAAGCACCTGGGAAGGTTGTAATGACCGGCCGCTAAATGCCCTGGGCCTGCCCCCCTGTTGTAATGAACATCAGATAGGCCGGGGGAGTCACCCGGGGGGCTTATCGGACCCCCAATCCGGCTCCCTGCTCGCCCGAGCCCTGGATCCGGCCCTGACACCGTCTTGAGCGCCTGGCAATTAATAGCTCATTTTCCTGGGCATTAGGGGCTGTTTATCTTCCACCCGGCTGCTTACCCCGGGCAACCCCTCGGAAGGGCGGCTCGGGCCGGCCCGCTCTCCCTGCTGTCCTCGTTCTTTTCCGCCAAGCCCCATTGCTTGCCATTAGGTAGAAAGCTTCAGATGGCTACTTGAGTTTCAATGCGCCGTTATTACAGGTATTATATGAAATTGCTTGTGTGGCGTGAAGGGGATTATAGAGGTTCTGGATCAATAACGTGGTGGTGTCGGGCGTGATTACAGGGCTCCATCAACTTCCCCCCATTCCGGCTGTCACTGTGGACACAACACGCCACCTTCTCATTCACCGCGAGCCGGGCGTTTCATTGGGAAATTCTGTGTATCTCCATTCGCCGCGAGGAGCCGGTTTGTGCAAAGGAAAATGCCTTCCTCCCTCGCCTGTGCCCGCTCCAGAGCTGGCCCTGGGAGGGAAGGCGCGCGCAGCCACTCGAGGGCTCCTCCGTGCCCATGGCGATGTTGGCTCTCCAGCAGGCCTCAGGGGCACCCTGGTTCCAGGCCCCTGAACACCAGGTGCCATGAGCCGGCTCCCACCCGCGCCCTCCCACGCCGGGACCACAGGCTCAAGTACTAGTGCGCCCCAGTGCTTCCAGAGCCAGCTCCATTCCAGCACTCCATCCCCTCATGCCCAGGTGCCCAAGATGTGCTGGTGACTCTGCCTGGAAAGCAGGCCGGCCCCCCGTGATTTGTGCTCAGCGCCTCTCGGGTCTTTTCACCTCCTCTTGAAGCAATTTCCTGAGCTTTGCAGGCTGAAAAGAGGCTACTGGGATAGAGGGCCTGTCCCCACATGAACAAATCTGACATGTCTTCACACGATGGTCCAAGGGCCCCCAACAAACAGGCGCAAACGGACCCAGAAGCACCCCAGTGCAGCCCCTGTAAACACGGAGGTTCCTGCACTGAAGCAGTTCCCAATGGTGCCCTGGCTGGACCTGGCCTGGTCTGAGCGCCCTGTGCGGAAAACCCCGCGTGGGATCTCATACCCTTGTGACTGTTAATCTGCTCCTCTGCTTCCCTTTGCGTACTTTAGGCCTATTTCGTACTAGTTCTAAAGCCAGGAGAAATCATGGGATCATGTGAGATGCTCCTGAAGAAAAACTTGCCCTGAACAGTGCCTGTATCCCTGACGTGTCCATTGCCCACAGAGAGCGCCCTGTCACCGAGGCAAGTCACACCCAAGGGCTCCAGCTACCCATGCTAAGCCCCATCATCCATGCCAGAAATGAATGACCTCTGATTTGGGGCAGGTCCCCCAATCTGTGGACAGCTTCAGTGATCCTCAAACTTTTTAAACAGGGAGCCAGTTCACTGTCCTTCAGACCATTAGAGGGCCAGACTATAGTAAAAACAAAAACGATGAACAAATTCCTATGCATGTTGCATATATCTTATTTTGAAGTGAAGAAACAAAACAGGAACAAATACAACATGTGGCCCGGGGCCTGTAGTTTGAGGACCACTGGGCCTAAGATGGTTCTGTGTGTTCTGTGCGTCGTCCACATCCACCAATCAGGGATCGCAAGGGTGCAAGGGCACCATGCATGGGCTGTATCCAGCTTCCTGCTGCTGCCCCCTCATATCACTGCAACTAAATCCAGCGCCAGCGAGACCGATCAAGAGCCTCCAGGCCACCAGCACGCTGGCGCTGGACTGGGCAGAGCTGAACCACGTAATCTGCCCACCATAGCCACAAGGAGAGGGGCCGCCAGATTGGAAACAGCCTCCGGGAAGGCGTGTCGGCTGGCGCTGACCAGCGAACGCGGGATCTGGGAGTGATCAGAGGAGCCCCTGCTCGCTGCCCATGGGGGCCAGTGCAGGGTGGAGATAGTCTCTGCCAGTAGTTGCTGCACACGGACCACTGTCTGGGTAGAGATCACAGGGCACCGGTGGCTTCAGTGTCAAATTCGCTTTACTGCTGCAGCTGCTTCGGATCCAGGTAGAGAAGCTGGCTTCCAGCTGGAGCAGCAGGGACAGGCACCGGCGCTAGCGAGCGTTTCCCGTTTCCGAGCCTGGTGCATGAGGAGCAGCGTGTCCCGGGGCCAGCCCGCCTCCCACACGCACCCACACGGTCGGGCCCAGGCGGGGAAGGGGAGCTCGATGGAAAGAGGAGCGAGAACGGCTGCCGCTGATAGAGGACGGGCTGCGGTTTGGAAAACTCGCGTTTCAATCATTCACTCCCGAGCTGTGATTCACACACGGTGGCAGCCGTGATGTATGAACACCCAGAGCGGAGTCTGACGCGCGACAAGGACGTGCGGGCGCAGAACATTCCCGCACAATAGTGAGGGACGCAGCCCAACAATCTCTAGGCACCCCCGCAGCAGCCCAACCCGCGGGGGAGACGGCATGCTTCCACATGAAAGCGAGACTCCCGGGGCTCAGCCCAAGCTCCCCGGTGAACGGGCCCCACCGAGATGGCCCTGGGAGGCCGGTGAGCACCGTAGAGTGAGCGTGATGGGACATGGGACCTTGGGCAGACAACAATCCAGTGCACCTGTGTGTACATGCTCACATGTAGCCCACACTCATACATGTGCTTCCACATGTGATTGTACACGCCCACCCCCATTTTATTTTATACATGTGTGCGCTCACATATATACACATGTGTACACACATTGATATGCACGCATGTGCTCACACCCACCCCGTGCTCATACACATGTACTCTCACACCCCACACATACATTCGCACACATGTATTACATATACATGTAATGCACGTGTGCATGTTTCGGTGCATGTGTCAGGTGTGTGCGCATGCATGTGCACACCCATACACTTACATGCGCACGTGCACACACATACATGGATGTACGGTTGTACCTCCCACATCTGTACACGTGTGTCCACATGCACAATACACTGAGGGCCCGTGCTCAGTGTTGGGCCGTCCTTCTGATCACTGTCTGTGCAAGGGGATATGACTCCTCCTGGGTTCAGGCTTGGCTCCACTCAAGGACGAGCCTCGGGTCCACCTCAAGGAACGCCCTCGTCTTCCTCAAAAGACCCTGAGCAAACAGACCCTATTCCCTGAGGCCACACTCCAGAAACTCAACCCCAGGACATCCGTGTGTGGCCTGAAAAACTGCAGCACCACATAGGAGGGGAATGCCTGGTAGGGCAGCGCGTCTGGTTGATGGACCGAAGTCCCTTCCCAGCTGCCCAGAGGCTGTCTGATGTCCCCCATGCCCCAAACTCTCTGCAAACACGAGTCCAGATCTGGACCTGCCTGGCACGTGTCCCTGCAGGAAATCAACCTGATGCCAGGGAGGTGACTCCAGACAGTGGGCACAAGAGGCCACATCCACCCAGTAAGGGCCAACCGCACCTCCCATGCCGGGCAGGAGGGCAGGAAGATACCTCACACATGCACACAACAGGTCCCACAGGGTCATCGGCCATCACGAGGGGCCTTTGGTACTGATGGCCTTGCCGGTCACCCGGGCGTCAGGACCAGGGCAGCTCCCCCAGGCCCTTCCCTGTCTCGCCTTTGCCTTTGCGCCATCGGCTGGAACTTCACAAGCACACGTGTCCGGGTGACTCTAGAAACCAACGGATGGGATATGGGGGGCCTGGGGCACACACGTGCAGGTCTCAAAGAAAAACAAGGTGCCATTCAGTCACACCTCTGTGGTGGGATGCACACACCTGTGGCTGGCACAGACACCTTGGGAGGTGCTCTGGCAGTTTCTCCTCCTGAGCTGAGCGGGAACTGGGGGCTGTCTGGGGGGTGAGGTGGGGCCAGCGGCAGGAGGGACACACAGTGACTGGACCCAGCAGGGGCCTCTCCCCAGAGCCCTGCTTTTTGTCCCCAGCCCAGAGCTGGAGCCCCGCTCGCCTTTTCAGACTCGCGTCCGTCCATCGGCACAGTGAATAAGGATGCAGAGAATCTTCCTGATAAAACCCGAGAAGGCTGCACCCAGGCACTCACTGTGAACGTGTGGCTCGGTGAATGGTCCCTGTGCCTGGGTCCCTGGATCCCTGCAGCCCTCAGTGTGCTGCTCTACAGAAAGAAGAAGGGAGAATCCCACCTCCCCTGTGCACCGCACTCTGGCATGGTACAAGCAGGTGCAAGCTCCCTGCTGCAGAGCGGGACCTGGGGCCAGGGCCCCCACCGGGCCACAGAGCAGGGCACCTCACAGCCCCGGCTCAGAGGGCAGGGCCCAGGGGAACGCACGACCCAGCCGCGCGGAAGTGTCTGCAAACCTCCCTCCTTTTGTCTCAGCCCGAGGGTTTAATAGCTCCAGGAACTGAAAAGGACTAACAGCAGCGAGGCTGGTTTCCAGAGTAACCGTGAAAACAGACCCAGTCTCCATGGCAAAGAGAAAAGCTATTTGCTGCAGCCTTTCAGACCTTGAGCAGACACTGACAGTTTTCCTATAATCACCCCGATTATTTGTAGCAACTAACTATATTATAATGTTAACTATAGGAGGGCTTTGAAAATATGCGGCGAGAGAGGAGTGAAAACCCGCCATGCATTCCCCACTTTCCCCATGAATACATTATCAACGGGAGACTCCCGGAGCCTCAGCCTGGCTCGCCCAGCTTCGCCCGCCTGGCACCTCCGGTTTCCTTCTCTCCTGCAGCCAGACAACCATCGAGGTCCCCTTGTGTCATGCATGCTTGCGTGCGTGCAGGAGAACGGAGGTGCCCCAGGCAGTCCCTTTGTGGGCCCAAGCTCAGGCAAGCCACAGCCAGGCTCCAGCACCCAACAGTTCCCACACCGGCCCACTGCAGAAGGCCCAAGCATGTGTGGCATATATGTGACATGTATGTGCACGAGCATTGTGCATGCATGCACGCACATGACACCGTGTGCACACATGTGTTTCTGTGTGTTGGGGTACACTGTATGTGTGCCCTTTTATGGTGAGATTGTGGTCAAAAGTTCCCCCCACCTCAGGTGGTGCTCAGGGCCTGTCCTCAAGGTTTTGCGCCTCAGTGTGGAAACGGATGCTTCTAGAATTTCAGCCCCATCTTTCCTGCAAACACCAAAACCAACTGGAGGGGAAGTCTGGGGTGAGGCGAGGGTAAACAGACTCAGCATAATGTAGTTCCAATATTTGTCAATGCCAGTCAACGTCCAACTAAAAACAGTGCTCAATCTTGCCTTTCCCATCTCTCTCTCTCTCTCTCTCTCTCTCTCTCTCTCTCTCTCTCTCTCTCTCTCTCTCTCTCTCTCTCCACACACACACACACACACACACACACACACACAGGTGCGAGTGTGCAGTGAACCACGAGCATATTTCAGATTTCCTATGTGTGTCTTAAAAAGATTGCCATCCAATTGTGAGGAGTACTTTAATAGGAAAATGACAAGTTATTATGCTTTCAAGTTTCTGGGGAAATGTAATCTTTAAGGATACTGCTCAAATATAAAGTACAAATAAAAACCACTTAAATTTTATTTCCTAGAAGATTCGTTGAAATTCTAAGTTTCCTCTTATTTTTTTTAATTGATGTTTGCCTTTTTTTTTAAGTTTGGGAAATAAATACCACGAGTCATTTCAAAATTGGGTCATTTTAAAATGACACAATAAAAGAGGTAAACGCTGCTCAGTCACGGATATGTTCACACCAGCGCATCAATTCCATCACAATCCGAACACAACACCTGAGCTCTGTGTGTCCCAGTCATTCGCTGACACGCACACTTGGTCCCAAAGCAGGTAAGACCTTGGAGCTGTTCTTCCAAATCCCAAGTAGCCAATGACTAGGGCGGAATTGGGATGCTCCCAATCACCCCAAAATCTGCTGTCTTGTGAAACTTGTCTCATCAACACACTCCCACCTTCCAGGAAGTCCAAGCCATGGTCAACAACTCTCCTTTCTGGCTTTATGGTTCTTCCCAAGTCTCTTTTTTGGGAAAAAAGAAGAAAAAACAAGCCACGTTCTTCCGAAGGGCAGGTCCTATTGTGAAGCTTAGAGCAGAAGGGAGTCCATTTTGTCAGCCTAAAGTTAAGGCTAACAAGGCTACGTTTCCATTTAAAGGCTAATAAATCAATCAAAAATAATGATACAGACCCCGAGAAGCTGCAATGCACCATCCTAGACATCTGGCCATAAAAGGACATGATGAAACACCCTCGAAACACCCTAGACAACAGCTAACCAGCTACCGCTCAAGACTTCCTACTTCGAGCCCTATGTAACCTGGCTCGTGACCCTCGGGTGGGGTCATCTCCTTCAGGAGGTGGCCCTGATCGTTCAATCCGTTCGTATCTTTGCTTCACTTTATTTCTTTTTTTTTTTTTTTTTTTTTTTTTTTTTTTTTTTTTTTTTTTGGTTTTTGGGCCACACCCGGTAACGCTCAGGGGTTACTCCTGGCTATGCGCTCAGAAGTCGCTCCTGGCTTGGGGGACCATATGGGACGCCGGGGGATCGAACCGCGGTCCGTCTCCTAGGCTAGCGCAGGTAAGGCAGGCACCTTACCTCCAGCGCCACCGCCCGGCCCCGCTTCACTTTATTTCAATTGTGTGGTCTCGTCCTTCGACTATGGACCCTAACTCTGCCCGCAGGTCCAGATTCTAGGCTGTTTGGTGTCAGGAGCGACACATGGTGGAGAATGCGGGCAGAACTGAGGGGACGTTGGGGGAATCAGTAGGCACCCGGGCCCAATCAGAAGGGGAAATCCTAAGCACAAAGCACCCCACCGGCCAGCCTGCTGGTCTCTGGGCCTCAGTCTACCCAGGAGGCCCCTGAGCCAGCCAGGAAATGGCTCCGGATAAAAGCAGCCAAAAGGAGTCCCGGAGCCAAGAATGTGCACCCAGACGGGAAGTTTCTCGACGCCCCTTCTGCATTTAAAATTGCTGTTTTCTCGCCGTGACGGTGCTTCTCACTGTCTCTTCCCGAGGAGGGTCCCCGTTTCACAAACAAGGACGCCGCTAATGCTCGCAAATGCCTCCACCGTCTGCCCAGCAGTTACGCGAGAAAAGTTTCTGTGTTAAAAGAGATAATAAGTGGAATTTCACACATATTATAGTAATTGTGAAGCCTCCAATTTACATAGAAATAATGTAGCAGCTCTGACCAGGGTGTTTTAAGTGAATCATTACAGGCGCCGCCAATGCATTTAGACGGACGCGCCTGCCTGTGCCTCCCCGGCATAATCAGCCTGTAATGGAGCCTTTAAAAGCTTAACACGGATAGTTAGATTAACCTTTCTGCGGCAAGGGCTGTTTTTTTCCCTGCAGAAAAAACAAAGGCCGGTCGAAAGAAATCAAGAATCATTAAAAAGCCAATTAAAGCGCCGCCCCTCCCCCACCTCGGCCCGATGGTTTGGCGGACAGGCCCATCACTCAGGCCTCCCCGTGAGGTCCTGGTCCCCCCTGACGCCGTGCCACTGCCAGGCCCGAAAATCACTTCAGATCTTGGACCACACACAGGGGCTGGGGTGGTCCGTGAGAAGGCAGCTGGCACAGGCTGGCTGGCACGGCTGGCTGGCAGACATTGGCTGGTGGAGAGCGGTAGAGGCCAACTATAGTGGTTAGCTGTGGGGGACGGCTGTGGGGTCAGCTTCAGGGTCAGTTGTGGGGGTCAGTGGTAGGGGTCAGCTGTAAGGGTCATCTTTGGGGTCAGCCCCAGGGTCATCTGTATGTGTCAGCTGTAGGGGTCAGTTGTCGGGGTCGACTGGTGGATGTTGGCCTGGCAGAGGTTGGTGGTAGAGGTTGAGGTAGAGGTTGGTTCGTGGGGGACCAGAGATAAAGTATCAGGGAAATGCTGCCTGCCTTGCAACCATTCGCTTTTATATTGTCTTAGAACTCAGCCTGCCTTGGCCACCTCTGGCCAGTGAATTCCCATCTAACTCTCTCTCCCTCTCTCTAGAACCCTGGACATCTGCAGCAGGCCTCGGACACCAGGAGGAATAAACGGTGTACTTAGTCTCTCTCCTCTCTTCTCTCTCTGTCCCTGGCAGGTGGTTGCTACATGTTGGCGCCCCTGGGTGGACTCGAGGCCCCACCCAGCAGCGAGGCCCCACAGGTCCCTGTGAGCCTTGCAGCACCGGGTCCTGGTAGCCTTGGAGATCTACAGCCTGCAGCCCTAGCAGTCTTGGGCCCCTTGAATTTCTGCAAATTGGGGGCAGAATTTGTCCGGTAGAAGTTGGGGTAGAGTTGGTGGAAGATGTTGGATAGAGGTTGTCGTAGAGGTTGGGGGAGAGTTGGCGGTGGAGGTTAGCTGGCAGATTCCCAGGTAGAGGTTCCAGGCAGAGATCAGGGGATCGTCTCTACCGGCCCAGCAGGCTGCTCCCCTTGCTCTTAATTCTACCCAGAATTAAGACACTGCTACCCCATTCTCTCTTAGGTGGGAGCACCTGTCTCCTCCCCGTCTGAGCTATGCCATGTTCATGGATATTCATCGGTGAATATTTTATTCCAGCAACTAGTTATTCTGGTTTGCTCTTTAGAGAGAGACTAGCTAGGGATGTATGAAAAGCAGATGATCCTAGAGCAAGTTTGAAGGGCTAAGAGTGAGAAACTGTGCAAACTCGCTCCAAGCCTCCAAGTGCTGGAGGAGAAAACGGCACCGACCCAAGCTCCCCCCACCACCGAGGTATCAAGTCCCACAAAGCCTAATCTCCCGGTCTCAAACACGCTGACTTGCGCAGGCACGAGAGCACCAGGTTGGGAGCACTCCAGCCCAGCCCACTGCGAGGGAAGAAATGGTGTGGGCCTTGGGCTTTTGGCACAGTGCCAACTGTGGGGAGCACTGCAATGCTTTACTCCATCAGAGCCACACCCCAAGCACTGTGGCAGGGAGTAGGATGTGTGATAAGAGCGTGAGGGACCGCACACAGACGCTCCACTCGGACCCCGAACACTTGAGCACTCCCACAAAATAGACTGACCCCAGGAATGCCTGTGAGCACGGCTCAAGGAGACACCCTTGAGAACACCACAACTGGGGGTGGACCCCAGAGAGGAAGGGAAGGGGAAGAGGAAGAGGAAGAGGAAGGAGAAGGGAGGGAGGAGGATGGAGAAAGGGAAAGAGGCTCATGGCTGGAGGCGGGGTGAAGGTTTAGTCTGGAAACGAGGCCAAGCAAGGCCCACGTGGGTCCCCTTCCTGAGAAGGACTCAGCAGTGCTCGGCTGGACTCCTGCTCCCTGTTGTTTAAGGACCACACGCAGCAGTGCTCGAGCATCGGGTGTGCAGCCCTGCCCCAGGTTCTTTCCGGCCATGTGCTCCCCAGAAGACTTGACCACACTTCGTCACCAAGCACCAGATTGGCCTCGCCGGAGCACTAGCCAAGCCGAGACATCCTCACTGTGGACTCTGGTGCTCACAACGAGCATCCAAGTAACAACCGGGACAGCCACTGCCACGTGCAGAGAGAACAAGGACGTCACTGCGAGCATCTGGGGCATGAAGGAGGATTCCTGAACCGGCCCCCCAGGCAAAAATACCATGGATGAGGGGCTGACGCCTCAAAGTCCCTGCCTTCCTGCTGCCAAAGAACACGCATGAAGAAGGGGGCATGCAGGGCGGCTTGGAACACCCAATCCCCACTTCCCAATGTCAGGAAGCAGCAAGCCTCCGGACCATCGGGAACCATTTCGAGAGCTGACACGCTGGCCTACACAGCACTGGGCTACACAGCGCTCCCTTACACTGCATGGGCTTTAGGGTCAAGAGACCCCAGCCCACGGAGTCTCCTCCTCCTTGCATTTTCCCACTCAGAGGTGATGATCAGAAATGAACACTGAATTGCTGTTTCACTTTTCAAACCAAGATCGCCATTTGTGAGTTTTCCATCCAGCCCAAGGGGAAGATCCGCGTTGTCCCGTTGTCAGAGGATTCGCTCAGCTCCGTGACCGCTCATGATGTGCTCGCATTGCTCTGGCCCTGTGGTTCCGTTCAGAACACATGAATGTCACCCCAGCTTGTGGATGCGAGAAACGGGCATGTGAACCCTCACCCTCAGGTTATCACCTCCTCTGCGGATGCCCACTTGACCTCCCTTGGCCAGTGTACACTGAAGCTCCAAGGCAGCAAGCCACGCTCAAAGCGGCTTTTGTGAGTAAGAGAAGTAGAATGCCTATTTCAAATACAGGCAGGGGGTGTGGGAGGAGGGAGATGGGGGGCATTGGTGCTGGAAAGGTTGCACTGATGAAAGGGGTGTTCTTTTTTATTTTAACTGAAACCCAACTACAAACATGTTTGTAATTGTGGTGCTTACATAAAGATATTAATAAAAATTTAGTATCTGGAAAATCAAAAGTAAAGATTTCCAAACACAAGCAGAAGAAAGGAAGTAATAAAAACCAGAGCAGAAAAAAAAGCAACTTGTTTTTAGTTTGAGGGAGGCAGGCAGGAACCACACTGCACCGTTTGTTCCATCCTGCACCCCAAGATAGCCATTCCACACTTCAAGCGGTCACTACCAGGGCTCGAGTGAGTGTCATGCGTGTGTCTGATCAGGCCAGTGGAAGAGTCACTCACCACAAATGCCCTCACAGTGCCGGGAACACAAACTGCGACAAACCAGGCCTTGAACCCCTGACAGAGAAACCAAAGCCTTGAGAAGGGGCCCGGCTGCCCAGGACAGAGGGAAGAACAGCTCTCTCGCTTCCAGGTCCCCAAGGGAGAATAAGAGAGAGAGGGAGCATCTTTGAAAACACAACCAGATTACAGATTCATATAAGTTTTTAATTTAGTTATTTCCAGGTGCCCCAAAAGTCTCCGAGAGGGTTATAGGAGATGACCACGCCCAGCAGTCACCTTACACACACAGAGAAGGGAGGTGAAGGGGACAGAACTGGAGGACCAGCTGGCTACAAGGAAATAGGAAACGGAGGAGGTGATGAGAAACTGGGGACAGGGGAGCCTCTGATACAGCCATACCCAGAACGTTCCCAAGCACAAGAGCCAGTAGAACAACTTTTCTGGGAGGGGGGGACTTTGCCAGGGAGAACAACTCACAGGGGAGTGTCAGGATGCGGTGGGGATGTTTATGGGGGCAGAGTAAATAGATGGCACAGCCGAACAAACATTCGCCGTGGAAAATAATAACGTGTAATTTGTGTGGTTGGAAAGAACAAGATAGAACGAATAAACAAAACGCCAACATATAATTAATAAGGGAAGTGCTCAAGGTTGCCGCGACGTTGGGTAAAAAAGGGCAGGAGTGACCTGTTGGTGTCATGTGCAATGCTTACGAATATTTGGAGTGACTGACAACAGTCCGGGGGGACGGGGGGCTTCCAAATGCTGTGGTGGAATGGAAAGGAATAAGTAGCATGTGTCATAATAAGATGGGAAGTGGTGTGATTGGAAAAGAAGAGGGGGAAGGGAGAAAAATCTGGTTAACCTAAAGAAGGTCGGGAGAGGAGAGAAAGATGATGGAGAGATTTGGGGACAAGTAGAAAACAGGAAGTGAAGCGGGGACCAGGAGTCAAATCCCTCTTCAATCCCCAGAACTCAAATAAATGGAGTTTTTCTTCACTAGAAATTAGGGCGACCATGCTGAATTTTTAAAAATTCTGTCTAGTAGCTGTCTACAGAAGATGAGTCTGAGATATAACAGATAGGTAAGAAACAGAACGACGGGGGAAAGAATCAAAATGCAATCAAATTCTAGTACCATGATGGTGCATTAGTGCCAGGTGACAAAAAGATTATTGGGAGGCAAAATTCATTCCTAGCATGTAAGCACAGACTGCCCAGGACTTGGGTGGGAAATGTCCATATAATCCAGCTGAACATTCCTTATCGAGGGCAGAACTCTCAAGGACTTGGGGCCGGAGAGACAGCACAGTGCTAGGGTCTTTGCCGTGCACGCAGTCGACAGACGGTGGTTCAAATCCCGGCATCCCATATGGTCCTTCATGCCTGCCAGGAGCAATCTCTGAATGTAGGGCCAGGAGTGACCCTGAAGCGCCGCCAGGTGTGACCCACAAACCAAAAACTTTAAAAAACAAACAAACAAACAAAACAAAAAAAAAAAACATGAGTGAGAGTCTGGAGAGAACCTTGCATGCTGCTGACCTGAGACGAACCCGGGTTCGATTCCTGGCATTCCATAGAGTCCCCCAGCCTGCCAGGAGCGATTTCTGAGTGCTGAGCCAGAAGGAACTCCTGAGCACCACCGGGTGTGGCCGAAAAACCAAAAAAAAAAAAAAAAAAAAAAAAAAGAACTGGGAAGGACTTAAGGCTTCTGCACACAGAATCCGAAGGAACTGGATATGACTAACTGGATATGACCTAGGCTGTGCTTTCCTGCAAGGAAAGCCTGGCCCAAGCTCAGTAGCACTGCATCCCCGAGTACTGAGCCTGGAGCAGCCTGGAGCACTGTCAGCTTGAGGCCTCCCGTGGAAGGAGGCTAAAGAATGACCAGGAAGGTCTGGCAGCTCCCCCAGAACAGCTAGGCTCTGAGTGTGGCTGAGACAGTGGAGATGGGGGACCGGGCAGAGTGAACGTCCCTCTCAGAGGCGTGGGAAGATTCGCCCTCACCCCAAACAGAGGCGCAGTGACCCCCAGGAGTGGACCGACTGAGGCCCTGGACAGGGGATTCTTGCCTTTCTCTACCAGTTGTGGCTGTGCTAGCCTGGGCTGTCTTATGACCCATAACTACTTCTAACTGCTAGAGGTCCACCCCACCCCCTTGTAGCTTTTCTGTCACGGAAACCTTCCTGAAAAGCTTCAGATTCACCCAATAGTTTTTCCTCAAGCCAAGCCAGAATTATTTTAAACCAACCACGTCATTATGAGGTGATAAAAAGTACTTTCAACTCCTCCAGGGTCAAACCAGTGATGGTGACAGTCAGAGTCACGGTGGAACAGTCCCCAAACACCAGAACGGTCCCCCAAAACCATAACAGTCTTCAAAGACAGGAAAGGCCCCCAAACACCAGAACAGCCCCCCAAACCAGAAAAGTCTCCAAATACCAAAACAATCTCCAAACATGGGCTATTGGGAGCCACTTGATGTAGCCGGTGGCCTAATAGGCAATTTTCTTCAGCTACACTAAGGAAAAGACTAGAAAAGAAGAAGCAAGATAAACGGCAGAATAAACCCAACAATAGGAAAGGAAGCAAAGATGATAAATAACATGAAGGAGTTTAAAATTGGGGTACAGGGAAGCCAAATTTTGCTTCTCTGAAAAAGGGCTAATAAAATAAATCACGAAGATGATAAAGATCTATAAGGTAAAAAATTGAAGGTCAGTATAAATGAGAAAATAAATAACTACATATATACAGTTGAAACCTTATTTATACTAAATGCTCCATAGAGAATTAGAAACATTCAAATCAACCAATTTGGAAAAAAAAAAAAAAGTAAAAAGAACACATTCCTACATAAAACCCGTCATCCAAAATGCCTGCAAGGAATGGATGGATTCTGTAGCCCTCCTGTGCCTCATATCCATCTGTATTTTCAAATCAAACTAAAGGGCAAATGCAGATGGATATACAGGTATTTGTCTGATTCCAGAGACTCAGAGAGCAGCACATTTTGCCAACTGCTTGTATTCGTACAGTTGTGAGGCTCAGGGGTAGCGAGAAAGGCAAGCCACAGTCCAGTCTCCCACGCAAACGAAACACTAAAAAATACGGACAAAATCATTAGCAAATATCCAGATGCAATATCTCACAGGGTGGTGAGCTGCTCCGTGCTAAACCATATTGATATAATTGTCCCATTAGCATTTCCAAGCGTGGCGAGGTGCTTGATGGGCCGAGGGAACCCGGGCAGGCGGGCTCGAAGAGGCACTGCAAGGTGCCAGGCTGACGGTGGAACGGAGCTGCCCGCAGGGCCAGAGCAGACCCACACACGATATCCTGTGACGGAGTCACAGACACTCACAGACACGTGGCACTCACAGACACATGCACTCACATAAACATGCACACACATACATGTATGCATACAGATCCACAATGCACACACGTACATACCTGCTCTCACAGAGGTGTACACACACACGCATTCACACATATATACTCATTCATGAATGCTCATGTGCACGCATGTGAAAGTACAGACACACACTCACACACATGCTTATGTAGGCAAGGCACTGAAATGTACATGCGTATGTGTGCATTTACATACATGCACAACACACGTGGTCACATACACTCACTCATGTGTGTGTGCTGACTCATGCATCCTCATGTTTTCACAAGCAGACACAGTTGTACTCACACATGTTCATGTGCCGCACCCAGAAACAGATACATGTGAACACAGACACGGGCATATTCACACATGCTTAAGCACACCTACTAATGAGCACAGACTCACAGGTATGACATATACACACAAACTCACATGCACTGTGGTCATCCTAACAGCGCTCATGTGCACAATACAACATGTGTGCATGTATACGCAGTTGCACACACATGTAAGTACATGCTTACATACACAGTTGCTGGTAAGCATGACAGCACGACGCCTTTAACTGGGAAGACAAAGGTCACTTCCTGTCCACAGACAGGAGCGGCCACAGCGCTGCTGGGGAATGGGGCAGGACCTGGCCGTGGGCCCCGGGAGAAGGAACTGTCCCCAGCAAAGACCAGAGCAAGGGACCGAGGCCAAAGGGGCCGCCAAGCCACAACTGAGCCATCTCTGGCTCTTCCCACCACTTCACACAGCCAAGGCCCTCGGGGACCCTAACTGGGAGTGGCTCATCCGTGTCAGTGGGCCGGGCAGCCATTAAGGGGCTTACTGTCAGGTAGACACAGTCAGCAGTGGGGGGCAAGGAAAAAACACCTCTCCATCCCGGCTTTCTCACAAGGGCATATGTGGACCCTTGCAGGGGCTGGGGCCCCCCAGTGGGCAGACACAAAGAGAGCCATAGGACAGGGAGGAGGGCCCCGCCCACTGCCACGCCCTCAGGGTTGGCTCCTGGAGGGCAAGAAGGGGCAGCTGGGCCAGAGTGAGCTGGGCCTGATGGGTGGGAGGACTCATCTGTCACAGGGAGGACTCAGCTGCCATGGGGAGGACTTGGCTATTACAGGGAGGACTAACCTATAAGAGGGAGGGCTCAGCTAGCACAAGGAGGACTCAGTTTTCACAGGAGGATTCAACTGTCACAGAGAGGACTCGGCTTGTACAGAGAGGACTCAGCTATCAGAAGGAGGACTTTGCTGTCACCGGGAGAACTCTGTTGTCAGTGGGGGGGGGGGGGTTTCCAGCTGTCATGGAGTAGGAGGACTCTTATTCATGTTCTCTTGGTGCTTCACTCCAGAGGCAGCACCCTGTAGTGAGCAGGCATTGTCGAACGAAGCTCTGCTCTCAGGCCCTATGAGGGAGCCCAGGCAGGCCCTCAGCACCTATGTGCGACCCTGACAGACATCGGAGAGTGGCCAGTGGTGGGCGATCCTGGGCAGCAGGCTGGGTCCTGCACCCTAGGAGTACCCTGTGTCCTCCGCAGTGGCAGGGTCAGGGCCAATCCGGTGGCTCTGCCAACCCCCAGTCCTCATCCAGACTCCCACGTCGAAGGGAGCCCTGGGGGGCCTGCGAGTTCCTGGAGGTCAGACTCACCTGTCAGGGTCAAAGGAGGCCCAGGTAGCCTCCTCCCAAGCGTGGCACATGTACACCTGACAGACATGTCACACGCCCACAGTGGGAGCCCTGGAGGAGAGAACTTGTCGCCACAGCCCACCCCCCCACTACGCTCCCCCAACGATGCAGCCATGTGTCCTGTCACGCGTCCTCCCGAGAACCAGCTGGCAGCCCCTGAGAGCCGAGGTCCTTCCACTGGACCCTGCCTGGCTCCCCCATGCGTGTCCACTCACAGCAACCACACGGGGCTCCAGGATGAATCCAAGAGAAGGGAGGTGCCTCCTGAGATTCCAGACTCCCCAAAATCCCTGAGCTTCCCCCAGGGTTCCCTCTCACCTCGCCCTGAATCAGAACAAATGTGGCCGTGAGCAGAAAAATGACCCCCTTCCCTCTGACCTCTGACCTGCAGGGTGGGGGTGGCAGCTCCCAGCTCTGCCACCTTCATCAGATGTTCCCCAAATTTAAACCAGAAGAAACGGAGCACTGGCTCCACTGCAGTGACAAGGATGCCGGCAGGGGAGAAGAGGGGTGAGGAGGGGAAGCGAGGAGCAGGCTGAGGAGAGAGAGAGAGAGAGAGAGAGAGAGAGAGAGAGAGAGAGAGAGAGAGACAGAGACAGAGACAGAGACAGAGACAGAGACAGAGACAGAGACAGAGACAGAGACAGAGACAGAGAGAGGAGTGGGGAGCTTCAGCCATGATTCCTCTCAGCGTGGCACTGGGGCTGTCCAAAGCTTCATCACCCAGGAAGGTCACCAGCCTTCGGTCCCCATCTGTCATGGGGCTTCTTGGGCAAACGAGGCCCACATGGAGCTTCCTTTCAAGCCGGGAGGAACTGGGGACAAATGCAGGGAAAGTCCTGACCTGTCCTTGCAGGGACCCTGAATATCTCCCACTAGGGCTGGCTGTCCAGGAAAGTCCAGACAGCTCTGGGAGCGGGTAGAGGTCCCACGATTCCACGCCCCATTGTGTGTGTGTGTGTGTGAGTGTGTGTGTGTGAGTGTGTGTGTGAGTGTGTGTGTGTGCGTGCGCCAAGGACACGAGGGGCCTGCAGCCGAGGGTCAGCCAGGCCTCTGCAAGCCACAAGGGGAGGTGCCACCCTCGGGAATGGGCTCACTGTTGCCACCACAAAGCCAATGCCAAGCTCAGGGCGAGGGCACAGGTGGTGTTTGGCCTGAGGCCCTGGGACCACAGGTGTCAGACTGGGCCCCAGCACAGTCCAACAGGGCTTTCAGACATTTCTGTTAGCGTCGAGCAGAGCAGTGTGCAGGGCAGGTGTCACGCGGAACACTAGGACTCTCCCTGCATGCAGCCAACACAGGCTCTTTCCCAGCACCCCACCAAGAGTGCTCCCTGAGCACGGAGCCAGGAGTCAGCCCTGAGCTGCTGAATATGGCCGGAAACTAGACAAGAGGAACTACACGTGTGTGAGCTCACCTGGGTCTGGCAGGGCCTGGGGTGTCCGCAGGTGCTCCTAGGCACATTCTGTGCATGTGTGCTCCTGTGGCCCATGTGTGGACATGTGGCCCACGTGTGTGGTACGTGAGCAATTGCCTGTGTCTGACTGGCCATGCCTTGCGTATATGCCCAGGTATGCAGGTATCTATCTGTGTGATGCACCGTGTCTTTCCATGGCTGTGCATTCTGTACACATGTGTCACATACACACATCCAGTGTCTCACGCACACACGTGTGCTTGTGTGTCTTGTGCATGCGTGCCTATACATGTCTGTGAACGTGCATTCTTGTGCAGGAATTTCTGTGTTCTTGATTGTGAACATACACGTACACACATGTTGTGTGGGTGTTTCTTACATTGTGCCTGTACATGTCTGTTGATATGCCTGTGCACATGTGTGTCAGTGTGTCTGTACATGTATGTGTACTGTGTGGGTCTGCCTTACATGCATACATGCGAGTGGTTGTGTGGCTGTGTGTGCACATGCGTGTATCCATAATGTGTGTCAGCACATGTCCCTCTGTGTGCAAGTGTCCATGTGCTCGTGTGCCTGTGCATACACATGCCCGTGTCCCACGTGCCTACGCACCCTACCTGCATTTACACAAGAGCGTACACGTGTGTCTCTGTGTACAGAAGAGAATGCGACCGTTTTCTTTTGTTCTACACTGCCTGGTGCTGGGGTGCCCAGTGGTGTGAGGAGGGCACATGTGGCCAATCTGCCGGAAGGGGCCCAGCACCCCACCCCAACCCTGTGATCAGGCCTGGGGCTGTCGCCTTCCCTAGACCCCAGTCCCTGCGGGGGCCCTGCCAGCCTGGCCCCCGGAGTAGTGAGGGCCCAGAGACCCCAGAGCGCCTCTCCTCGCCCCAGGCGGACGGCGCTGGGGTGTGGGAGGCTGAAAGGACCTTTCTCCACCCCGCGGCTCATTATTCGAACGGTGGTAACATGATGCATTTTCATTTACTTCGCCTTAAATATATGTAAATGAAAGGGTTTTCTTTTATTAAAAATAACTGAAACTCACCACTGATGTGTTTTGTTATTCTAAAGAGCAGCGCTCGCTGGAGGAGGGAGGTTGGAACGACATCTTGCATTCAGTGCGCGTCTTGCCGGAGAAAGGGGCCCCTCTGGCGCATGGCCTGCTGTACCCCAAAACCAGCACTTTGTCTCAGCGGCCCGGGCACGGCTCTGCCTGGCTGGATGCCTCATTTCCAGCCCAGAGGGGAAAGAAAATTACCTCTCCCCGTTGGCAGGGGGAACCGCAGAAGCAGTACTCGGGGGCGGGGGGAGCGAGGGCCTCACCGGTGTTGGGGGTGAGGCCCAGCACCCCTGGAAGAGAACAACACTCCGCTGTCACGGCACCTCCTGCAGGTCTGGCCCACAGAAGCCGCCACTCACAAAGCCCGCCCCTCGGTCCTCACCCACGCACCTCAGCCTGGATGCTGCCCACTTCCCCCACCAAGAGCCTGGCATCCGGCACCTGCCCTCAGAACCCCCAGGAGCACCTGGCAGCTTCGGGCTGCTCCGGCCCCCATGCCAGGCCTTATCCAAAGCCGGATGTTTCCCATGGGGCCCAGTGAGGCACCCACTACTTGGTGTTCACCCCATCCTGAGGCGCCCATCGCCACCCCATCATCTCCACGCACCTGCACATCAGCGTGGACTGAGGGCAGCGCCCCAACCCTGGAAGGGCACGGAGTGAGTGGATTCACAGCTGGCTGGGAGGGGGGTTCTTTGTGCGAGGCCATGTTCCCCCCCCAACGATGCTCATTGGCCAGCTCTGTCCCACAACTGGCACGAGGTCCTCAGTGACACCAGGGAAACTGCCGGGTACTGGTGCCCAACCCCCCAGAGCCTGAGACCCAAGAGGAGGGAGGGGACCAGCCCCACCCAGGAGCAGAGCACAGCCGGGCCCCAGAGGACAGAACCATGATTGGCCCAATAGGCAAACAGGCCCCTGGTTCTGTGAGTGAAGATGGCACATTCAGAGCTGACCCAGTCCCAGGTAACTAGCATCCACGAAGAGCTACAGTGAGGCTATGTCTGTTGGGGTGGCTAGGGCAGGCCCAGGAATCTCTCTGGCCCCCCCCAAACTTTTGGGGGTTCAGCCTTACTGTGACCTGGGCATGTCTGTCACCTCTCAATCTAGCCTTGACCCAGGAACTTCCCAGGGACTGGGGAGACAGTGCAAGGGAGGCTCTCCCTTAGCACAGGGAATGCAGCCCCCAAGATGTCAGAGTAGTTAGAAGGCCATCATGGGTGCACACACATGCAGCTCATGAGTCTGTGGAGTACTCACACACACACAAGTCATACATATACATATGCAGAAATCACATGCACACATGTTGGATCAACCAGGTTCCACCCTATTCAGTACATGCTTGTTACTCATTGGTCAGAAGCACCTTTGATGACACACCTTTTGGAATGGCACCTTAGGACACAGGTTCTCCACCCCAGGGTGAGGTCTGGTGCTTCCTAGCTAAGACCCCAGAGTCTCAGGAAAAAGCCTCCTTGGCAGCTTTGATTTTCCACCTCGAACCTATCTGCTTCGTGGGGGCGGAAGGCTCGAGTGTGGAGTTCCTTAACTGGGTGAGGATTATTTCCTGCATCAGCATCGGGATTTCAGACCCGAGTCTCTTCAATGTGGACTTGGGGCAGGAGGCTTTGCTTCACACACAGAGTACATGCAACTGTCAAACATACACACACATGCATATAGAGTACACACACACACACAAGCAGGTACAACCCACATAGAGTATACATGTGTGCACACAACATGCATACAACTTACATGCCGTGTGTGCATGTACACACATGCAGAACTCACATGAGCCTATGCACACTCAGCGCACCAGCCCTGCACTCATAAGCCACACATCTGCCGACACAGCACACACATGTGGACAAGCACACAGGCATTGCCCAATGCACTTGTTCACTGATGCACACATATACAGATGGTGTGTAATGCCTTGTGCACGCAGGGTCATGTATATGCATGCAGGATCTCATGTGCGTAGCAGGATCCCTGTGCATGCAAGACTGCGTTGTGTGCAGGGTCTCATGTGTGCATGTAGGGTCGGGTTGTCCGTGCAGGATTACATGCTGCAAAGGGTCCTGTGGGTACATGCAGGATCACGTGGGCACACACAGTACCACAGGTGTGTACGCAGGTCCACCCAAACGCATGCATACACAGCCTTTCTAGATGGGCCTGGACACCCTGTCTGTTGGGGTTACAGACTGGTATCAAGGCCCATGGGAAATGGAGCTCAGGGGATCCAGAGCTGAGGACCCCCACTTCCTGGCTGTCAGCAGGAACACACCCCTCACTGCCCTGTCAGAAGGCTGAGGGGCACCAGGGTCTCCATTTTCCTCGCCTTGAACCCCTAACAACAACCTGAAGCACTGTCCTGGGAGTCCCTCGCCAATGGCACAGATGTGTCACCCCTAAGCCACTTCCCTTGTGAGGCAGCAGGAGGGGCCGGAGGAGAGACTCTGGGAGTCCTGGTGCAGAGTGAGAGATGGGCACTCTGAGGTTCCCAGTAGTGGTGGCACAAGATCAGGGCTGAAAGGTCAGCTGTAGGAACAGGGCAGAGGTGCCCCACACAGACTAGCCCCTAGACTCAGACCCAGCACCCACCCCCTCTTCTGAGCCAGGGCTAGGGGTCCCCTTGGCCCAGCCCCATTTCTTGCCATTAGGCAGGAGCTGCTGTGCTTTTACAGGGGCCCCATTGGGAGATGTGCAGAGACCAAAGCCACCAACACGCCATCACCATGCCACCAATCCACCACCAACACGCCATCAACACATAACCAACACACCATGTAGTGCCTCCATGATGCCAAGTCACGTGCCTTCGTGTGTGGCAGATGGGGTCCTATGCGTGTGGGGCTCACAGGCAACAAACATCCCTTCAGGCACGGTCACTAGTTGTGGCCTCTTGGGGACCCAGGCAGAGCCCAGCTTGCATTCGCTCACTTCACCAGGAGTTCTTGGGAGGAAAAGTGCAAAGAAGTCTCTTCCAGACACGGAGTTCCATGTCTGGGAGGCCAGGGTCGTACCTGGCCTGTACCGAGGAGGTGTCCCGACCCACCACCTGGCGCCCCAGGACTGCAACCCATGGAGATCGGGCATCTCTGAGGCACGGCAGGTCCCACAGAAGATTGGATGGGCAAGAGAGACAAATGAAGCCTGAGGGTGCCAAGGGTCCCGGCCAAGTCTGGAGGGCCCGGACAGGGGGCAGCAGCTGTCTTGGGACACAGCAGTGGCCCTTCCTGCCTGGTGCCCAGATACATACTTGGGCGCCAGCAGCGTGTCACTCTGGGGGGCAGCAGACAGGGAGATTGAGCAGGGGTCTCCCTGTGCCTGGGAGCCCACACACTGCGTCGACGTGTGGGGACACAGAAACAGGTCAGCCAGGAGCCCCCACGGTCAGGCCCCATATGCCCAGTGCCCTTGGGCCTTCCTGCATGTGCTTCAGCTGAGTGTCCACTGCCAGTCTGCACGCCACTTTGGGAAGCTTGAAGCTCGTAAGCTGAACACCAGCACCTCAGGGGGAAGCAGGCTAGAGTTAGGGACACCCTTGGGGAGATGCCAGCTGGGTATTGCAGGGAAGGGCAGTGAGGCTCACGGGGGGGGGGGTCTTTTCTCTGAGTGGACGCCGGACGCTTCCCTTGGCCACGGGCAGTGCCCAAGCTGGGCACGATTAGGATGCACCAGAGTCTCTCAAGGCCGCCGGCTAGGTCTGCAGTGACGCAGCTGTTTATTTCTCAGCCGGGCCCACCATAACGGCGGGACCACAAAGGACCGCCTGGCCCCCTGCACCACGCCCACCCCAGAGGACCTCACAGATCTCCCGTCTCCAAACCAGCCGAAGCCATGCTGAGACCCGGAGCCCCCACAGCCAGAAAAGACCCATTCTGGGCGCGGACCAGCACGCACCCCCGAAACCCAGCGCCTGTCCCGCGAGCGCCCTCCATCTGTGAACGGACGGACGGATGTGAGAAGAACTGCCGCTGCCTCCCTTCTCCCGGCAAGGAAACAACAAAAGTTACATCATTTTCATCAACATTCATTATGCTAATTGCCCGAACCCTCACCAGAACAAAGTCACACTATAGTTTTATGGTATTTGATTAATGAGGGCAGGGAAATTGAAGTTTTTGCAATAAAACACACACACAAAAAAGAAGGAGAAGAAGGAGAAGAAAAAAGAGAGGGATCCGCAGACTCTGATCGCTCCTTCCCTTATGATTTTAATTTAACGGCTCGTGTTTTCATTACTGCGGAGCCTGTATACTTTAGCTTGCAATTATGTCCCATCTGTGAAGCGCTGTGTTATTACAGTTTATTCTAGTAGCTTTTCAATCACTTTTGAGTTGGGCTTTACAAGTATTCTTCCAGCAGGTGGGCTTGCTGGCGCCAGGCCAGGAGCACACAAAGCGCCAAGCTGGAGCTTAATGGTAGCATATGCGCGTGGCGGGCACACCAGCCTTCCCCATATGCCGCGAGCAGCCTCTCCAGCCTGCCACTCACCCTGCGCTGCCTCCAGCCTCTAAGTAGTTCTCTGCCAGGGAAAAATGTACCAAGGCAGCAGATTTCTCCAGTGCACCAGCCTTATTACCGAGACAGCCCTGTCATTAGCAGCCCGCACAATAAACCTGGGCGGCTGCATACCAATTAGGTGCCACCAGGCTCGGCTTCTCATCTCTATGGAAACGCCTCCCTCGCCCCCCACCCCGGCCCCGCCCCAGCTGCAGTGGACAAGCAGCCCCGGCCCCCACGCGTGTGTCACCTAGTTAACACGGACCCTGCGAGCTGGACGCGCCGGGACCGCTGTGCATGGCGAAGCTCTGGGCGGGCAGCACCGGGGCAGGGATTCTGTGTCGTCCTCCTGCCCAGTGGGGCGGGGGTCTTGACCAGGAAACTGCTCTGCCCCAGCAGAGCCGAGAGATCACACCTCTGCCTCGAGCCTTCCTCCAGAAACCCACATGCAGCACAGCCACGGTGACCGGGCTCAGGTACGGCCACGGGGCGCTATACACACACACACACACAGACATGCTTGCACACACGTGTGTGCACACGCACATACACACATGCAAACACACAGAGTCTTTGTCTTTCTTCGGATGGCGAGTATGTCGTGTGCGTGCGCCAGCCGAGAGGCAAAGAACTTGGATTCCCCTGTTGGGGTACTCCTTCCCGCATCCTGCACCCCACCCCAAGACTACGACTTGCCTTTTTCTGTGCAGAGATTCCCCCGGACACTCAGTACCAAGTGCGGATGACAACGCGGATTTTATCCCCTGCAAAACACAGTGTGTGCAAGGGGAAAGAGTGTGGGTGCAGAAACGCAGGGTCCCCCTACTGAGCTCCCCGTCCTGTGCCGAGGAGGCCCGGGCCCCAAGCTCTATGCAGAGGGGCAGTTGGACCCCTGCCCAGATACCCCAAGAGTCCCAGGTACGCAAGAGGTGGCAGTCCCAACCAAGCACTGACAAACTTTGAGATGTGACCACGGTGCCCCAGCTCGCTGGCCTCAGGGTGAGCTCTATGGAGGGTCACAGGTTCCCCGCGCTATTTTTATGGTATTGTATTTTGCTTTGGGGACCACACTCAGTGGTGACTCCTGGGGTGCTGGAGGATGGAACCGGCAACTGCCCCTCCACGCCGCCCCCGGCCCCTCCTCCAGCCCTAGCCCCCAGCTCCATTCGCCAGAATAGCCCAAACCTCTGGGAAAGGGACAGTTGGACCCCACGGAAGAGGCGGCAGCTTGGTAAAGACCGAACAGCCAGAGAACTGACCGTGAGCATTGAGCCCACCGCCCAGCACTCTCCCCCGGGACCTCCACTTACAGAGCATTTATGTTTTATTATAAAGCAATTCCGGATATGTGGGAAATTCACGGTTCTAATGGGAATAATTTCCTCCTGCATAATGTATTCCCGTGGGAGACACATCCTCTTGCATTTTGTTTTTAAGTTAAAGACACAGCAAGGTATGTGTATGGGTGGGAATGGCGCCAGAAAGCAGGTGCCTTGGGGGCTTCCCCAGACTGGCCACAGCCCAGAGTGTTTTGGTGCCCTCCTGGGGAAGCCCCCCCAAATATAAGAGGGGCACAACAGAGAAGAGGTGCGGTCTCCTGACCTTATCTGCAGGGCACCCACAATGGGCAGTTCCCAAACTCAGAGGCACTCTTGCAGGGCATGGTGGTTCAGGACAGGAGGAGTCCCCGGATGAGGAGTCCTGAAAAAGGGACATTTGATTTGCTATGAGTAGCTGCCAGAAGAGGAGCACTAGGTGTGTGCGGAGGGATGTGCTTTGGAGACACGGGGCGTGTTGGGGGAGGGGCTCCTCACACTCCTCTGGATGCCCCCTTCCCGCCTGTGATGGGCAGTGGCTCTTCCCCGAGCACCCAGACAGTCTCCACAGGCCCTTTGGGGGAAGCTCACAGTCACCCCAGAAAACAGACAAGGCCATGACTGAGTCCCGAAGAAAATTTAACTCACTATGGGCATGAGGCCCGGACAGGCGTCTTGGGCAGCTGGGTCGCCTTGGGGAAAGGGACGGACCCACTGGGCCTCACGAAGCTGCCCCAAATGACAGATTGGTGAATCCAGATGACAAGTGTGGACTCTGCACATTGAACAGCACCATTCACAGAGGGAAGAGGCCGATAAGCCAATGTGAGAGGGCGAATGTCCATCTGTTTGGGCTGTGCTGGTCTTTGTGAAAGTCCCATGCTCCAGTTCCGGGAGATTGGGGAACACGGGTCTGTATACAACGCTGGCACAGGAAATACTCCACACAGGTTAGGGACATAAAACAGGCTCATGAACTTTTGCAAGCAGGCAAAGGGCACCGACCAGCACCGACCAGGCTAGGAGTGGGACCAAAGCCAGCACAAGTCTCTCTGACCTGAGGTCTTTATTGGGGAGAGAAGGACCACCCCCCGGGGTGGAGAACAGGCAGGTGCAGGGACCAACCCAGAGGTGCTTCCAACAATTCCCCCTTTTTTATTTTGTAGAAATGCAGGAATGTGGGCCCAGAGAGATAGCACAGCGGCGTTTGCCTTGCAAGCAGCCAATCCAGGACCAAAGGTGGTTGGTTCGAATCCCGGTGTCCCATAGGGTCCCCCGTGCCTGCCAGGAGCTATTTCTGAGCAGACAGCCAGGAGTAAGCCCTGAGCACCGCCGGGTGTGGCCCCCACCCCAAAAAAACAAAACAAAACAAAAGAAATGCAGGAATGTGAGATCAAACAAAGTATATCATGTCCCTAAAATTATGTCCCATCCCACCTGCTTGCTGGTCCTACTGAGTGAGTCAACTGGGCTGGATCTCTCTGTGGCTCCAACTCACTCCTCCCTGAAGAGCCTGGAATGTGGGGTCCAGAACCTGGAACGTGGGGTGCAGAGCCTGGAACGTGGTGATAGAGCCTAGAACATGAGGTGCAAGCTTGGAATGGGAACAGATCCAGAAACATGGGAACAGAGCCTAGAACGTGGGGGTCCAGAGCCTGGAACATGGGAACAGAGCCCTAGACGGGGGTCCAGAGCCTGGAACATGGAACAGAGCCTAGAATGTGAGTTCAGAGCCTGAAATGTGGGGTCCAGAGCCTAGAACGTGAGGTCTAGAGCCTAGCACATGGGGTACATAGTCTGGGAGGTGAGCTCTAGGGTCTGGAGCGTGGGGTCCATATGAGACTCCTCAGCACACACTGTCCTGCCTCGGCTGGCACAGCCTCCCTGGCCTGTCTCGCTCATAGGTTTGCTCTCTCACCCTGATATTTTCTCTCTGACAAAGACAGGCAAGAGGAACAGCAAAGTCATCTCCGAGGATGAGAGTGACCAGAAGAACTCACAGACAGGAACAGGAAGGGCGACCGTAACAAGAGGCACAAGAGGGGGTGTGAGGGGTCCACGGCAGCTCGGAACTTTCTGCGGCCCAGACTCTCTCTCTCAATTCTGCTTTTCAAATCCCACAGTTCAAATCCCCTTTTCAAGTCTCCTCACAGGGCAGTGAGGGGAGGAATGACGGGAACCACAGCCGTGAGGTGGACAGAGCAAACCCAATGATCTCTCTCGGGCTGCGTCTCCCTCCTCACAGGTGTCTCCCCTCAGCGTCTTCCCAGGAGCGGTGAGTCCTGTGAGGTCTACAGCGAGGGATGGTGCAGATCTGAGAACAAAGCTAGCCAGGGGGTCCCGGAGAGAGGAAAGGACACACAGGCCATGAACTACCTGCAGGGATACTGAGGGGACCAGCCCACATGTCCCGTCTCGGGGACACTTCCACAGGGGCACCCGGCTGCTCCCTCAAGTTCTAACTTGCCTTCTCCCACAGTCCTGTGTCAGTGTTACTGCTGGCAGAAATCTGGGGCCTCTCAACCCCTCACGCCTCTTTTGTCTGGACCCTGGAAACTCTGGTCTTGAAAAAGTCTGCTCTCAGCAAGAGGTGCTTGTGGTGAAAACAAGACCAGGCGGGACGGTCACAGTCTGGCTATACCGTGGATGTAGGGTAAGTGGAGGGACAACGCGAGGGGTCTGTGTGGGGCATCTGCATCCTCTGTGTTACCAGGCCCCACAGCCTGTTGGGGTTCCTTGAAGCCTGGACCTCCTGGGGAGCAGGACTGTGTTTTCTGTAGTTCAGAAATGCCCTACAGGGGGAGGCACTGAGCCCCAGAGGAAGGAGGGATGGGGGGAGAAATGGAGAGGGCGGGAAAGGAGGTGGGGAAAATGGGTCAGGGAGGGGAAGCAGGGGCCCAGAGCCTCTCAGAGTCCAGTGTGGGGGGTCCCTGGACTTTCCAGGCCCTACTGTATCTAACCGGTACTCACACTCCCACTCAGATGCAGAAAGGGTCGTTTAGATACACAGCTTTGCAAAATTTGCCGGTAAGATGCTCAGAGTTCTCCCTTGAGGGAAAATAATAGCTTTCTCAATCACTAATATGCTAATATCCAGAACTTGCTCGGAAGCCGTCCCAGGGTGCGACAGACGCGTTTTTAATACATTGTTTTAACATATTAAGAGAATGTTTTATTGTTATCCCAAGGTTTGTGTTTTCCATACGGAGGAACAAGGAGCCTTTCAGGAGACAGTCTGTGTTACAAACAGTGGGATTCCGAGATTTGTCTACACTATGGGATTCCCTTAGGCTCGCGTCTACACTGCGCTCGTCTGCGGGATTCCCCCTTCACTGTCATCTCTGACGTGACAGGCACCCCTTCCTCCTCTATCAATCTCCTCCCTGTTCCATCTGTCACTGAGCAGTTTGCAAAGTAAGCTCTGTCCTCGTGGAGCACCGCCCCGGCCATGCTCCTTCCTTGGGAGCACCATCCCGGCCAAGTTCCAGCCTCCGGGAGCATCACCCGGGCCATGCTCCATCCTCAAGGAAACACCTGGCCCGGTCACACTCCAGTCCTTCAGGAGAATGCCTGCTCCCACCTCCTCTCTGTGCCCTCAGAGGTAACCCAGGACCCGTGAGCCGGGAGCACTTCCCAAGACTCTCCATCAGGCAACGGAAATGTCCGACTTTGACTGGAGATTGGACACTCCAAGGGGCAGCCGCACCTACATGCACCCAGAGCTGTCCAGCCCCCCTCTGCCCTCCACATGGCACCCTGGCCCCTGAGGCTGCAGCTCTCACAATCTTCACACTGACTCCCCCTCACAGCTACCGGACATCGGGCATCTCACAGGTGGCTTACGATGGGCCCTTGTGTGATGCTCTGAGGTACAGGGGGACAGATGCAGCCCCCCCCCAGAAGATGGTGCCTAGCAAGCACTGGGCCTGGCACTTCACCTCACACCATTTCTCACCAACCCAATCCAGGCGGCAGAACCAAATGTCAAGAGCAAGTCTGTGGGCCCGGAGAGATAGCACAGCGGCGTTTGCCTTGCAAGCAGCCGATCCAGGACCAAAGGTGGTTGGTTCGAATCCCGGTGTCCCATAGGGTCCCCCGTGCCTGCCAGGAGCTATATCTGAGCAGACAGCCAGGAGTAACCCCTGAGCATCGCCGGGTGTTGCCCCCCCCCCAAAAAAGAGCAAGTCTGTTCTGTTCAGTGGGCCAAGAAAAGGGTTCTAAGGTCTCCCCAGTGTCCAGCCTGGTGGAGCCAGAAGGCAGCATTCAAAGACATGGGACATGGAGCCCCAGAGAAGTCAGGCCAGGCCCCCGGTTACCAGGCGGAGAAAGCTGGTCCCATGGAAGGTACCCTGCGGCGGGTGCCTCCAGCCAGTGTGGGACGCAGGCCCGGAGACAGTGCAGGGTACCGTGCCGGGGCGCCCTGCTCATGGTCTCACAGCCCCTGGCAGGCCCAGCGTACCAGCCCAGTCTCTCCACGCTGATTAGACAATGAGGCGCCCCGGGGCTGTGCTGTCTGTCCCCACCGCGCTCATCACGCTAATGTGCAAACCGCTGCGGCTCCCACAGGAGCAAACTACCTTTTAATTTTTCTCACTAAAGATTAATTCCATTGTTGTGGAAGCGCAGTGATGAGCACTGTAAACTAATCACGACTCATTTTCAAACACTCTGACCTTTCCTGCCTCTGATCTCAGGTTCCTCTTTGGGTGTGGCGATGCTGTGGCCCGGGGGCAGACCCTCAGGGTGCCCCCTGTCCTCCTAGTGGGGTGTTTTATGCCCCTGCCCAGTGCCCTCCGCACAAGCCTGGGGTCCCTTCCTGGCTGCTCTCTGCAAGGCACCCCAGGACCACCCTGCTGCCCATAGTTGCCAGCAATATGACCCTTGGTGGAGGTCAGTGTCTCTGTGACCTGGGATAAGATGTGTAGGGCTGCAAGCCTGCGCACAGGGAGGGCAGAGACCCACCAAGGCCACACATGCCCCCAGTGAACTTGCCATGTGCCCCATCACACTGCCACGTGACTCACAGTGTCATTTTACCCATGGCCACCACAATAGAACCCACAGCGCTGTCACATGACCATACCATTGCCAAGTGACCCATGACCACCGTGTGACCCAGCAGCGCCACGTGACCCATAAACTACCTTGTGACCCGCAAACTACCACGTGACCCACCACTGCCACGTGTCGACCCTACTCTTGCTCCCCTTCATCCATCAAGAGCAAGGAGAGTCTCCGGAGCACCACGGCACAGGCAAGCACGGGAGCTCACCTTCCTGGAGAATCTCCCTAGAAGTCAGCCCATCCGCAAGGAAGTCAGTCCCCCAGAAGGAAGTCGGCCCCCGGGGAAGGAAGGCAGCCCACCCTGAAGTCTGCCTCCGCCCAAAATCTAGGCTGGCTAGCACTGCCACAGGAGCCCTAGATCCTGGCACTGCTCAGTGTGGTGCCACTGTGGCCCAGCCCGCTGATCCCTCCTCAGGGAGACGGAGCCAGGCTTCACCTTTAAGCCCTAAAGCGTGGGCAGAGGAGCCTTGCAAAGCAGCGGCCACAGACCTGCCTCACTTGGCAGGCTGCTCCCTGTGTCTGGAGCCCCATGGCTGCTCCCTGAGCCCAGCCCGGCCCTGCACGGTGCAGGTGCTGCTTTGCATAGCAGGTAGGTGCATATGTAGGCATAGGTAGGTGCATATGTAGGCGACCCAAGGGACCGCCTGCTCCGGGCCACACCCCAGAGCCCCCCATAGAGTTGAGCCATGAGGCTAAACACCTAGAAGCAACACGTGCTGCTATGTGGTTCCCCACCATGATCCCTCGGGCCAGGCCACTCGCTCCGTGAGCCATCGGGCACTCTCATCCCTCACCCCCCCGACCCTCACCGGGGCTCTGTCCAGCACCACCTTCCTAAACTGGGCTCGTGTGTCTCTGTAACAGGGAGCCTGACTTTCCCTCAGCTCCTGGACCGGAGCAAACTGCCGTGCTCCTTTCAGGAAGAAAAGGCAGCCCTGGTCCTCCTGCCCAAATGCCAGGTGCCTTATTGACCAGGTGACATTTCAAGGCATTTGCACCACTTCAAAGCTCTGTGCAGAAATCAAAAGCACTAACGAAGGCTGTGCCGGGAAGGAGCCGCCGAGCAAACCAGCCACTCGAGCTGGCCGGTCAGACCCTGCCAGCCGGGGTCAGAGGCACAGGGTCGAGTTGCCGGGTGGGGCATCTCCCGACAAGATGTTCCTGTCTGCGGTGGTTCTCGCCAGCTTGCCATAAAGGGTTTATCAGTTCATCAGTCCTAAATACGCTTGTTTCCTCGTGAAAAACATCAGCCTAATTGCAGGCGGCGCTTCATCAGGACCAGCCACTCAGGGCGGGAAAATCAGCCTCAATCCTATTAAGAGTCTCCGCAGTTCCTTTTGGAAATTAAAAGCTGCTTTCGGCTCCATTAGGAAGGCAGATTTTCCTGTGTGGGTGCCCCCTTCCCTTGGTGCCATTCTAGGGGGCTGTGGCATGGCCAGGCAGCTCCCAGAGGCCCGGAAAGACACAAGTATCCCTTCCTTATCCCTGGGGTGGGGGTTTTACCTGGGGCCAGCGTGTGATGGGCTGAAGCTTGTATCCCTCCCATCCTCAACTGTGCATCCCCTTGGCCGAAACTATGTGCTTAACTCACAGAGATGCCAGGATGATAGGTAGTGCCCGGGGGCATCTGCTGTGGTTGACACCAGCTGGGCTGGACACTTGGCTGTGGCTGCATTGGGCCTCTGTGAGTCCAGCTGTCTATGCTGGTGGGAGCTCGGGGAGAGACAGTGAACCCCCTTTCCCTGAAAGTGGACATCCTATAGGGTCTGTGGAGCCAGCCTCGAAGGTTCAGAGGCAGGTGCCCTGACGGCCAACAGCTGTGCCAGGACCCGCCGTGCGGGGTGCCCAGAGGGCCAGAGAGCTGAGACATCCTCATCCCATTCCCAGTAAGTGTGGCTCCTGCATGACCTATGACCACTGACCACCGTAGCTCAGGGGACAGAGCCTGTCCTCCTGCAAGACCCGCTGCCCAGACACATCTACACTCACCCTGTTGCCCAGTAGACAGAGCCTGTGACCAGGCAGCATGGTGCCAGGGACGATTCTGGACTGATTCTGGGGTGTACACAGCCATTGGCTGCCTCCGGAGACCCCAGACCGCATGGGCACCTCCTACTTCCGAGGAAAGGAAACGTCAGACTTCTGGGGCTGCCGGGGCGTGGCTAACCTTGAGGGGGGCGGAGCAGTGGGGAGTAGGGCTGTATGTCCCCCACTTGCCCACACACGGTGCCTTTGTACTGAGGCTGACTGCGTCTTGGCTGACTGTGGGTGTGTGTTGGGTGTCCCTGGGACCATGGGGATAAGTGTGTGTTAGAGTGTCCCTGGAACCGTGGGTGTGGGTGTGTGTTGGGGTGACCCTGTAAGTGTTGTTGGGGTTCCTATAGAACTGTGGGTGTGTTGGGGTGTCCCTGACTGGGTGTTGTTGGGGTGTCTTTGGGACTGTGAGTGTAGGTATGTTAGGCTTTCCCTGTGTGTGTTAGGATGTCCCTGAATGTGCGTTGCGGTTTCTTCGAAACTGTGGGTGTGTGTTGAGGTTATCTCTGAGCTGGGTATGTGTTGGGTGTCTCTGGGACTGTGGGTGTGGGTATGTCTTAGGGGGTCCCTGACTGTGTGTATTTGGGTTTCTCTGGAACTGTGTGGTGTGTGTTGGGATGTCTCTGGGATGTGGGTGTGTGTTGCGGTATCTCTGACTGTGGGTGTGTGTTGGGGTGTCTCTGGGACTGTAGGTGTGTGTTGGGATTTTCCTGGGGCTGTGGGTATATGTTGGGGTGTCTCTAACTGTGGGTGTATGTTGAGGTGAGTCTGGGATGTGGGTGTGTGTTGGGGAACCTATGGCTGTGTGTTTCAGTGTGTCTCTGGGCCTGTAGTGTGTGTCTCTGTGAAAATGGGGCATGCTGGGGCGTTTTCTGAACCGTCGTCCTGTTTGGGGGCCTCCCCTGGGCCTGCGGTGTGCAGACAGCATCCTTCCTGGAGGTGCACCCCTCCTAGTCCAGCCTGAACAGCCCATTAGCTTCAAAGACTGTGCGGGCCAGAGCGGCTGCCAGAGACCATCCCTGCGGGGGGCGGCACATCAAGGCTGCGCTGACCTCTGGCCGCTCCCTCCTCGCACACTTGGGGGCTAAGGGCCGCCCCATCCAGCACGGCCCCATCTCCCACCGCGCGCCACGGGCCCAGTGCCGGACGCTTTGAAGGCCAAGCTCGGCCCACGGGGGCTCAGGACTGATGTGAGGGGATGCCCGCTTGAGAGGGCGCAGGAGACGGGCGCCCAACCCGCACGGCCGAGGCGAGGAGGCGTTGCTGCCTCTAATGAGGCCGCCCCATCAGTGAGGGCTGCCCGGCCCCGCTCTGTGCTGATGGCTGTTACCCGGCTCCGTGGGCTCGAGACGGCGTAATTATGAGGTGACCCCGGTAGGACGCAGAATCCTCAGAAACCTGCAGGCTTTTATCAAATATTTATGCCGGTCACTCTCAACCAGCACCGAGTCAGCCTGGCCTCACCCCAGCTACCTGAGGGCAGCAGGTGGGGTCCTCTCCTCAGGGTTTCTTGGCTGTTGTCACTAAGCGGACCCAGGGACCATGGTTGAGACATCAGGCTAAAGGTGCTTCCTTTTCTTTGTTTCATTTTCAATTTTCGGTTTTTGGGCCACACCCAATGGTGCTTAGTAACCCAACGGGATTACTCCTGGCTCTGTGCTCAGGGATCACTCCTGGCAGGCTTGGGGGACACCTGGGGTGACCAAACCCAGGTCAGCGCATCCAAGGCAAATGCCCTACCCTTAGCTGTGCTATCCCTCCAGCCCCCCAAATGGGCTTTATTTTCTTCTTCTTCTTCTTCTTCTTCTTCTTCTTCTTCTTCTTCTTCTTCTTCTTCTTCTTCTTCTTCTTCTTCTTCTTCTTCTTCTTCTTCTTTTTTGGTTTTTGGGCCACACCCAGCGATGCTCAGGGGTGACTCCTGGCTGCCTGCTCAGAAATAGCTCCTGGCAGGCACAGGGGACCCTATGGGACACCGAGATTCGAACCAACCACCTTTGGTCCTGGATCAGCTGCTTGCAAGGCAAACGCCGCTGTGCTATCTCTCCGGGCCCGTGCTTTATTTTCTAACTCAACAAAGAATGTTCTTGCCACTCCTGATTCACCCACGGGGAGCCGGGGATATGACAGGCTGCCGCCTCCGAACACTGTGGGAGCCTGCAGAAAGGATGCCCGTCCCGAGGGTCCTCGGACCCACCAGGGATGCATTTGAGAATGTGAGGACCATGGACTGGGCTCCAGAGCCCCTCACAAGGGACGTGACCCAGGAGACACTGTGTGGTCTTCCAGCCTGGCTGAACTGCATCATCCTCGGGGACAGTGAGCAGGAAAAGGGGGCTGGGCAGAAAAGGGGTTTCACCACCCAGGGATGTAGTCACCCACAGACTACAGTTAAAAGCCCTATCTCTCCTTTTCTCCTCCATCACCCTGTTCATGGCCATTCCTACAGGCACTGCTGGGAGAGGAAGGCCCAGGTGCTGGACAATGGTGGGTGAGTGTGAGGTGGGCACAGAGCAGGCACAAGAGAGGGACACCCTGGGGTGAGGAGGCGGTGAGGCTGGATAGCACTCTGTGGCGCTGAGCCTGGAGACGCAGAGCCATGATCTTCATGGGCTCAGCACCACACACACAAATACCCCACTCCGGAAGCCCTCAGAACAAGAACAAATCTGGCATGTGTGCCCATGTGCTCATGCCTGAACATGCCCGCAGTGAGTCCACCATGTGCATGTTTGTTCAACTTCAGTGCCAACACGTGGTCCAGATCTGCCTGGGGACCACACAGGCACTCCCAGCCCGAGAGCTGGTTCTGTCCATCTGGGGACCTGTTCCCCTGGTCCCCTGACACCCCTCCCCACAGCTCTGGGGTGTGTGGTATTTCCCAGGCCTGCTCTGTCACCTGAACCTGAACCATGGTGATGCTTCAAGAAAAATTAAGAGACTTGAACCTCTCTGGGCCCTTAAAGAGACCATCAGAGCTTCTTCATGCAACTTCTTCATGCAACTTGGCATGTGCTGGGGAGAATGAGAGGGAGGGAGGGAGGGAGGGAGGGAGGGAGGAAGGAAGGAAGGAAGGAAGGAAGGAAGGAAGGAAGGAAGGAAGGAAGGAAGGAAGGAAGGAAGGAAGGAAGGAAGGACAGAAAGAAAAAGATAGAAAGAAAAAAGAAAGAGGAAGGGAGGGAGGAGGGGAGAGGAAGGGAAGGAGGAAGGAAGAGAAAGAGAAAAAAGGAAAGAATAAGAGAAGAGGGAGAAAGGGAGGGAAGGAGGAAAAGAAAATGAACGAATGAACAAATGAATGAATAAATGAATGAGTGAGCACCATCCCTGACTACCTTCTGGGGGAGTTATCGCTCTCTCCCCCACTGAGAGGTGTTCTTGCCTCCCTTTTAGCTCAGGATCAAACCTGGAGCTAGGCTCCACTCCCAGCCCCCTACAGCAGCCAGGAAACCGCCACCCCCCAGAAAGGAGCAGAAAGACCAGGTCCCAAGGTCCCACATCCTCCTTCACGGACACCAACCTGAAAGCTCAGAAGTCAGAAGAAGAGATCTGAAAGGAATATGTCTAGGACATATGTGATGTGCGTGTGTGTGTCAGTGTGCATGCATATGCTGTGTCTATTTTGTGTGTGCATGTTTTGTGAGCATGTGTCTTTGTATGTAGGTACATGTGTGTCTGTATAAATGTGTGTGCATGTGTGTTTGTACATGCATGAGCACGTGTTGGTGGTGGACCTGCTTGCATTCAGGGACTCTGAGCTCACCATGTCACCCCCTCTGCCCCACAGCTGGTCACCCAGACCCCTCACCCCTCGGGCTGGACTCGAACTTGGCGCGTGTCCCTGTAGTCGGCCTTGGAGAGAAGGAGCAGGAGCAGCGGAGCAGCAGCTGTAGGTCAGCCTGCAACCAGCCCATGGCCACAGGGACCTCAGAGACCACAACCGCAAAAAACCCATTGACCACAGCGAGCACAATGGCCACAGCAACCACAGGGACCACAGTTTCCAGTGTCCAGCGCCCATAGTCCCGTTAGGCTCTGTGCAGTGTACCCCAGACCTTCAGCTAGCACAGCCTTGGCCGGGATGCCCCTTCCCTAAACTCTGCCCTGCCCAGGCTCCAGGTCCTCCCAGCCCCAAGACCGATGCTCATGGGCCACGCACTGCCTGGGGTCGGCTTCAGTGTGGCCTCACAGCCCTGCCTGCTCCGTGGCTCTGCCGTCACAGCCATGGCTCTCCACAGAGCCGGACACTCATCTGCCCTCCGGCACATTCTAACCCCGACCCGAATGGCGGCTGCGATAGGATCGCCCTATGTGAATGTTGCGGGACTTGGCGATAAGATCCTCCGCGTGTGCAATAAACACGCTGGGCCGTGATTCTGCTGAGCGCATCTGCAGATAGAAGCATCCCTTGGAATAACAATGCCTGTGACCCCCCAGGACAGTGCAGCTATTAAAGAGGAAATTAAATATATAAAGTGCCAGGGAGGCCTTGCCGCGGAGATGGGCTAAGTCTGTTCCAGGTGGGGCCTTCACTGGACCCCAATTTCCCTCCCTTGCTCTTAGTGCCCTCAGGAGAACCCAGCAAGAAATCCCAAGCATGACCCAAGGGGGGTTGAGCACAGGGTGTAGGGGCAGCCCAGAGACCAGAAACGGGCACACAGGGCAGTGAGAGGGTGAGGGGGACCCACGGGCCGTTCGCGGCCTAATGTCCCAATGGCTCACCTGGAAATACGCCCAGAGTATGGATTCTGGATCCCAAGACATCCAACCTCCCCTCCCTTCCCCCTGCTGCCCCTACCATTTCCTCTCCCCTCCCCCTGACCCTTCTCTCTCCTCCTCTCTCCTCCACTCCCCCAGGCCCCTCTTCAGACCTTCTTCACCCCTCTCCCTCTCACCCTCTCTCCCTCTCCCAGACCCTTCCCTCTACCCTACCCTACCCTGACTTTCCTGGCCTTCCTGGCTGTTTCTGCAAGGATCCAGGGGGAGGTGGCACCAATAGCTGCATCCTGGGAGTCAGGGGGCTGTGGAAACCCAAACAAGACAGGCTGGTGATGGGTGGGCGGTGCAGGGTGCCTTGGCTTTCCTGCCCAGCTCTGCGGGGAAACTGCTGGGTGCTCCTGGCAGGGAGAGGGGCCCTGGGTGGCTCAGACTGGGTGGTCCCAGTCCCGGGACCAGCAGCACAACCCACACATACACACCGAGGCTGGGCCACTCCCCGCAAACCCGCAAACCCGGGTGGGACTGGGACCCGCAGCCTCATAACATTTCATGAATTCCACTTGGTTTGGAAATTTTTCAATCACTTCGGTGGGTGACATTGACGATTTTCCATTTCATTGGGAGGCTCCGAAATTCAAGCACCTGCTTCGCTTTTCAAAATGTAAATCTGCTCAAAATCAGAGAAAAAGCAGGTGCGAGCCCTTAATTGACAGAATTGAACTTCCTGCGAGAAAACAAGGACCCAAATCAAAAGAGAGGGTCGGGGTAGTGGGGGGGCAGCCAAGAGAGGGGTCGGCTTATAGGGGGTGACCTCACTCTCCCCTGGCCCCTCAGATCCACGGATGCCTTTGGACCTTCAAGGCCCAGCCCTCTTCAGGGCTGCTTCGCACAGCATCCTGAGCACCTTCGGGGGGTGGGGGCTAATTTGGGAATCAGTCGAAATGCAGGTCCCTGGAGGAAAAAGGAATCCAGAGGAATGTAATTATGCTTTTAGGTCATTCCATGCACCTTCTTTAAATTCACAGGAAAATCGGCTCATCACCCCTGACCCCTGCACCCCTGCTCACCCCAATCTTCCCACACCCTTGTTCCCCATGTCAGCCCCTCTCAGCCTTTTCAGTGTTGGGCTCCTGCCTCACCGGGACTCAGCCTCAGGCTGCCAAACAAAGGCCCGATATTTCATGATTCAAAACGTTAAGTGAGGACCGGAGAGATAGCACAGCAGTAGGGCGTTTGCCTTGCACACAGCCGACCCAGGACTAACGGTGGTTCAAATCCCGGCATCCCACATGGTCCCCTGTGCCTGCCAGGGGTGATTTTTGAGTGCAGAGCCAGGAGTAACCCCTGAGCGCCACTAGGTGTGACACCCCCCCAAAATCCCAAAATATTAAGTAAAACCCAAAAGCCACGTTGATAGACTTGGGAGGAAAGAACTTTCACTTTGCGTGGCCTGAGCGATCACACACAGCAAATAGGGTATTTGCTTTGCACTTGGCCAACACGGATTCGATCCCCAGCACCCCAGAGGGTCCCTCCCCCAAGCCTGCCAGGAATGATTCCTGAGCACAGAGCCAGGAGTAACCCGTGAGGGCCATCAGTGTAGCCCAAAAACAAAAACCATTTTGCATTTTCAGAAGACCTCCAGTGGTTTCATGACATGAGCAGGAGGGAAACAGCAGAGGGATCCCCAGGCCCAAGCAGGAGATGGCCCCGGCCCACTCGGGTTTTGGTCCTCATCCTCCTGTCCCATGGCAGTGCTTCGCGCCCTCCAACCAGCCTTCCAGAACTTTCTGGAATAATTGTTCATGCTCAGACTTGCTTCTCGGACTACCGCTGGCTAAACCTTGGGTTCAGATTCCTGTCGAACAAAAGTGGGGAAACACTGACAAGTGAAAAAGAACCTGGAGCCGGCGAGTAATTTCCAACCTGCACGAATCCAGCCTGAACAGTCCCCCGTGAAGGAAGAGCCACCAGAGTCAGAAATGAGTCAGAAATGAGCGTCCCCTGTTGTTCTGTTCAGTCCAGAGAAGGGCCCCGAACACTCACACACCGGCTGCAGCTGTCTGAAAGGCCACGGCAGATCTCGCTCATGGCGAGACGCTCCCCGACCCCCAACCCGAGCTGGAGCAGGGCTAAGAGCCTCGGAGCCCCAAACACTCCAAATCCCCCTTCAGCCCGGGCAGAGTTCGAGATGGCACAGCCTAGCTCGCAGCCAGGCCCAGTTCCACCTGTGATCACGTCTAGGAGTGACCGTTGAGGGTAGAGCCAGGAGGCAGCCCAGACAACCAGCAAGGGCGCCCCAAGATAAGTAAAAATAAAACTCAGGCAGCGGCTAGGAAAGAGTTAAAGGACTGCAGGCAGGACTGGCGGCTGGCCCAGGAGCATCCCAGGCTGAGTATTGCCGGCCCACCTGGCTTGTTGGCTAAGACACCCCCAGGCCACTGAGCACTGTGACACCATCTCTAGTGATCCTGGAGAACAGGAAACGCCCAAACCAGAGCCGGGTCTGAGCCTGGACTCTGGGCAACTCTATCCTTAGGGCCCTGCCACTGCCCCTCTCAGTGTGGCAACTGTACCCACTGCCTCACAAGTCAGTGCACAGAGGGGCACCAGAGCCAGGGTGTCCACTGCCAGGGCACTGCTTAGACGAGGCACACTTGAATCAGGAGTACCATTTACCCAGGGAACCACTTAACCAAGGAACCACTCAACCAGGGAAGCATTTAACCAGGGAACCACTCAACCAGGAAACCATTCAAGCAGGGAGGCATTTAATCAGGGTGCCACTTAATGAGGGGCACCACTAAACCAGGACTCATGAGTTAACTTGGGGGCTACTAGGTTACAGCAGGTGCTCGCTAAGGGGAGGCACGACTAACTCAGCACAGGCAGAAAAGAGTGCCAGATCGGTAGGAAGGGGGGGGTGAGTGGCAGGAGGTGAGCAGTGCTGAAGGTGCAGCCTTTTGTGAGGTTCCTTCAGGCTTGCCACTTAATGCACCCACAGGGCTCTGCCTGCTCTGGAGGACAAGGGGTGGACTCAGCGTTCGCCATGGACTCTTCTCTCACATGGGTGAGTGTGAGCATCTCTGCACACATGGGAGCACTGTGAATGTGGGCATGGATGTGTGTAGTGTGTAGTGTGGATCTGAGTGCATGTGCAAACCCAGAGCTGAGTAGTGTGTGAGCCCTGCCTGTGCACGTATGAACATGTAACTCGGCCTGGTGTGAAGACAGTCTCCATGTGTGCTGTGTAAATACAGCTGTGTGTGCATTGCATGTGTGTCTTTGCAGGCATAAACACATCACCATGTGGATGGTTGCATGCGTGAACACATAACTACACGCATACAGTATGAGTTCTGCCTTGTCTGTATTGTATGTGTGTGAACACACAATTCTGCGAATGGTGTGAGCAGTCCTGTGCACATGCGTATTATGTGTGCGTAAGCAGATTTATAATGACACATATACAGTATCTGAGCTCTGTCTGTGTGCATCTATAAACACATAACTACATGTGTACAGTATTGAGCACTGCCTTGTGTATATTGTACATGTATGAACCCACAACTATGTGAGTGGTGTGACCAGTCCTGTGCACATGAGCAAACACCTAGCTACATGTGTGAGTGCCATCTGTGTCTGTGTATAAACACAGCCATGTGTGTGGTGCGTGAACACTGCCCTATGACACATGAGTACGTAATTGTGTGTATGGTGTGCATGGACACTGTCGTGTGTGTGTGTGTGTGTGTGTGTGTGTGTGTGTGTGAGCATGTGTGTGCTGCAATCATTTACTCATCCCAGCGGATCCCCCACTTCAGGTCTGAGTAGTGAGGGTCCTGTGCTTGTTCTGGGGTGAAGTTGTTCCCCGTGCCTGACGGAGGGGTCTCTCCGCTGGGACCGGCAGTGGGGATCCACAGGCCACCGCATTCTGTGCCCCATAAACACGGCCACAGCCCACAGACAGACGGATGATGGAAGGACAGACGGACAGACTAGCTGGGAGACTAGCCCAGGGGGGAAGCTGAGTCCTGGCCCGTCTTGCCCTCTGACCCCAGACCCACCCCCCGTGAGGCCAAGGCATCTCCAAAACTCCCTAACGTCCTGGGATGAGTTCTCGGCTGTGCGTGTTGGCAGGAGCCCATCGCCAAGCACCACCCAGAGCCCCAGTATGATGGGGTTGGTGGGGGCATAAACACTGCCCCTACTGGCTCTCAGCAGGAGTGAGCCTGGCATTGCCTGACCAGGGACACTGTGAGTGTCCCTGCCAGAGCCAGGACACCCCGAGATGCCTGACTCGCTTTGCCATTCCTCTCTGGAAAGGTGGGTCACCTGCCGGATGAGACCCCCTTGGGAAGTGCCAGGTCAGCTGCCTCGCGAACACTGGAGGCTGAGGCTGAATTTGGTTTGGAAAGAGATTCTGGGGAGCATTTTCTTAGAGGGGCTACATGCACCTGGGAACCTCAGGGACCCCATAGCAAGGAAGAGGCAGAAGGTGCCGCCAGGCCCCCCCCCCCCGAGTTGCCATGTCATGCACGGGGAGGGGCCTTCCCTCCCTTCTCAGCCCGCATGGCAAGCCGTGCATAATCCCATCATTTATTAATCAGTCTCGTAACCAGACAAGGGGGCCCCGGGGCGTGTGGGGGGTGCGGGCCTGAGTCAACGGTCTGGTCTGTTGAAAACGCCTCTTGCCGCCAAGTGGTTGTCAAGGAGGGAGCCGTAATTACCCACTTTAACCTCTGTGAGCAGGTTCCCCGAAAAGGCGCTGAAGCGTGTCTTATGACAACAACATGGAGCCCCACACATGGCAACACGGTGACTTCTGCCATGCCAGGGCCTCCCTCGCTTAGAAATGCAGCGAACACTGGGCACCGAGGGCCCCTCAGGGGCAGAGCAGGGGGACACCCACGTCTCCGTCCTGCACATCAGTCGGACCTGGGGGTGAAGGCAAGGAGGAGCCAGGAAAGGGGTCCACAGGGGTCCCTCGGTTCTGTCTCCAGACTCCCTGATGTCAGACAAGGAGGGCAGTGGATAGACCAGACCCCAGCCTGAGCCTGACACGGACTATTTCCTGCCTGCCCATGAGCCATGACAGAGACCCCTGTGGGAGATGCAGGGACCAGCGAGCATTTGGGGGCACATCTGAGAGAAGGAAGTGTCACCTGGGCCTTCTAAGCATTGACATTCCCTTGGACTGACGCTCTGACTGCAGGCGAAGGGGCAGGTTGCCACAAACAGACCAACGGCCCGACACAGCCCTGCACCCCTCACACAGGCGGAGCGGCCATCACTTATGATCCACACCCCATAACGTCATCGGAGCTGATATGCTCATGCGCCCGTGAGCATCTCAGCCTTGTTTCTCGCTCTCTTGGTCACAATCGCCAACATATATATATATATAATATTATATATATATATATATATATATATATATATATATTATATATATTAATTATATTTAATATATATAATATATATAATATTATATATTATAGTATATATAATATATATATTATAAAATATCCAACTTATAAAGTTCCCATGATCCAAGCCTAGGGCCTATTTCTGCTCTTAAATTTGGAAGAAAATCAAAATAAAATTCTGACAAGCCCGTCTTCCCACCAGGCCACACTAGGGGACTGGGGGAGTGCAGAAGCATCACCCGTGGGGGACACTTAGGGCCTCGTTCCCTTTAAAGCAGGGGTCTCAAACTCAATTTACCTGGGGGCCGCAGGAGGCAAAGTCGAGGTGAGGCAGGGCCGCATAAGGGATTTCGCTTACCGAATATTCGCAATAAAAATCGCATTAGTAAGAAAAAATCGCATTAAACATTTGCATACCCCGAATGGAACTGCTCGGGGTATGCGAATGTTTAATGCGATTTTTTTCTTATTAATGAGATTTTATTGCGATTATTCGGTAAGCGAATAATCGTGAATACTGCGATATCTGAAGGCTGGCCGCAGGCCACAAAATGTTGTATGGAGGGCCGCAAATGGCCCGTGAGCTGCGAGTTTGAGACCCCTGCTTTAAAGCAAGGACATGAATGTTTTTGCAGAGCAGGAATGTAATCGCTGTTAGAAATGCTTTCCAAAGAATAGACCAGCAACAGCAGAAAAAAAAAAAAAAAAAAAAAAAAAAAAGGCAAGCTTAGCCCTACACTAAGTTCCTCCCACAGGCGAATCCGTTCTTTCTCTTCTACTTTCCAATAAACCTTTTTTTCCATACCCAACGATGCTCAGGGATTACTCCTGGCTCTGCACTCAGAAATCGCTCCTGGCACGCTCAGAGGACCATATGGGATGCTGGGATTCGAACCACCGTCCATCCTGGATCAGCAGCATGCAAGGCAAATGCCCTACCGCTGAGCTATCTCTCCAGCCCCTCCAATTAACTTTTCTACCTTCTAAAAAAAAGAAATAAGGAGAAGCAGCAAAATGCCCGATGGGAACTGTTCCCTCTTGAGCACACAGGGGTAAACTGAGGCCCCACTGAGCAGTGGGACCAGCTGGTCCCAGGGCTGAGCGTCTCAGGACATGGAGCTGTGATGCTGTGACGTGACGTTCTTCTGGAAATGTCGAGGCCCCTGGGAGGCTGTTCATTGAGTCTGAGTCGTCTGATCCTTGTGAGGCCACAGCTGAAGGAGCAAGGGGGAGCTGCAAAGAAACCCACACTGCACCCTGCAGGGCAGCGGGAACCGTCAGACGTCCACCACATCCAAGTGTCCACCACTGTTGGCTGTCCACCATGGCCAGGCAACCATCAAGCTGCCGCTGCCATCACAGCCCGTCCACACACCGTCCAGCGGTCTGCTACCTGCCCATTTCTACCAGAGGACCGAGGCTGTGTGACTCTGGAGCAGAAGGAAGGTTGGTCCCTGGCACACCATGCCAAGACGTGGAGGTCCTAAAACCCCAGTGGGTGTGAGGAGTGAAGGATGGGGCCACCTGGAGTCACTGGCCGAGCCGTTGCACCACCATCCACCAGGTAGGTGGCCCCTCCCAGCACCATCCACAAAGCCATAGTCTCCCTGAGCTGGGATCCGCCCTGTCCACCTGGCACTCGGGGTTACCACACCACATCAGCCTGGCCCAGCCCTGCAGAGGCACCGGCCAGGCTCCCCTGCGCCCAGCACAGCAGCATCCACTAGCTCGGACAGGCTCAGCTGGGCAGGTGTGGCTGCCACCGCCCTGCTCGGCTGCTCTCTGGAGACAGTTGGTCGAAGGACGAGCCTAGTGGTGCAATCTGCCAGGTCTCCCAGCTCTACCAGGAGTGAGACCCCAGCCGAGACCCCGGCCCCCACCGCTCGTTTGCTGAGCCACACACAGACCCCACTGGCCCCATCAGGCCTGCCTGGAGGTGTGAATCCATTCATATGCAAAGCCGCACAATGTTTATTTTTACATCGCTCTTAAGTGCACATGCGACAGATTCTTTGCAGCAGATATTAAAAGCTGTGAAATTGCAGCCGCTGTGAATAATCAGGGTGCACGGTGCCCATTCTTCACAGCAAATCTGCCTCTCATTTCACGTCTTCTCCTCCCCAGGCACCGCAAAGCTCCTCGCTCCACCGCTCGCACCTGGGCTGTGTCCGCCCGTCTCTGCTCCGGCCCTACTGGGCCCCGCTCGGCTCTTCTCAGCAGAGCCAGCCCATTCCTCGAACTCCCTTCACGTGCAGAGTCCGGCTCTCCCTGCAGCTCCAATTCCACCGCCATGACCGGCCCACGCCCAACTCCCTGTTGCCTGCCTGGGGGCCCCTTCAGGACACCCTGCCAAAGCGGCCCCGGCACCTCTGGGTGCTCAAAGCTGCAGGCAACTGGGCCTTCAGAGCCGGGCATGCAGCCCTTTCTGCAGGGTGAGGGTCTCAGAGAGGACAGCCCTGGAGATGCCCGCCCAGGGCTCAGAAAGATGCCCAGGAACGAGCTCTGCCCCACCCTGGCCCTGCCCGCTGGCCACTGCCTGGGAATGAGCGCTGGTCCTGCTCCGACCCATGGCAGGGCTGCTGTTCCTCTGTGCCCACCCTGCGGAGGAGACCCCACGGAGCAGGGAGCCCTGGTCCTTCCTCTTGCCCTGTACCCCAAGAGCCTGCAAGGCACGGCTGCTCACTCAGAGGGGACCAGGATCTCCAGGTCCAGTTTGAGGCTGGAGCATCCTTGGGAAGGCACAGACAGACACATAGACACACACACACACACACACACACACACACACACACACTCTCTCTCTCTCTCTCTCTCTCTCTCTCTCTATCTCTCTCTCTCTTTCTCTCTCTCTCACATACACACACTCACATATACTCAACTACTCACCACACACATACTCTGTCATATACAAACTAACACACCTTACACACTCACACACTCTCATAGTCACACTTGCACACACTCACATTCACTCACACACACACTCAGACATGCTCACATACACTCTCAAACATCACTCATACACTTGCACACACTCACATATATTCTGACGTACATACTCACATGCTCACACACATACACTAGCTACACACTTACACACATACATGCTCACACATTCATACATGCACTCTCACACACTCATAGACTCACACACTCACACACATGCATGGGTTCAGTGTGCCCTGGAAGTGGAGTCCTGCACAAAAGAGTTGGGGAGAAGCTGCTTCTGTGGTGCACGACTGAACCCGCTGCAAACACGGTCTCTTCCTGGGGAGACCGGACACTGGGCAGACCCCAGTGGCGACGCCCAGATCCAGGGAAGCCCAAGGGACGGGGATACTGGGCGGGGATTGCCCTGGCCTACGAGGAGGGCTGGTCCAGGAGCCGAATCCTGGGGGAGCCGTTGGGCTGCACCGGCCAGCCCTGGGCAGGTGCCATGTGCCTCCAGCAGTGTGTCCCTGAGGTCAGAAGCCCATGTGTCCACTGTGACCAATGACACCCGCAAGGCCCCAGAACCAAGGAACCCAGCTGTTCACAATTCATTTGTTTCCCACAGGACATGTATGTACCCCCAAGGATCCCTCCAAACCTCCGCACACATTCCCGCAGAGCTGGGGACAGGACTCGCCCACCTGCCCCTGGGAGCCGGGATCCCACACCTGGCCAGCTGTAGCCCACAGCTCGCAGGAACACCTGGGCCTCCCAGCGGTGACATGTCGCGGCTGCGATTAACCAGGCGCAGCGGCCGAGCCCCAACCCTCACGTGCCGGCGGGCCGCGGACGGGCCCCTCTCTGCCTGTAGCCGAATGATATCATTATTGGGTCGTGCCAGCCCGAGCGCGTGGGACACGCCGTCCCGCTGAGACCCCGTTGCAGGCCGCGTGCACGCAGGTGCTGTGCGTGATAAGGTGCGTCCGCATTATCTGAGCGCCGGCAGGCAACTCGAACACAGTCACGAATTAAGCTCTTAATCCCTTTTATTATAAATTGAATATCTTTATTTTAACAAACATCAACAATGCACATTATTGTAGCCCAAACCATTCACTGCGATTCCCTGCAAGCCGAGCCTGACATGATCCGTGGAGTGACAGCGTGTCCCTGCTGCTGCTCAACATCCAGCATTTCTCCTCCGCCCCAGAGGCATCTACCCAGGGGCTTGGGGGGGGAGGAACGCGCTACCTGCCAGGGAACGTCGGTGTGACACCGGGTTGCATTTCTGTGGACACTTAGAAGGGGATGGTGGCAATCAATTCAGGGTTAGGCCCGCGGGGGCCAAGGCATGGGACGGCAGGGGACAGAGTTGACATGTAGAGCCCCATGCACACCTGGAGTCCACCGTGTGTGGCACCTGGTAGGTCAGCTGTGGAGACAGGGACAGCTCTGCCCTGAGGATGGGCCACTCCAGCCAAGCACAACCCGGTGACCCAGTAGAGACAGGAACACATGGAACTCGGGAGAGCCCAGAATGTTCCAAGGAAGTCAGACCACACCTGCCGTTGCCTAGGTTCCGCTCTACTACCGCTACCTCCCCACAGGCTATTCCTGCTGGATCTAAGAACCCTGAACTCACAGCAGTGCCCCAACTCCCACCCACTCTCAGTGGGCATATGCCCTGCTGAGCTCTGCGACCACAAAACCTGTGCCCCGGAATAAGCTCAGTTCACACGAGACCCCATCGGGGTGAGAGGTGGCCGCAGGGCCAAGCCCTGAGTGATGGGAACAAACACAACCCAGTCCCAGACCTGGAGGACATGGAACACCATGGGAGGAGCTACCGTGGGAAGGCACAGGGGACTTGGGTAGGGGGGACAGAATCCTGAAGAATAGATATGGTGCTCTGAGCTCCTGAACTCCCTCCCACAGACAGAGACGCAGTGATGGGTGATAAAATCAAGAGATGACTGGGAGAAGGAGAGGAGACAACAGGAGTACGTAGTAGGGGCAGAGGATCTGGCTTCCGCTTCCCAGTCACAGAGATGACACCTGCTATGCTCAGAAGACGCCAGATAAAGGTCCAGAGCAGGTCAGAGAGGACTCAAGAACCCAAATGGCCAGAGAAAAGGACACGGCCCTCCCCGACCGGCCTCACAGACAGGAGAGGCGAACCCCAGGCAGGCTGCTACAGTTTGAGGCAGGAGGGAGAACCCAGACCACAGCCACACACCAGTTGGACGCATCCAGAGTTTTTCTTTCTTTTTTTTTCATTGGTTTTTGGGCCACACCTGGCGGTGCTCAGGGGTTACTCCTGGCTATCTGCTCAGAAATAGCTCCTGGCAGGCACGGGGGACCATATGGGACACCGGGATTCAAACCAACCTTAGGTCCTGGATCGGCTGTTTGCAAGGCAACGCCGCTGTGCTATCTCTCGGCTCCGCATCCAGAGTTTTCAATCAAATCTTCAAGTGAGTGAACACATCACACTGAGACAGCCTCTACCCGACATGACCCTGGAGCTGGAGCTGGTGACAGGTGCAGGGTTGGGAGGTCAAGTGTGAAAGCCTCATGGCCCTGATAGTCTGGGACATACGGGAGTCTGAGAGGCCGGAGGGGGACCCTCAGACGCCAGTCACCTAGGCAGGTGTCTGCAGAGCTCTGTTTGTCTGCACAACTGTCCTTGGGGTGCCATGTCTGCCAGTCACCATGGAAACTTGGACCACATGCTGAGACACCACTTCAGGACCCGAGTCAGCACAAGGTCAAGGCATGGGTCATGGACCAAAGCGACACGGAACAGGCCACAGTAACATGAAACAAGCCATGGGCCACAGTGACCCTGAACAGTCCATGAGCCATGATGATACAAACACAGAACATGGGGCACAGTGACACAGCAACAGCTCACATGTCCCTTGGTGGGGCCCCTAGTCCACTGGTGCACAGAGATGGTCTCTGTCACTCCTGAGTCCACCTGGCCTCATCAAAAACTAGTCCTCCAACAGGAACCCCACTGCTGCTGACACGCCACGGGTGCTGTCCCACAGCAGCTGTGCCAGGGAGAGACACAAGCGATGCCTGTGAGATGAAATCTGGCCAGGGCCCCACTGCCCGGTACTGGTCAGCAGCCAGGAACCCCAAAAGGATGCTCAGGGCATCCCTCTTGACAAGTTCCCAGGTACCAGCATCCCCTGTGAATCTCAGTCATCCACAGTCAACAGCGCCAGCATTCCCTCTGACTCAGGGAGGACTGGACCTGTAGGGCCTGGTGTCACTGTGCGCCAAGAGCAACAGACACAGTAGCACACTGCTGTTCTCAGTGGCCAGGGTCGAGTCTCCCGGCAAGGCCGGCCTTGCCCACTCTCCGGGCCCAGATGCCAACAGCCCCGAGGTTTGTGCCAAACAGGCGAAAGGCGGGCACTTGGGCTAGGCTCAGTCAAACCTACCACTGTGTGCCATCAGCGAATTAAAATCAATTGAAATCAATTTAGCCGGATAAAGTCCCCCTCCCGGGCGGCGGCTCAGCTGCTGTGCGAACAGCTCTGGCGTCGAAACAGGTGCTTGTAAATTAATTAGCTCCCAAAACACACCTTAAAGCGAATTCCCCAGAACTCGCTGGCAGGAAGCCATCCTGGTCCCCCGAGCTGATCAGCGTCTGTAAATATTGAGATTTGATCAAGTGAGTGCTGCTGGCAGCAGGTGGCTGGGGTGATCTGTGACACTGAAGCCAGCTCGCAGCGGCGGCCCCCGGGGCCCGGCCTCGACAGCGATTTTCTCCTAATTGAAATCCGTATTCCCAGATGGAGCCCGTCGCGCGGCAGGCTCCGCCCGGCTGCTCGGCTGTTGATACGCGGGTAATTGCTTCCCGTAATGCAGGTTAAATGTGACCATTTAGCGCTTATAAAAATTATCAAGGCCGGCCGTTTATTCGCGCGGGACACGTTTGCACTGCCACTTCTGAGGGGATCTCAAAATTCATAGAATTCTTGAGCAGGAGCAGATGGTGAAGGGAGGAGGCCTGGGAGGGGTAGAGCAGCCGGAGGCCAGCCGGCTGGCCACATCTTGTCTTCAAGTCTCATTGTCATCTTCATCTTCATCATCGTCGTCGTCGTCGTCTCTGTTTGGGCTAAGTCTGGTGCTTCTGAGAGACCCACTCGGCCATGCCCCATCATGCCGTGCTCTGGGCAGGGTCAGCTGCCCCACTGCCCGTGGACACAGGAACAATGGAAGGGAAGGGATAGCCCTCCATGTCAGGACCCCGGCAGGGACTGTCTGGTCAGCAAGGAGAACTGCCTGGGGCAGATCCTGGGCCCACCCCCCCAAGATAGCAGCATGCCAGGCTCAGGCCACCTCACGCTCCAGCTCCCGAGAACCCACGTCTAACATGGTCAGAGCGGGACCAGACAGGTCCCCAGCAAACCCAAAGCGTGACTCGAGCCCAGCAGGACAGCACAGGGAGCGCCCCCCAGGGGAGGCGACGGAACTCCACGGTGGGTGCTCCAGGAAAGGGTCTCAGAAACCCTGAGATTGTGAGCGGGGGAGGGGGTTCACTGCTCAGAGCTGTGTCCACACGCCCTGCACTCTGAGGAACCCAGGGGAACCCCCAGGCCTGAGCAAGGCTGCAGTGAGACTCGCACAACCACTACACACCTACCTCACACACCCAGGTCTGCCCCGCCTCCTCGTTCTCAGGTGGTGCAGAAGAGAATGGACGCAAGCGGGTCAGCTGAACAAATGTGGCATGTTGGGAGGGTCTGTAGCACAGCAGGAAGGGCATCTGCCTTGCACACAGCTGGCCCGGGTTCGATTCCCATCATCCCATAGGGTCACCAAGCCTGCCAGGAGTGATTTCTGAACCAGGAGTAAACCAAAGAAAGTGGGATGTCGGGAAAGCAGAGGGGCAGAAGAGTCTTCCCACTCGCCAAGCAGACGGGGTGTTGTGTGCGCAAGGGATTGGCTGAGAGGACACACAGGTGACGTCTCCTGGCCCGTAGAAGGTCCTGAGTGAGGAGGGACCAAGTTCGGAACTTAGCATCCATCCACAGGGGGTCGCGTTTGGTTTGTTTGTCGTTCCTGTTACTCTGCCAACGCGTCCTTCTGCTGCCGAGCAATAGCACAGCTGTAGGCATTTGGTCTTGCACTCGGCTAACCCAGGACGGACCCTGGGTTTGATCCCCTGAATCCCATATGTTCCCCCGAGCCAGGGAGCAATTTGTGAGCACACTGAGCCAAGAGTAACCCCTGAGCATCACAGGGTGTGCCCCCCCCCCAAAAAAAAATGAGCCTTTCTGGTTTTCCTAGGTTTGGGGGGGGTGCTTGTTTGTTTTCAGGCCACACCCACCAGCACTCCGGGGCTGCTCCTGGCTCTACACTCAGTAGTCACTCCTGCCAGGGTCAGGGGACCTTATGGGTGCTGGAGATTGAACCTGGGTCAGCCACATGCAAGGCAAAAACCCTCCCCACCTGTGCTCTCACTCCAGGCCCAAAACAAGGATGCTCGGATGCACTGGCTTTCTCTGGGACAATGAGGCCGCAGGCCAGCTCTCTCTCTGTCAGGAGATAGGACTAAGATGGATATCAGCATAAGTTCTGCCTTGTGGTTATGAGTAAGTGACCTGAAACATGTGGCCCTTTGAAGGCCCTGAGGTTCAAGAAACAACCATAAAAGTGTTTTTAAGTTAAGGGTCCCGAAATTAAAACAAAACAGCTTTTAACTTGTACCAGGAAATGTTTTTGACATATTGTTTCTTAAGTAAAGCCTTGTAGAATTGTAGCTCTTACACAATATGTACCAGGCAGGTGTTCTGTATAGATAGCCACAAGAAACTTGTTTGCGGGCCTGGACAGATAGCACAGTGCGTTTGCCTTGCAAGCAGCCGATCCAGGACCAAAGGTAGTTGGTTTGAATCCCGGTGTCCCATATGGTCCCCTGTGCCTGCCAGGAGCTATTTCTGAGCAGACAGCCAGGAGTAACCCCTGAGCAATGCTGGGTGTGCCCAAAAACCAAAAAAAAAAAAAAAAATTTAAAATTAAAATTAAAATTAAAAAATTTAAAAAATATTAAAAACAAACAAACTTGTTTGCATCCTGCTCCTCCCACTACCCCCGCCTTGCTGCAACTGCTTAAAAACCCTTGCCAAAAAATAAAGTTTGAGACTTTGATCAGAAATCCTTGACTTAGTCTCCTCTTTTCCCTCACCCCTTCTTTTTCAGGCAGAATCCACTCTTCACCCCACGAATTACATACCCCGAGGATGGGATATCTCTCTCCTCATTCTCCTCTCTTTCTTTCTCCTCTCTCTTTCTCTCTCTCCTTCCCTGTTGTGTATGTAAACATTTTATGGGATTATTATGTTACTGACCCTACCCTGATCGGTGATTGTGCCCTACCCTAGGGTGTGACCTGGCATTCTGCCCCCACCCTAGGGTGGTACTGATTCTGCTTTCACCATTGGGTGGTATCTGATCCCACCATTGGGTGGTCCCTGATTCTGGGGGATAAAAACAAGGGTCTGTGGGAAGGCGAAGGGCTTTTTGGCGGGGAACTGAGGCTGAGACTTTGGACTTCAGTCTTGTCCACCAAATAAAGCTAATATTTCCACAAGCCTGACTGTCTGCGAGCTGTTTACCCGCCGTTTCCACCTCAGAACCGTCGGCTGGACGGAGATGGCAACCGCGTGCTCCGAGCTGGAGGGGAAAGACCTCATCCTCCAATCCTCCATCAGTCACCTCTTCAGGGCCTGACTTGCAACATTCCCTCCCTCATCAAGGACAGCCAAGCCAGCTTTCTGTCTTTCTCTCTGTCTCTCTCTCATGCCTCTCTGTCTCTCTCACCAGCTTTCTCTGGGACAGCCATGCCACAGGCCAGCTTTCTCTCTCTCTCTCTCTCATACCTCTGTGTCTTTCTGTCTCTCTCTCTCTCTCTCTCTCTCTCTCTCTCTCTCTCTCTCTCTCTCTCTCTCTCTCTCTCTCTCTCTCTCCCCACCCCTCCCCTCCCCATGGCACAGTGGGCCTGCTCCCAAGTGTTCAGGTTGATTGTTCCACAGCCCCCAGTGAGGAAAGGGGAATCCCATACCGGTATCTGGGGAGGACAGGAACAGCTGGTCCGGTAGCAATTCCTCGCAATAAGTAATCCACACAGATATGAAGGTTCTAGCAGGCAAGAGAACTCACACCGCAAGCTGTTCACCCACAAGCCAGTCGCTCCATCACACAGAACCACAAGCCTAGATGGCAGCAAACCCTAAGCTCTCTGCCTTCCATTTATTGAGATCAAAACAAAGCAGATCCAACAAAAGCAGATGAAAGGCCAATGGGAGAACAAGACCAAATGAACAATAGTTAAGATACAAATGGGAACTGTTTCAAAGGCCTCTGTTTACCTCACACCCAAGTTAAGTGGGTTCCTTACCGTGTTCAATAATTGTTAGCCCTGAATATGCCACTGCAGGAATCACACACATATCCTTAATTCTCATACTGGGATGAAGTTCAGGAGAGAAACCTTCCTGTGCAGAAAGCTCGCATCTACGTTAGGTGGAATCAGACAGAGCCCTGAGGTGTGCTAAGGCCAGAGCTGTCCCGGGGTCCCTGTTGTCAGCTGAGCCCAGTTGCGCAGCACCACTCAGCACCCAGCACCCAGTGCTGCTGTCCCAGAGCCTTCTGGGAGCCTACCAGTGCCAACCAGAAACCAACCAGGAACGAGGGCCCTTCCTGGCTGCAAAGATGTTCACCAGGTTTGACATCTTGTGCCGGTATGTACATCATTTGAGGAGACCCAACTTTCTTGTCCGAGCCCTCACATGTACCCTCGCTCTGTGCCAAGGCAGCAAAGCTCCGTCCTCTGCATTCTCTTCTTCTTGCTCTAATCAGTGATGGTTAACCTTTTTGAGCCCGAGTGCCCAAACTGTTTGCACAATGTCCAGTCCTCCCAATGGCCAGTCTGGCCCTTTTCAGGTGAGCTGCAAAGCAGACACCAGCACACTAGCCTCCTGCCGCGCTGCATATCTTAACTGCGGACCTTCCTGCGTGCCAGCTGCAAGGCCTTTGTGTGCCATAAGTTCACCATTGAGGCTCTAACCAAATGCTCCTCACACTGTGGCTTTGCCCAAGTCTAGTCCAATATGATCCACGGATCAGGTAATTTGCTTTTCTCTCCTGTGCCCGGCCCCATCCCCTCTGCTCTTTTGTTGGTTTATTTTTTGTTTGTTTGGTTGGTTTTGGTTTTTGGGTCACACCTGGCAGTAGTGCTCAAGGGTTACTCCTGGCTCTGTGCTCAGAAGTCGCTCCTGGCAGGCTTGGGGGACCATATGAGATGCCGGGAATTGAACCACCATCCGTTATGGGTTGGTGGCATGCAAGGCAAACGCTCTACCTCTGTGCTCTCTCTCAGGCCCCACTCTGCCCATATTAACTCACTGTTCTCTCCCCCGAGGAAACATTGGAATCCACTGGACGTTTCCCTGCTTGGGCCATCAATTCATCAACAGAGACGAGGGACAAGAAACGACACAACTGAACAGTCTAACAGCCACCGTTTTCCTGAATTCCTTAGGCCTTTATGAGTTTGTTCGCTTCGAATAGCTGGTCCACCAAGCCCTGTTCCAGATTCCACTGTGACTTGGCCAGGAATCACCCCAAACCTTCTATGAACCGCACTGAGGAGCCCCCATCGGCAGCTGAATCATTTAACCGAGGGGAGGCTGTTTCCCCTATTCAGCCCATCAGTCTGGCTTTGACTCTCCCAGGTTAGATCCACAGAAACTGTGGGGACATCAAGGGATGGCCATGGACTCTGCCCTGGGATATGTCCCAGAGAGTCCACTAGAGGTGGAGGAAACAGAGAGTGTTTCTGGATCTTTCTTTCCAGGGGCAGGACGACAGACCCTGAGCTCAAAACAACAGCTCAGAATTCACGGGGCACAGATCAGCCAAGTACCCCTGGCTCAGCCAAGCACCCCAGCTCAGCCACAAGGCCCACTGACATGCCCAAGCTGTGGCCCCAGCCAAAGCTGTCCCTCTTCGGAACTTGGCTGCCTCCGTTGGTGACCTACCACATGCTGAAAATGTGCAATTAGCATTGTGCCAGCGTCTAGAGGGGGTGGGATGGAGAGTGGGACCGTGAGAAGGAGACACAGAGAAGGGCCTCTCCCAGCGCTGGGCTCAGAGACCAGCACTGCCTGCTCCAGCCCAGAGTTTGGAATCTTCGGGCTCCAGAAACCAAATTTCTGCCATGTCGGACTAAGCCAGCTGCCGCTGACCATCCCTTGCAGGCCCAGTGAATATGCTGAGCCTCAGGGGTCTCCTCGGGTGGGGAGGGCTAAGTGCCTGCCCTGCCAAGGCCCAGCTTCCACCCGTGCCGGCACACATGTAAACCAGCACCATAGCACCACACGCGTTCAGGGAACCACCCAGCTGCTGAGTGGCCCAGTTCACAGCACCGGCACAAGCTTCCAGTCCCGCAGACCTCACGGGACACAGCGTACCAGGTGGGAAAGTGGCATCGACGCCCATTGAGCTCACCAAGCACAAAGAATGACACAGAGACTCAGCAACACCCCATGGAGCAGCGACTCCTCAGACAATGGCTTAGTAACGCCACTGGGAGTTAAAGGCCATCACAACCTATATATGGTGGATTATTTTGTGTCTCCTACGCAGGCAGGTTTGCAGGGTGGGAGGGAAACTGGGGGAATCAATAGAGGGAAGGTGACGCTGGTGGTAAGATGCCTGGAACAACTGGATTATGAACAACAACGTAAATCGCTGTGTTTAAATGAAGTCTCAAACATGGGGATTCTTTCGCCGGGTTTCAGCCGCCTAATATTAGTGTGTTTGGGAATAGTGGTTCTGGGTCAGACCTTCTGGAGAATCAGGTGGGCTGAGAGGCTCAGCTGAGCCCAGGGCAGGGGGGTGACTGAAAGGCTCAAGCCGGGGTCTGTATGTATGGCATAGCCAAGGCACCCGGGTTCTAGTGATGCCACATGGTGTCATTCTGTGAGCGCTTTCCCAGGGCAGCTGTGACGGTCCACACACCTGGATGCTCAGACCACACCTCCATCTGGCGTGACTGAGATATCTAGTCCCCCAACCTCCAAGCTCTGTGCTGACACCCTCAGGAAGCAGACCGAGGCACCGGAAAGGGCTTCTCTGATGGGCCCAGCTCCAACACATATGGGACCCACGGGCACCTCTCCATGCAGGGACTCATAGGCATCCACAGATGCCCCCCATGCCACAACATGGGTTTATCCTAGCTCTGTGCCTTTGCACTTCAACACTGCCCTTGGCTGCCAGTGTCTTTGGGTTCATCTGGGTGTTTGTGGGTTCCTCTGGTGGTGGATGGATGATGGACAGGAGATGGTTGGATGGTAAGTGGATGGATAGATGAGTGGATGGATGGTGGATGGATGGAGAAATGGAGAAATGGTGAATGTATGAATGGATGGATGGTGAATAGAGGGATGGCTGAATGGTGGGTGGAGGGATAGGTGGATGATAGGTAGATGGATGAATGGATGGTAGGTGGAGGGATGGATGGAGAGTCGATGGAGGGATATTAGATGATGGATGAATGGATGGACGGTGGATGGATGAATGGATGGTGGATGGAGGAATGGTGGATGGATGGATAGTGGTTGGAGGGATTAATGGTAGATGGATGGATGGTGGGTGGAAGGATGGATGGTGGAAATATAGATGGATAGTGGATGGAGGGATGAATGGTAGATGGAGGAATGATGGGTGGAAGAATAAATGGTGGAAACATAGATGGTTAGATGGATGTTTGACAAATAATGGATGGATGGACAGTTGAATGGGTGATGGATGGATGGAAAGTGTAGAGATGACCAATGGATGGATGAAGAATGATAAATGATAGATGTATGGAGGGTGCGTGAATGATGAATGGATGGATAGATGGATGAATGAATGATGGTAAGATGGATGGGTGAGTATTCATCCATGAATATTCACCCATATAGTTGGGTGAACAGAAGAGTGTCCTGATGGATGGATGAGTGGATGGGTGGGTGGATGGATAGAAGTAGGTAGGCAAAAAGACAGTAGATGGATATACATATAGAATATACATGGATGTGGGGCCGGAGCAATAGCACAGTGAGTAGGACATTTGCCTTGCACGTGGCCAATCTAGGACGGACCGCGGTTCGATCTCCCGGCGTCCCATATGGTTCCCCGAGCCAGGAGCGATTTCTGAGCGCATAGCCAGGAGGAACCCCTGAGCATCATTGGGTGTGGCCCAAAAAGCAAAAAATAAAAGAATAGACATGGATGTGTACATGACTCAGGCCGGGGGTCTTTGTGCACCTACATTACCCCTCCAGCCAAGCACAGGGCACTGGGCGAGCATCCTGGGAGCAGTCTGAGAGGGTGATGTTGAGGGGATGGGAGGAGGAGGGAGGAGCAGAGGGAAGAGCAGAGGGAGGAAAGAGGAGGAAGCAGAAAGGAGCAGAGTCCCACACTGCATCTCTGCAGGCACCGGGGGGGGGGGGGGGCACGCCCCAGCCTCCCTTATAGGCATCTTCCTATCCATCCTCCCTGCTCTGACCCCCCCCCCCGCCTCTGCAGTGGTCCCTGCACGTAGGGATGCTGCAGGAGACCGGCTGTGGGGGCATGACAGGGCACGGTGTGCAGCGCCTGTCTGCTGATTAGAGGCGGTGCTCCCTGAAAGAAGGACCTTGAATTAAGAAGCCGGAGTTAAAAATACTCTGCAGCAGCCATGGGTCCGGGCGACGGGCAGTGAGTCAGCAGCCTCCTCCTTCCTGTGGGGCCTCACAGGGCTCTAGGGACATGAAAGGACTGAGGGGATACGAGGGAATGTGAGGGGACCGGAAGGGACATAAGGGGACAGTAGTGAGTTGTCCACCTCTCCATCTGGCACCAGAAGAGGAGGTGTCAAGCATGTACTCAGGTACCATGCCCCTTATGAGGTTGTTTTGATTTTTTTTTTGGGATTGTGTTTTTTTTTTCAACCTGATTGATTGATTTTGGGGCCACACCCATGTGGCTCAAGAGTTATTCCTGACTCTGCGCTCAGAAATCGCTCCAGGCAGGCTCCGGGGACCATATGGGATCCCAGGAATCAAACCCAGTCTGTCCCGGTTTGGCCGAATGCAAGGCAAACACCCTACTGCTTGTGCTGTCTTTCCAGCCCGGATTATGGTTTTTTATTTTATTTATTTATTTATATTATTTTTTGTCATTTGCCTGGTTTGGGAAAACCCTACCCAGCAGTGCTCCATATGACTCCTGGCTCTGTGCTCAGGAATCACTTCGGGTGGAGCTCAGGGGTTCGTGTGTGGCAGGTCACCTGCCTGCAAGGCCAGTGGCCCCTCAACGTCTCCTTGCCCAGCCACCCCCACCTCCTGCTGCCTCAGGGAGTTCCTGGGCCGTGGTCCCAGTTTAAAGATCTATGGACCGACCAGCCCCTAGGGAAGGGAACCCCTAAAGGACAGCACGAGACACTCATGGGTGGGTTTCTGGAAAGATCCATGCTCAGGGATAGCAGTAACCCCAAGCCTGGCACCCACTGGGTGCCTGGGGACCCTGTTCAGGTGAGCATAGACCATGGAACATGGGGAAATGGGGTCAATGTCCGAGGCGCGCAGAAACGGGCATCGCCGTCATCCAGGCTGGGAAAAGTGTAGAGGGACAACTGTCCCCCACAAAATTCTAGCCACTCACCTGGTGGCCTCACAGAGCTCACAGAAACCAGCATGACTGCACCCCAGGATGTGGGCAGCAGGGCCAAGGGGCACAGGGTGGAACTGGGAGCTGGAAGGAGGGTAGACGCCTCAGCAGATCCTGAGTGTGGGGATGGGAGAGGCTCGGGCACATCAAGGACACTCGGGCATCACGGGCACCTCTGGAGAGGCTCTGCCAGGCGCCAAGGTCAGCAGGGGAGGGACACACAGTCAGCACCGACAAACCTGTGTTGACCCGCCGATCCCCAGCCTGGCCCTTCACATCCCGGGTTCTGAGCCTTACCAGGCCCCCGGAGACCCCTGGCCTCCTTGTCTCCATTCCAAGGACCTGCAGCCTGGCCCAGAGGCCCTAGATCAGCTGGGCAGAAAGAGCGGAAGGGCAGGACCGACATCACTTTGCTCTGGAGGGTAGAAAGTGGTTTTAACATTTTCAATCTAGAGGGTAGAAACCCGGGTTTAAAGTTACTTGGGCTTGGCAGTAGAAAGTGGATTTAAAGCCACTTCAGTTTGGAGGGTAGAGAGCAGATTTAAAGCTACTTCAGTCTTGGGGCCAGAGAGATAGCATGGAGGTAGGGCATTTGCCATTCATGCAGAAGGATGGTGGTTCAAATCCCAGCATCCTGTTGAAAAACTGCCCTTACGATGGCCTTGGATGGTGGATGGAGGCCTTTGTTCTTAGGCCCCAGCCACGTGGCTTCATCCCCCATTAACCGGCAGGTCTGGGTCCAGGAAAGCGATGGGTATTGAACTCACTCACAGGCAGGCTTCCAGAGAGATAACATCTTTATTCAGCCCTAGCCAACAGATGTGGCTGCTAACCATTTACGCATGCCATTCTTAGCTAGCCCTGCATCTTACTTATTTCATCCATGTCACCTCCAACCTCCATCCTGGCAAAAGACCAAAAGCCCCTAATCCTCTCTGGTCAAAGCCTTATCTAACCTTTCCAAGACTCCTCCCAGGAACGGGCAGGGTCTTGCAGGTAAGATCAAGTTACCCAGTTAGAATGGGGGAGCCATATGTAGGGAATCTGTGCTGTTAAATCCTTTGTTAGGTGTTTATGAATCCACAAATAGTCCCCAGAATGAGAAATTACTTCCCATCCCCTTGTCCCTTTTCGGGGGGAGACCTTGGTAATATTTATCCGCAGCAAATAATAATTCACACAGACAAGAAGGTTAGGGTGTAAAAGATTGGGCACAGAGAGAGAGAGAGAGAGAGAGAGAGAGAGAGAGAGAGAGAAAGAGAGAGAGAGAGAGAGAGAGTCCTCTTGCAGCCTGCAACCAGCTCTCGCAAAAGAACCCCTCTTCCCTGTCCATCAAGCTATTTATTGCCAACTCCACAGTGCTCCCACCTGGAAGGTCTAGGTGGGGCAATAGTCACAGAACAATCCTAAGGAAATATTTTTATATACAACAATTCCAAGAATAATCTTATGGAAACTTTTTCATATACTACACATCCTATATGGTCCCCCAAGCCTGCCAGGAGCGGTTTCTGAGTGCAGAGCCAGGAGTAACCCCAGAGTGCTGCCAGTGTGACCCAAAAACAGAAACAAAGACAAAAACAAAAACAAAAACAAAAAGCTACTTTGGTCTGAAGGATAAAAAGTGGTTTTAAGGGGCCAGCGTGGTGGCACTAGAGGTAAGGTGCCTGCCTTGCCTGCGCTAGCCTTGGATGGACCGAGGTTCGATCCCCCGGTGTCCTATATGGTCCCCCAAGCCAGGAGTGACTTCTGAGCGCATAGCCAGGAGTAACCCCTGAGCGTCACCGGGTGTGGCCCAAAAAACAAAACAAAAAAAAAAAAAAAGTGGTTTTAAAACTACTTTGATTTGGCAGGTAGAATGTGGATTTAAAGCCACTTCAGTTTGGAGGGTAGAAAGTGGGTTGAAAGGAACTTCTGTCTGGAGGGTCGAAAGTAGATTTAAAGTCACTTTGGTCTGAAGAGTAGAAAATGAATTTAAAGGGGCTGGAGAGATAGCATGGAGGTAGTGCATTTGCCTTGCATGCAGAAGGACGGTGGTTCGAATCCCAGCATCCCATATGGTCCCCCGAGCCTGCCAGGAGCGATTTCTGAGCGTAGAGCCAAGAGGAACCCCTGAGCACTGCTGGGTGTGAACCAAAAAAAAAAGTGGATTTAAAGCCACTTTGGTTTGGAGGGTAGAAAGTGGATTTTAAACCACTTTGGTTTGGCAGGTAGAAGCCACTTCAGTTTGGAGGGTAGAAAAGTGGTTTGACACCACTTGGTGTAGACTTGCTGTCCTGGGTAAGCTGGGAAACAGGACCAGGGGGAGAAATGCAGACTGGAGAAAAGTGGACCCTTTCCAGGGAAACAACTGGATTATACATGCAGGGCCAGGCAGCCATCCCACTCGTTCCCACCAGGGTTCCCCAGGGCCCCTCAAAGCTTTTGGAAACCCTCCTGCTGAGTGTCCCAATGGGCCTGGGATTCCCCCCCCCATGTTAGGAAGACCCCACAGGGCTGCCTGCTGGATTTTTGGCTGTGGATGGGGCTTGGGAGGGGCAGGATACTACTGGAAGGGATGGCAGCACAGCACCGGGGAGGAGGGGACGGGAGCACCCGCCATGGTGTCCTAGAACCACCCACCCGGGCAAGTAGCCTGGGTGACGATCAGGCACAGTGATGGGACACAGGGACCACGGCCACATGGGGTCCATCTCTGCCCCTTTATCCCTCTGTCTTCTCTGTCCCCTCCTCAAGGCCCACCTGAGGAAGGTCCATCCAGGCTGGCACTGTCCCCTCTCCCTTCCCTTGGGCTGCCCCAGCAAGCCAAGCACAGGATGGACCCTCCAGAAAGCAAAAGAAAGAGGGCAGGAGAAGGCAGAGGGTGGGATGTAGACCCAGTTCCTGAGAGAGGGTCCCCTGGACTCTGCACCCCCAGCACACCCCCAGCCCCCCCTCTCTCTCATGGCCTCTGGGGGCTCCCTCTGGTCCCTTCCTGAATCCAGGGTCACTCCTGTCCCTGAGGGCTTCCCCTGGGGCTGCCGGGGCTCAGCACAGGGACACAGCTCTGGGGACTGGCGGCACCTCAGTCCACGGCCTGAATGCCCCACACCCCAGACTCTCACTCCAAGCCCAGACCCCCTTCTTCGAGCAGAAGCCCATCTGTGTCTGGGGGGTGGGGGGATGGTTCCGAGGCATCCATCCGGGCAGAGGGCAGGGGCGTGGGGGCTCAGGGGGCTCTCACTTGCAGGAAGTTGAATCCCAGATATCCCTCAAATGCAGGGTGGAGGAGAGTAGCGGAGTCTGTAGAGGGGAATGGGGCCCACTGGGGAAAGAATCCTGAGTTCAAATCCTGAGGTGTCTGACTGGGAGGATGGAGGAAGATTGATGAGAGGGGTGGGGCAGGGAATAGCAGAGGAGAAAGAGGGACCCCCCCCCAAACCACCAGAGTCAGATCCCAGATCCCAGCAGGGTGGGCTTGGCTTCCAGCTGCTCCCAAACCCCTCTACCTCTTGACAGAAAGGCATGGGAGAGGGGAGAGAGAGAGAGAGAGAGAGGAAGAAGAGAGAGAGGAGAGAGGAGAGAGAGAGATGAGAGAGAGAGAGAGGGAGGGAGGCAGGGAGGCAGGGAGGCAGGGAGGGAGGGAGGGAGGGAGGGAGGGAGGGAGGGAGGGAGGGAGGGAGAGAAATGTTGAGAGGGAGAGATAGAAAGAGGCAGAGGCAGAAACCAGGACAGAGAGAAAGAGAGGGAGAAAGAGACAGCAGGAAAGAAGAGAGGAAGAGTGGAGGCAGGTGAGAGAGGGAGGAGGGAAGATGGAGAGTCAGAGAGGGAGAGAGAAGGAGAGAGGGGACGGAGAGGGGAGAGAGGGAGAGAGAGAGAGCGAGAGGGGAGGGAGGGAGAGAGAGAGAGGGAGAGAGAGAGAGAGGGAGAGAGAGAGGGAGAGAGAGAGAGAGAGAGAGAGAGAGAGAGAGAGAGAGAGAGAGAGAGAGAGAGAGAGAGACTGTCCCATCTGAACCCTCCTCCCCAGCACGCCAGCTAGTTCTGCTCGCTCGGCAGTGCTCAGCTCGGCGGGGGCGGCCTTGAGCCTCAGCCCGTGCATTTGCATTTCCTCCAAACGCAGAAACCAGCAGTTCTTCCATTGAATTTCCTCCAACAGCCTTCCTTTCTGCGACTCTTTACGAACGCAGCTGAGGCCACCAGGCTCGGAGGCTGAAGGTGTTTCTGCTAAGTCAGAGCCAAACGTTCCCCGGATCTCTCAGCATGAGACACTGAGGCAGAAATTGCTCTTTTGTAAAAAAAAAATAAAATTAAATTAAAAAAATAAGAAAATGTAAAACCTGCCCTGGTTTTTCCTTAAAGCCCAAGTGATCTGTTTGGACCTACTTTGCCCTCCAAGGTTCCCAGGCCCATATCGGTGGTGAGTCAGCGGGAATAAATAATATAAATAATAGATGACAGAGGCCTCCCCAGAAGTGGAAGTGGGCCTGGGCCGGGTTTCAGGTCACAAGAGGAAATCAGGAGGTTGGTTTGAGCTCCTGCCCTGGTTCGGGGTGCTGGGAAGGTCAGAACATTCCTCGCAGGAAAGAGGTGCGTCCTCCCCTCCCCTCATCAGCCAGGGTTGGGCGTCTCGGTTAGGGAGTGGCCGCAAGGCCCCATCTTCCCTTGAGATGGAGATGAGATTGAACCCCTGGACACGCAGGGCGCAGGGCGGTCCCAGATGGGAGAGGTTCCGGGTGCCACAGTCAGGAGAGAGGAGAGAGAGATCAGCTTCTGGCTTTTCTCTATTTTTCTTTCTTTTCTTTCTCTTTCTCTCTGTCTCTCTGTCTCTGTCTGTCTGTCTGTCTGTCTGTCTCTCTGTCTCTGCCTCTGCCTCTGCCTCTGCCTCTGCCTCTGCCTCTGTCTCTGTCTGTCTCTCTCTCTCTCTCTCTCTCTCTCTCTCTCTCTCTCTCTCTCTCTCTCTCTCACACACACACACACACACACACACACACACACACACACACAGCTTTAGACCAACTGAAAACCCCACAGAATCCGCTGTGCCGCAGCAAGAAAGGACTGGTTCCAGCATAAAAAAAAAACCCTGAATGCCCGAGAGCACAATGCCATGGGGCCTACAGAGGAGGGGGCGGCGGAGGGAGGGTCCTTGAAAGGCCGGGTGGCCTTCAGGGCGCTAATTGGGCTCCGAGGCGGTGGTGCGGGGGGGGGGGGGGGGGGGCGGGGAGGAGAGGTGAGAGCCTTGGTCTGCCTGTCTGTCGGTGGGTCTGTCTGTCTGTCCGTGAGTGTATGGAGGAGCCTTCAGGCACACTGAGCTGATCCCTAGCCAGGCAAGGAGGCCTGGTGGTCCCGTGGCCCAGGACAAGGTCAGGTCAGAGCCTCAGGGGTGGAGAAGGCTCAGGCCGGCTCCCCGCTGTGGAATATTCCTATGCTATGAGGAAAGTCTGAGCCCAGCTCTCCTCCACCGACTCCCTCCAGGCCCTCGGAAATGGGTTCCTTTAAGCAGCTAAACACTCCACAGAGGGAGGTGGGGAGCTGGGCTTGCTGCCGGGACTGCAGTGCTGACCCCAGATCCTGTGCTTCTGCTCGGTGCTGTCCAGGACCTGCCTGGACTGTGTTCTCGGGCAGCTCCTTTGGCCTTGGACCCACCCATCCCCAAAGACCTACTCATTCTTCTGCAGAGCCCAAACTGCCTCGAGTGTGGGCTCGATGGGCACCCCCTGGTATGATGCCCCCCCCCACCCGGCAAGACACCCCTCTGCTTCCTTCCTGGGTCCTCCACCCACCCACAGCCTAGCCCCGGCGGCAGCAGCTACATCTTCCTCGAGAAAGCCTGTTGTAGAGCCCTGGCTGCAGGGACCCAAAGGACGGGAGAGACAGAAAGGGAGGCTCAGGCCCACGGGACCCAACACTGGCAACACAGGCAGGGCACGCCCACAGCGACCTCCAACCTCTAGCCTCACCGGCACATTCCTCCGGGAGCACCAGACATGCGACCTCGGATCCGGATGGCTCCCTCAGAATTCAGCCCCTACGACGGCAGCTCTCCAGGGCAAACGGAGAAACGCGGCTGTCAGGGCCTGTCAAACAGACGCTGCTCCCAGGCAGCTACCCCGAAGCAGACGCAGTCACCCCTCTTGGAGCCAGATCAAACAGGGGGTGGGGAGGAGGGGAGGGGAAGGGTGGGAGGGGAGAGAAGGGGGAGGGGAGGGGAAGAGAAGGAGGAAGGAGGGAAGGAAGGAAGGAAGGAAGGAAGGAGGAAGGAAGGAAGGAAGGAAGGAAGGAAGGAAGGAAGGAAGGAAGAGGAAGGAAGGAAGGAAGGAAGGAAGGAAGAGGAAAGGAAGGAAGGAAAGGAAGAGGGACGGAAGGAAGGACGAGGGAAGGAAGGAAAGAAGGGAGGGAGGGAGGGAAGGAAGGAAGGGAGGGAGGAAGGAAAGAGGGAAGAAGGGAGGGGAAAGGAGGGAAGGAGGGGAAGGAAGAAGGAAGGGAAGGAAGGAAGAAAGGGAAGGAAGGAATAAAGGAAGGAAGGGAGAGTGGAAAGGAAGGGAGGGAGGGAGAGTGGGAAGGAAGGAAGGAAGGAAGGAAGGGAGATTGGGAAGGGAGGGAGGGAGGGGAAAGGAGGGAGGGAGGGAAGGGGGAAGAGAAAGGGGAAGAGAGGGAGGAACAAAGGGAAGGGAGGAGGGAACGATGAAGGGAGGAAGGTCTTCCAAAGGGATTGTCTATGGACAGGAATTTCTCACTGTTGGGGTGAAGGTTTGCCTGTGTTCAGCATTACAAATCTCTTTCAAGTGCTCTTTGCGGAGCTCCACGTTTTTAACTCTAGGATGACAAAGATCAGTTTGGGGACAACTGCTGCAGGACTCAGTAAAAGTTCGACAACCTCCAAACCCAGTCCAACAGCCCTAAGGGAAGTCCCGGAAGCTGGTTTAGGAGGCGCTGGGCCGTTGGGACGAAACCGGTTTGTCCCGCGGGAGAGGCCCGGAAGACCCAGCAGGGCGGGCACCTCGGGGGATTCCTTGGGCGCTTTTCCAGCGGGCCGGGGCTGGGCGTGACGCCCGGAAAGGTAAGCGCCCGCCGCGGGCCTCCATGTAACTGAGCCCCGAGTCCCGGCAGCAGTATTAGCATATCTGGGCTGAGCCATTGTTTTCCTGTGACCTGTATAATGAGTGTCACACTAGCAAGACAACAAATCAAACGTTTGTTAATTTCCCACACAGCTGCTGGTGTTATCATGTCACCAGATTTTAATTAATATGATAAGTAACACTCGCCAGACAACAGCCGCCTGCCTGCCTTCGCCTTCTCCCGTGAGCTCGCCGGGCACGAGCCTTGCACCACCACCCACGTGGTGGGTGCCCGGACGGAGGACAGGGGGCCCAGTGCCTGAAGTCACAGCACCCCGAAAACTTCCTTTCATCCATGCCTTCCACCCACAGCCTCCGCTCAGCTCCTGCTCCTCGGCTCATTTCGGCTCCTTTAGCCAAAGGACAGAAGCCGGAGGACAGAAGCCCGGAGCCGTCCAAGGTGCTGAGCTCTGCCCGGCTCCCCGTGGGGTCAGGGGTGAGAAAAGAGAGGCCGGCAGCCTGGGCCTGGATGAGGCTCTGTTCTAAGGAAGCCCCACAGGCCGGGGTTGCCCACTCGGCTCTGCCGCACGGCTCCAGGGCTAAGTCAAAAGTGCCATCTATGTGCGGCAGCTGGAAATGCAGCCGTTGGCGTGGAGAATGGGGCACAGGGCTCCCCCAGAGCCGACCAGCTGCCCCTTGGGGCTCACAAGCATTGTGGGAAGTGGAGCCACGAGCTGTCCATGGCGTGGGCAGGCCGAGGGGAGGCACCGAATGTCTCCAGCTGCCCTGTGAGGGGCAGAGCAGGGGCACGGGAGGACTAAGGCGCTTGCTCTGATGCAGCCAATGGGGGTTCGGTCTGGTCATCCCATTTGCTCCCTTGGGCACCTCTAGAGTGACCTCTGAGAACATAGCCAGGAGTCCACACTGAGCACCGCTGGGGGTGATCCTGAACCCAGAAATAAAAGAAAACAAAGCAGCTTTCACTTATGGAGGGATGACTCGAGGGAGCCAGGGCCTCAGAAGGAAGCCTTCAGGCCTCTCTGCAAGGCATAGTGGAAGCTAGAGGGAAGAAAATCCCAATTCTGAAAACTTCTACCCTTTCTAAGCAGAGCAGCCCAGCCCCAAGGGGATCAGTCCCTCCCAATCCCAGGCCAGGAGGCTCCACCAAGGATACTACTTTGTCTTAAAGACAGGAAATATCTGCACCTTCCCTGGAGAACTCGGGGAGAACTCGGGCGCTCCTGTTGCACTGCTGAAAGCTTGGCCCACTGCAGGTCTGCCACCCCACGGGTCATCCTCGAGCGAGAAAGCATTAGCAGGTGACAAGTCAGGTCTGAGTCCCTGCCAGTCCCTGCTACTCTCAGAGAGATACTCAACAGCCCTCTGCACACAGCAGGGCAGGAGACGTGGCAGCCAGACCAGCTCAGGGGCCCAGCAGACACTGCCCACAGATCAGGCCAGACCCAGGGCAAAGACCACCTCACAAGCTGCTCAGGATGCAGATCTGAAACAGCAGGCCCAGCACCTCGGACCCAGTACCCAGCACAGTGAGTCTCTAAAGTGAGTCCGTCCGGGGGCCAAGCAAGGGAGGGACAGGGTCACCATGTTGGTTGTGTCAGTGTGACAGACTCTACCACAGTCTGGGCACACAAACTCTGGTCCAAGCAGGCTAAAGGGGGCAGGCACCTTTATTAAAACGTATTAATGGAACTGGAGAGATAGCACAGCAGTAAGGCATTTGCCTTGCAAGCAGCCGAGCCAGGATGGACCCAGTTCAATCCCTGGCATCCTAATATGGTCCCCCGAGCCAGCCAGAGCGCAGAGGCCAGAAATAACTCCTGAGCAGTGCCATGTGGCCCCAAAACAATATATATATTTATTTATTTATTTATTTATTTATTAATATAATCAATGGCAATTGTCAGGATCGGGTACACAGGGACCCCATGAGGGACAAGCAGACACAGACAAGACCACATGCAGGACCCAGGACATTCAGGGTTCTGCTAAGAGTAAGTGCAACCATTGTCTCTCCTCCCAGGGAACTGCCCCCTCAGGACTGAGAACAGAGTGGGGAGCAAAGTGGGACTCCAGAGAGGAGATGACCCTGGCTGGACTGTCCACAGGTGACAGCATCACTGTGGTTTGAGATGGCAGGAGGTAGTCACATGTCTCCAGCCAGGCACCGGGCCTCCTGCCGCGCTGGACTGTGGGCACTTGTGTTGGGCGCGCGACAATTCCGGCCACTCCTGCTGAGCCAGGCCTGCCCGCCGTGAGCTGACCCAGTTGCTACTGCAGCAGTGAAGGAGGAATCGATCGTGATGACGAATGGGGCCGCTGCCAAGGAGGGCCCAACCACAGAGGCGCCATCTCAGGTCTCAGGCCCTGTGGCGTGGGGGACAGCGGGGGCCAGAGCCGCATGCAGGACACCCCGGCTTCACCGCTGAGCTGTGTGGGCTGACAAGGGCCTGCTATTCTTGTTTTCCAGCTTCTGGCTTTATCTGTCTCCACGGTAGGGGGGAGGCGTGAGCCCCAAGCACCAGTCTCCAGAGCATGGCATCATGCCTGCTTTCGGTGGCAGCCTGGCATTTCTCATTAGTAGGGCGGGCACGCATGGGGCCGTCTGCTCTCCTTTGAGCCCTGGCCCTGGGCTGGACCTATCATTAGTCTCACTCTGGGGCAGCGCTTCTTTCAGAGATGACACGGCTCATCTGGGCCAGTGGTTCGCAGACCACCACACTACCGCCTGTGCAACCCTGCCACCGTGTGCCTGGGACCCTGCCCAGCAGCTGCTGGTCTCTGTGCCCCTCATCTCGAAAATGTTGAGCTCAGTGATGCAGGAGCTGCATTTGACACAGATGGTCTTGTGCATTCCTGCTCGCTTCTAGGAAAATGCCACAGCACTATAGAAATACCCACCAGTTCCATGTCTCCATTTCCATCCTCCAGTCAGGGTGTAAAGCAGTGGTCTCAAATTCAATTTACCTGAGGGCTGCAGGAGGCAAAGTCGAGGTGAGGCAGGGCTGCATAAGAGATTTCACTTACCGAATATTCGCAATAAAAAATCGCATTAGTAAGAAAAAAAGTCGCAAAAAATCGCATTAAACTTTTGCATACCCCTAACGGAACTGCTTGGGGTATGCGAATGTTTAATGAGATTTTTTCTTATTAATGCGATTTTTTTTTTGTGGTTTTTGGGTCACACCCGGCAGTGCTCAGGGGTTATTCCTGGCTCCAGGCTCAGAAATTGCTCCTGGCAGGCACGGGAGGACCATATATGGGACGCCGGGATTCGAACCGATGAACTCCTGCATGAAAGGCAAACGCCTTACCTCCATGCTATCTCTCCGGCCCATTAATGCGACTTTTATTGTGATTATTCAGTAAGCGAATAATCGCAAATACTGCAATATTTGAAGGCCGGTCGCGGGCCACAAAATGTACAGAGGGCCTCGAGTTTGAGACCCCTGGTGTAAAGCATGGCTGGATCCAAGGAGACAATGGGGATCTAGTCCTGGGAATTAGTGGCACAGGTTGGGCAGGAGAAAGCAGTAGAGCTACTCTGCATGTGTCATCCTAGAGAAGGTTCTAGGAGGCTCTAGAGGTTCTAAGGGTGACCGGGACCACGATAGCCAGTGCAGGACTGGGGAGGCAGCAAGTCTGCCCCCTTCAGTTCCAGGCAAAGTCCCAGCTATTTCCCACCTTGCTGAGCAGGGAGTTGAGTTCTAGCACCAACTTCCTCCCTCCGCCAGCTGTGGACCCTTCCCAGTGCTTGGCGTGAGAGAACAGTGAGGCTGGGCTCCTCGAGGAACCTGGAGGTGACCAGAACCCCCCTCGGCCTCAGAGTCCTCAGTTTTAAGCTGGGAAGACAATGAAACACGGATTCCTGGGAATGACATGAGACGATGCTTTCAAGGCACACGTGTTTCAGAGAAATCAGATCTGCCATGCTTGAATTCCATAGAGAGAGTTATATTCAGCAAGACCCTGAGAAATTTGGCCTACAAAATTAATGCATGTTTTCTACAGATTTTCTCTAGATACTTACCTTTGAGATGTTTACATTTATTTTAATCTAACCCCACCCATTTATGCATTCACCTATCCACCAATGCAGCATCTATTATTCAACTCTCTCACTCGCCTGCCCATCTGTCTATCCAACACTCCCTCACCTACCCACACACCTCACCTACCCATCACCCCTCCATTTACCCAACCATTCACCCACTTATCTACACACGTCACCTACCTCTCAGCCCTCCATCAATCCAACACTCACCCATCTAACCACATGCTTCTCCTACCCATCACCCCTCCATCTATTTATCCATAAATCCATCTCTGGCCCATCCATCCACTCCCCACCCACCTTCCCATCCATCTTTCCAACCACCTTTCTCTGCATCTCCCTACTTTTCAGCCTCCCAGCCATCTGTTGATCCAGCAGCCACTCATTTATCCTTCTACCAACTCCCCACTTAGATGCACCCACGGACCGACACACCCACTAACCAGCACCTATCACCCACTCATCGAACAGACATTTCCTGAGCACTCCAGAGAAATGAGCTATGCTCAGGATGAGGGAGGACAGACAGTCTTGGGCCACTGGGCTGTGCCTACCTGGTTCGCCATCTCACTGCTGCACTGCCATATGACATTGCACCAGTCTCTGAGACCTGTCCAGGGCCTCAGTCTTTGGAGACGGCCGGCATTGCTGGCCCAGTGCTGTCTCTATAGCCGAGTCACCCACAGAGCCTGATGCCCAGAGCACATCACATTCACAGGGTTCATGGGGACACCTTTGAACCCCTGAAACAGAATGTGAAGAGTCACAGGAGATGAGACAGGGGCAGTCGGTTTCCCTCCATCATCTCTGGCCCTCGCTTCCCTCCTGAGGCACAGTCTTGGCCTTCGGATTTTCTCTGGCCAGAGATAGTGCTGCAGGAAGGGCATGTTTCCCTTACATGCTGCTCCCCTGGGCTCCATCCCCAGCGCCCTGTACAGTGCCCAGAGCCAGGAGTCAGCCCTGAGAACTCACAGCAGGTGTCCCCCTCACACCCATTGTGGCTAAACGCCCTTCACAGTCTGCACAGGGACCAGACTGTGCTATTCCCTGAGCCACAAGCCAGTATAGTACAGCCCTGCAGGTTACTACAGAGTTAGGGCGACCCCACAGACAAATAGGGAGTCTGGAGCCCCACCCTGGGACATCATAGTCACACTCACCCCAATCTTACTCTCCACCCACCCACACACCTGCCCTTAATACCTGACCCCCACCCTAGATTTCATTTCTCCCCACCCCCTCACTGAGGCTCCTCCCACAACTCCTGATGGCTCCACCCTGCCCGCCCCTTACAGCGCCCCCCAAAGTCCACACCTGTTGGCTCCCAGCTGGTGAGCAGAAAGTTGCCGCAGCCCCCCAGATCCCCTCCGAGCAGAACAATGAGGATGTTCTGGTCCCATCCTGATTCCGACTGTTTCTTACCAGCTTGATTTACAAAGGGAAAATTCCCACCCTATTTTCGGTCTGATTATCAGATGATGATGGACAATAGATTGATGAGAGTCGCTGAGGAGCTGCAGCTCTTGTCCTAACAGCCCCTCCAATTATCAGCCACTACTAAACTATTATTGATCCCGCGGCGCGGGGGAACCGAGCATTTTCCACTTGTGTAAAGTGTCGCTCACCCGCACGCCCATCAATGGAGACGCCCGCACGGCCCCTCGACGCGCTCGATACAATAAACACACACACTCCGAGTTCAGAGTTCTTTCATCTGCTGCAGCCAATAACCACCCTGAGCAAACACACGCGCACGCCTGCCACCGCCGAGTGGATTATTACACAGCTGCCCCCGACGAGGTCACGGAATGTGTCACCTTGAGCCACCTCAGCCGAGAAAGTGGAGAACACTCCATTTGCCTCAGCAGGGGGGGAGAGAGAGAGAAAGAGAGAGAGGAGAGACAGAGAGAGAGAAAGAGAGAGAAGGGAGAGAGACAGAGAGAAAGAGAGAGAGGGGAGAGAGAGAGAGACAGAGACAGAGAGGAGAGGCGGGAGGCCAGGGTGACAGGCCATTGCTCTGGCCCTGGGTAGGCAGCCGCACCCCTCCAAGAAGGACCCCCACCAAAATGCTGACTGGGCCCAACTCTCACCTGCTGACAAATGGGCTCTGTCCCCCAGCTTTTGTGTGGATCCAGGCCCAATGGGGGACATAAAGCAGGAGGTGACAAAGGAGACCGTTAGCTGTCACCAGGGACCTAATCTCTGGGTGCCATCAGCCGGCCAAGCGCGAGTCAATGCGGGGTGCGGGGGGGGGGGTTATTTATGCAGCCCCTTCCCCGTGGGGGTGGGTCCCCACTGGACATACAGGCTCGTTCCAGACAAAGGAAGCACTGTCTCCAGGCCACGAGCTGCCAGTTCCACGTCCTTGCCGTTGTCTGCTGTTTGCCTGTGTCTGGCATGCTTGTGCAGAAAGGGGTCTGTAGACAGAGCCAGGGTACCCCCAACAATCCACAGAGGCACAGCAGAGAGAGGCGTGAGGAGGAGGCAGAGAGGACTGACAGAACCACTGTCTAATTCGCCTATGGGCGCATGGATGCGGGCTCACCAAAGCCAACAGCAGCCCTCAGCCCTCTTGGCAAGCCCAGTTACAGGTAGTGAGTGTTGGTACCAGTCAGGCAGGAGCATGGGAAGCCAAAGGCCTTGGTGGATGCAGGAGAGGGGGACAGCATGTCACCAGAGGCAGAGTGAGGTGATTCAGAAGTACTACCCTCGCAGAGAGCACGGGGATTTGGGGAGGGGGAATCCTATACATCCCTGTTTAGCAAAGGAATCTCAAAGCCCCAGGGAGAGCCCCCAGCTGTCCTGAAGTGGCAGCAGGGGAGGAAAGGTAAAAGGGTACAGCTGAGAAACCACAGGGTAAGCCAACCCTGAGGCTGTGATGGGGTAGACCAAGGTAGCATCAAAGCACAGACCCTGCTACCAGCTCACACTGGCACCTGACTAGCACCCACCCACCCTGCTGCTTGCCCCTATTCCTGGCCACACCCTCACCCCACTCAGCCAGGCCCCTCACCTTGCCACACCCCTGGCCACATCCCTCCATTCACCATATGCCTTGGCCATCCATACCCCTCAGCCTGGCCATGCCCGTCCATCTTGCCACGCTCCTCAGTCTTACCAAGCCTGTTGACCATGCCCCCCCTCTGTCTTGTCATGCCCCTAGGCCATGCCCCTTCATCATGCCTCTATGTCTTACACACCCATCAGTCACGTCCTTCAGTCTCACCACGTCCATCAGCCATGCCTCACGGCCCTCTGTCTCACCCACCCCATCAGCCGCGCCCCTCAATCATGCCTTGCCCATCAGCCATGTCTCTTCGCCATGGCCCTCAGTCCTGCTCTCCTCCAGGCCTTGCACCCTCTGAGCTCCAGGGGTCCCAGGTTCTCCTGTGCTCAGGCCCATGCTGTGGAGAACAGAAAGTAGGTACTGATTTACTGGAGGCGTGAGTGTGGCTGAGAGGCAGGGTAATACCCGTGAGACTCATCTCTGCCATCATCCTCACATGTTGCCTCCCTGGCACAGCCCTGCTCCACGCAGCCAACCGCATCTTTGCTAGACATGCCACCAACACAGCTGTGGGTGCAGCATCCGGACAGGCTGGGTGCTGGAGAGGAGTGAACCTCAAGTTCTGGGCCAAGAGACTAGACCAGCAAAGGGCTCTGAGCTCTTCTGTGTGGACAGCTATTATCTCCAATGTAGGTGGAATGAAAACCCAGCCCCTGGAACGCCCCTCTAAACCTACTTCCTGAAACACCCCAGAAGAAAGGACTGAAAGGGTCCAGTACAGTCCACAGGCTCTGGAAGGTTCCGGAAAGGCCCAGACAGGCTTGGAAGGGTCCCCTCTCCACATCATGTGCAAGGTAGGACAACAGGTTTCGAGTCTCTTGTTTATGTTCATGGGGTCAGGTCCAGGGGGCAGCACTTAGACAGATCAGTGTGAGCCACTGAGTGCTGCTGGAGGCTGCAGAACTCCAGAAGGTACAGCCACTGAAGCTCCAGTCTCTCAGCCTCTTCCCCGAAGGGGCTGTGACATCTGCATCCTCAAGGTGCAAGACCCCTGGTGTTGATGACAACCACATGTTTCAGCTCATGGATGGTCCCACTAAGGAATCACAACCACCTACTTTCGGTTTGAGTACTTGGGGAGTAAAAGGAGACCAGGACAGTGCTGGGGAGATGCACCCACAGAATCCCAACCTGCAGTAGCACATGACACTGCATGTAAGATGACACCCAGCTATTAAGCCAAAAATAAGACATTCCCCCAATTTCCTCTTTCCTGTTCACCTAGCCCTTTGAGATGTCAAAGGATCTCTTGACCTTCTCCTGGAATGGGCACTGGTTTAATAAAGAAAAAAATCAGTTTTGGCTTGGGGCACTTGGAGACGCCGAGGGAGAAACCACTGACTCAATGACTTTCCTGACTGGCTTTGTTTATTCATTCTTTGCCGCTACCCTACCTGCATCAGACCTGTCTGCCTAGGGGTGGTTTTGAAACACGGTACGTGGGGTGATTTCAAGATGCACGGAGATTTATTTTACAGCTGCACCTTCATGATCCCCCTAATTGATCTGGGTCCCTGGAACGGAGGAAGAGGCTAAAATGGGACCTCTGGGTGCTCACGGAGCAGGTGCCACAGGGATGCCACCGGACCCTGTTCCAGGACCAGAACACACCTGGCCCAAGTCACTGGGGGCAGTGCAGGAAGTGGGCCAGGAAAAGAAATGGCACCAAGCACAGCGTGAGTGACACAGGTTATGACACCAGTTCACCTTAGCAGATGTTAGGACACCAGGTTGTAAATGACACCCAGCTGTTAACCCAAAACAAAGGTGCTCCCCCATCTTCCTCGTACTTTATACCTCTCCCTTTGATATGTAAAAGCTCTCCTAGATAGGTACTTTTGTCTCTCTCTCTCTCTCTCTCTCTCAACCTTCCACCTCCTGGTGAATTGAGAATGGGTTAATCAAAAAAGAGCAGTTTTGACTTGGTGAGCTCAGAGAGATACCACGAGGAGCAGATGGACTCCATGATTCTCTCCTGACTGAATTGGATTCATATCCTGCACAGCTACCCTGCTTCTTCAGTCCCATCCGCCTGGGGTTAGAAATATGGTGCATGGGGTGATCTCACAACATGGGGTTTATTTTACACCAGGTCACCACGGCAGATGACACACACCATAGGTTATGGCACCTGGTCACCTCAGCAAATGACACATACCATGGGTTAGGACAACAGGTCACCTCAGCAAGACGGCACACACCACAGGTTATGATACCTGGTCACATCAATAGGCTACACATGCCACAGGCTTCGAGACCAGGTCACCTCAGCAGATGGCACACACCACAGGTTATGACATCAGGTCATCTCAGAAGATGACACACACACAAGTTATGACAGCAGGGTACCTCAGCAGGTGAAACACACATGGTTTACAACACCAAGTCACCTCAGCAGACAGCACACACCACTAGCCTAGTGCGCTCTGGGACTCCTCTACCTGCCCATACGGGGATGCCTGTCAGTACCATCTCTAGGCACGGTGGGCCCCAGGACCCTCCTGCTTGCAGAGTTTTGTGGCCCTGGAAGCTTCGACTTGGCTCCTGGGGTGAAGGCAGCCACACCCCAGCCCGGTCTGGGGCTGGAGCCACCCTCCTGGGCCAAGCCAATGATAGTGTGGCCAAGTCTTCAGAACCAGCCCCGCTTGGCTAAGAGGTCAGCAGCACCTGCTCGAGGGCCGGTCGCCACATGCCAACAAATCAGCAGCAGTGCCTCAGGGCTCAGAAAGTGGAGGCCACCCCCCCTCGCCGCCTGGCCTGAAGGAGACAGACGAGGCAGCCACGCATAAAGCTATCGCCACATCAGAGTCAGCAGAGGCGCAGCCATAACTCAGCACATTGTGACCATTGGGCCATGGGCAGCAGCACTAATCAGCACCACATAATGGGCCACCCAGATCTGATAAGGGCTGCCCCATTGTGGCCTCCACACTCTGTCACCCGAGAAGAAAGGCCCAAGGTGATCGATGCCGGGGGTCACGATACATCTCCCCAGGTGACCTATAAATTGGTCTCATCTGCCCATTCACTCTGCAGGTGATAAATAGTGGGGACCCCCCAGCCCACTGCAGAGGAGCTCAACCATTGTCCACCTTGTCCACCTGGAGATGGATGTTTTGCCAGCAGGGCCCGGCCAGCGTCCCTGTGACCCTGTGAGTGGAAGGAGGTGGCAGCCACCTCCACTTTCTCCTGCAGCCCTGGGTGGCCCAGTCCTGCCCTGCCCTGCCCTGCACAGAAGTGGGTGAGGACACGGTTGTCACGGGAATATACACGGCCTGCACTGCCACATCAGCCCCTGAACCTGGAGAAACCTCCCTGGATTTCCACACTCAGGGTGGGGCTGCTCACACCACCCTCCCAGTATCTACCTCAGGGGGTCTGCGTGGGCCGGAAGTCAGCAGTGAGGGGCAAGCAGGTGCTGCCTGCAGGTGGGACGGGAACCCATCTTGGGGGCACAGGTGGGCTCTGACTGGGGGATCACCTGCTGGAGGACACAGTGGCTCGGGAGGGAGGATTGTGCTCAAGAGGACACAGACATGGCTGTGGGAGTCACAGACAGAGGGCAGAGGTAGGGGCTGGTGTCCCGAGACTCGAGTGTCCACCGGTGCCTTCCCAAAGCCAGTGACAGCCACAAGGACGGCGCTGAGCACCTCAGCCCCGACAGGCCCGTGACTGGCCACTCCAGTCCGTCCACAGGCCCCCTTCAGAGGCTCTGAAAGAACAAGGGAGCATCAGTGAGTCACCCCCACTCGCCCGAGAAAGACTCGGCAGGTATTACCTCTAATATGCCTTTAATTGGTGTCGTTTCCGTGAAGAAGGAGCTTCTCAGGCGCCTGGCAATAAGAAAGCTTTCAAGAAACATCCCAAATTTCCATTCCTCAGCTCCTTTCAGGGCTAATTTGTGTTAATTCAATTAAGGGCATGCAATTTGGCTGTCAGAGAAATTAAATATAAAGAAAAAGGTATATTAATGCAAAGTTTGAAGAGTTGGGCATCTCCACTCCAAGAACTTCCCCAAAGTTCAGTTTCCTCCTCCAGCAGGAAGAACGGGCAGGTGTGAGCGGGCCAGGTCCACCGCCTCCCCCAAGGGCCCACACGAATGTCCCATTCCTACTTCACCCCGAACCACGAGGACCCTGACCCCGGCAGCAGCCCCACCCCCACCCCCAGGCCAAGGACAGTCTGTGAGTGAGGACAGCGTCTTTGTCCCCAGCCCCGAGAAACCAGCCTGGGCTGAGGGTAGACCTGGAGCAACACCTCAGCACACAAACACCGGGCCAGCCATGACACATCTCCAAGGGCCCCGTGGCGGTACGTTCTCCTGCCCTGAGCTCCAAGGACTGTGGGTTCGCTTCACTTCCCCTCCACCATCAGTCCGAGTCGACTCTGGGTCCGGGTGTCCCAACTTCACCCAAAAGATTAGTCATAAAGTAAACGCTGACTCTTGTGTGGTGGTCCCTGGAGTTTCCTGTCGATTCTGCCGGCCTGTGTATCCGTCCCCACTTCCTCCAAAGGGCTACTGCGGCTAGTGGAGGCATTTGAGATGCCACAGACGCCTCAGCCACGTTCGTTCGATTCCACTTAGGAACTGTGAAATGTTAATTCTTTTTTTTTTTTTTCCTTTTTTTGGGCCACATCCGGCAATGCTGAGGGGTTACTCCTGGCTCTACGCTCAGAAACTGCTCCTGGCAGACTCGGGGGACTGTATGGGGTGCTGGGTATCGAATTCCTGTCTGTCTGGGGTCAGCCAATTGCAAGACAAACACTCTGCAACTGTGCTATCTCTCTGGCCCCGAAATGTGAATTCTTGAAGCTGTGAAACGTGAACTTGCCCTTCACAGAGGCCATCCGTCCACCTCAGCCGCCAGCGAACACAGAGTGTCTCTCCGCCTCCAGACCCTGTTCCAGGCCTTCAGCTGAGTAAGTACAAGCGGTTTTCACGTGTCTTCACTTTCCTCACTCTCTTTGTTCACATTCTTTCTCCATATCTGGCCGTTTGGGCCGTGACGTGAAGTAGATCCCTTCTGCATTTCTTTTCTGATGGTTCACTGTCAGCGCCTTGAAATTTTGTGAGGAGATTCTGGAACCGCCACTTGGCCGCAATCACTCATTGATCTGGTCATTTTAATGGTGTCTCTGGGGGTTTCAAAACCTCCCTGAAAATAACCACCAATTGTGCGGTCCGACTGTTCATCTGGAAGATGTGCTGGTGGCTGCCTTCTTTTGCCTCGTTGTGGGGCTGAAGACAAAAGCTTTGCCTGTCGGCTCTGCTACTAGCTGAGCCTCAGAACCCAAGAGGCTGCTCTGAGCTCTTCGTTCCTCTGCGTCCAGCTCACCCCACCCAGCCCCAATCGCGTGGCTGATGGTGAAGGTAACAGCTGGACCGTGCTGCTGACGGCCTCAGGACTGTCTTGCCTTTGCTGTGAGGCATAAGTTGCTGGTCTCTGTACGGCCATCAATGCGTCCCCGAGCCACTTACAGCATGACCCAGGAAGGCAGCCGGGGCCCTGAATCTCTTGGCACAGAGAACATTGAAATGACATTCAACGCGCCTTCACCTCCACTTGCCTATATCTCAAGCCCTGTCAAGGCGTCATCCTAACACAGCATAACTTGGGGCACCCCCATCCACCTACTCCCCTCCCCCAGGGATGGCCTTGGTTCAGGGGAGCTTCTGGGATGGGAATGAACAACCCCCTCTGTTCAAGTGCAAACTCGGGGGGGGGGGGGGCAAGTGGTCAGGAGCAAGTGTTGGTTCCACAGGGGACTCTGGCTAAGGAGGTCACAGGGGACAGTACCAGAGAGCAGCGACGAAGGCTGTGAGCTCTCCCCACTCGGACCCCACGCTGCCCTCCCTGTCCCCGCTGAATCCCCAGCTAGGCAGGCGGCCCAACCCCCAGAGCCCTGGAAAAGACCTTCTCAGACCCCAAGAATCTGATGGACCTTCCTAAGGCTGAGCAAACCATGGTAGCAACACCGCATGGATCCCTAGGGGTGGGGTCAGAGACAGGGATGGGAGAGGGGGAGGAAAGGCAGAGGGTCATCAGGGTCAGAGGTCATAAGGGGCAGAGATCATGGATGGTGAAAATTCATGGAGGACAGGAGGTGATGATACAGCAGGTGGAGGTGGAGGGGCAGGGACCAGTGGTCTCTGTGGCCCAGCAGTATCTCCTGTCCTGGGTGAGTGTCAGCTCAGGGAATGCAGCCCCTTGGCCCACAGGCCCCACAATGGGCATCTGCTCCCACAGTGTTGCTCACCCTGTGAGACACTGACCTGCCCTCAGGTCGACCCCTGCGCCCTCTCTCAGCCCTGGGTACACATGGGGGCACAAAGGCTGATGGAGGGAGCAGCAGAGAACAGAGTGATGGAGGGTGGGGGTGGAGAGATGGATGGAGAAAGGACATAAAGACGAATGGACAGACAGATGGACGGATGGAGGGATGGGTGGACAGATGGACACATGGATGACCTGAGAGACAGATAGATGAATGAATGGCTGGAGGGAAGGATGGCTGCATGGATGGATGATGCATGGACAGATGAAGGATGGAGGGAGGGATGAAGGGTGAATTGATAGATGGAGAGAGGGAGGGAGGATGGAAGGGGTGAACAAAAAGATGACTGGATGGACAAACAGAGATGAGTGAAGAGATGGGTAGATAAATTGATAGGCAAAGAGATGGAAGGACAGACAGAGGGACAGATGGGAGAAGAAAGTTGCTTTGAGGTGTTCCAGCTGCAGGCCAAGGGCTACTGGCAGAGGAGGGGGCAGAGACACTGGGCCATGGAAGGAAGCTGGGCTGGTGGCATCAGCGCTGGACACTGCTCCTGCTGAGAAGGTCCCACGGCCCCACTGTGTCGGCCATCCCTGCCTGGCTGGGAGCCCCAGAGAGAGCAGTGGGGACGCCAGCCCAAGGGCCCCTGAGCAGCTGTCACTTCCTTGCCAGGAAGAGGAATTCCCAGGAGAGGCCAAAGATGCTCCCAGGGCAATCTGGTCAGCTCCAAGGAGCACAATCGGAGGTGCCAAGGGCCCCGCAGCTACAACCATTTTCTGAGTCAATTCAGGACCTGCTGTGGAGAACCAGGGAGGGGTGAGGCCGGGCAGAGCCCAGAGCGTTCCTGCTGGGCCATGTCAACTCTGGCTCTCAACTGATGGGGCTTCCAGGCGAGTGAAGGACCTGTGGAAAAGCCACACCCCTCCTCAGGGTTCCCGGACTTCCACACAGCTCCACGGGGCTCCTGACTAACGGCCTTCCTGAGTCCGCAGGCCCAGTGTCCATCAGAGCCCTCAGCTCTGCACGAGGCTGGGCCAGGCGGGATCTTGGGGCATGGGGACCCCTCCTGTGTCACCCTGACATCTCTCCTCCACCTCTACCCATCACCCTTCCAGACCCGCTCCCTCTAGGAAGGGGCTGGGGGCTCACGCTTCATCTCAGGGGCCACCCCCAACCACAGGCCCCCACCAAGTGTCCCCTTCCCTGGTCAGGACTCACACCTTCACCTTTCCCCACTGTTTCCGGGGACCTTCCCGTGATCGCCACAACTCACACCTGAGCCGGACTCCCCTGCACCCCTACCCAGACCCCTGCCTGCACCATCCGGGCACCCGAGTCCAGGCCAGGCTTGGAGAGAAGGAAGGAGGAGTGCAGCTCTCCAGGGCTGCGGCCAGGCTCCCGCAACCCTTCGTCTAACGCCGCTCGGCTGCACAGGCCAGCGGTTCGTTCAGTTCCCATCAGGAATGCTCATGGAACTCGGAGATCTGTGCAGACAGAACCCGGGTCCCTACAAGCGCCACTGTGGCAGTCTCGTCTCCTATGCAGAGGGCTCTGCTGCCATCTGGTGGCTTTTCTGGGAAGCGCCTCGGACAAAGAGAGCCCCTGGTGGGGCGAGGGGGCAGAAAGGGTGCAGGACCAGTCCCCACACAGGGGCTCCTGTTCCCAGGGTGTGCAAATCCTTCTGTGGGTTCCTGTTCCCGTGGGGGACGCTCAGGGGAGACACCCAGTTCTCCGAGGTGAAGGTCAGGGCCACCACACTGCCCCATTCATTCCGTCCTGCCTGGCAGACGACACCTGCCCAGGACAGGGCCTGGGTGCAACCGATGGGCTCAGGTTTTCAGAGACGCACAGCTGCTCCCACTGCCCAGTGGCACCTCAAGGAGGATCTTTCTCCCCAAAGTCGGGAGTGGCTGGGGATCCCTTTGCATCCAGCCAGCCGCCTGCCCCTCTGCCTGATGACCCCCAGGGTTCCTCGGGAACCCCAACACCCTGAACCCTCCGCGGTGGGGCCGACCAAGGGCTTGCACTACCTGCTCAGGCCCCACAGGAGAGGTTGAGTCACGGTGCCCTGTGCCACACCCCGGCTTCCATGGCCCCACATTTAGTCAGCCAAACCCTCCAGATATGCGCTCATACGGGGCGGGGCCTGGCCCACAGGTTCATGACATGCACGAATGCAACTGGTCTGCATGCTTACACGTGTGTCAGCACATTCACACACATGTATGTGTAGTATATGTGACTGTATACTTGTGTTTGCACATTTATGTGTATCCATATGTGTGCTTAATGTGTACCTGTGGGTTTACTCATGTACAGGTGTGTCTGTATATATATAACATGTGTGTGTCTTGATGTATACTTATGTGGATAGTGTCTTGTATGCACGCACATGTGTATCCTCTGTATGTATACTTACATCTATGTGTACTGTATGTGTGTTTATCTGTGTAAGCTTATATGTATATGTGGACCCACATGTATTATCATCTGTGTATACATCTGTGCACACCCAGGTACAGACACATCCAGACAACCCCACATCCTACGACTGGCCTGTGTGTGGCCCCTGTGTGGCCCCAGGTGTGTCTCCATGGTGGCGCCACTCACCGACCAGGCACCGGTGGTCACGCTGTCTACCCGGTATTGGAGCGATGAGTGCGGCAGGAACCTTGGCGGTCAGCTGTGGCCTACTCCAGTAGCCTCTGTCACCCAGGCTTGGTCTAGGCAGACAATACTGGAGGGTTTGGTGCCCGGCATCACATCAACTGGGGGCTGGAAAGGCTCAGAGGTAGGGCAGGAGCCATCCAGTCCACCCAAGCTTCAGCCCCCCCCCCCATACCATGTGACCCCAGCCCTGGGGCCAAACAAGGATTCCTGGGTATAACCGGAACTCTGGTTTCCAAAAGGGGGGGTCTGGTGAGACCCGAGTCTGAAAGCAAACGCCAACGCAGGAAATAATCCACACCGTGAAAAGGGACAAACCTTGATGCAGGAAATAATCCACAGAGTGAAAAAGTACACGAACAGGTTCGGGAAATCCAGCATTCAAGGGAAGAATCCCACCATACAAGCTTTCTGCTCCTAAGAAAGAACGCAGTGGAGGAAGACCCAAGAACGAGCGCCTGCCTTCCTCAGAGCCCTAGAACCAAGCCACACCCTCGGGTGGGAGAGGAATACCAACTGGGGAATGATCTGATAGTTCCATCACCAGATCACACCCTAGGGTGAAGTAGGAATATTGATTAGTGAGACCAGCAGTCCGACACTTGGGTGCAGTGTGCCCAGACGCTTGTTCACCTCCCCATGGGGCATCAGAGCACAAGCGCCAGGGCCAGAGAAACGCCAGAGAAGGTGCGGCCAATGGTGCCCATGAATGTGGCCAATGAAGCCACAGGCCACAGAGCATCACGAGGGTCATCGAGGATCAAGACCGAGAGTGGCCGGCACCAAGGGAGCGCCCAGGAGAGTGACCTGTGAGCACAAGAGCCCAAGGCAACCTCGGGGACACATGTGTCAGCCTCAGAGACCCTGGAAGCGTGTGTGTGAGACCAAGGGACTCGTGTGAGCCTAACAGAGACCCCAGGGACACGTGTCCGCCCTCACAGACTCTAGAGACATGTGTGTGAACCCACCAAAGACCTGGGGACACATGTGTCCGCCCCCCAGAGAGCCGGGGACATAGGTGTCAGCCAGAACAAGAGCGCTGCGAGCAAATGAGTGAGGAATTGGGTCCGGCCAAGGGGGAGGCGACGGGCAGGGCGGAGCAAGACCAGCTGCTGCCTCCCACTGCGGGGAGGACACGCACACGTGTGACATGCTGCCTGCACGCCAAGCACATGTGTTTCTGGGGGGCCAGGAAGGACGCCCGCCCGCCTCGCCCTGGTGACCACCTGCCACGGGAGGCTCTCGGGGCCAGCACAGGCCCCCGGGGTCAGGGTCACACCCACTGCCCCGGACTCCCGGGGAGCGGATGGAGGGGCGAGGGAGCCTCCGGGCCGAGGGTGGAGGGAGGGCTGAGGACATTGTGGGGCTGAGGGGGCCTGAAGGGGCCGGCTGGGGCCTTGAGGCTGAGGGTCACGCGGGCGGGCGTCGCGCCTGGCTGGCCGGAGGCCTGTGCCCGCCCGATCCAGACCCAGACCCAGAGCCTGCGGGGCCGAGGCGGGCGAAGGCGGCGCGCGCTGGCCCGGGCTCGCCGGCAGGGGGCGCCGGAGACCGCGGCGCGGGGCGCGGGGCGCAGAGGGGACCCCCGGGGGCTGTGCGCTCCCTCCCGGCTCCTGCTGTGGTACGTGGACATTTCCAGGGATCGTGTGTCACGGACCCTGCTCCGGCCGGGCACCGTGCCCTGGCTCTCTCTCTGCCCCGCCCTAGCCCTCGCGCGGCTCCGATTCTGCGCCCCGCAGGCGCCCCACACGGCCCAGCCCTGCCCGCACATCTGGCCGCGGTGGGCCTCGCTCTTGGCGGGAAACAGCTCCCTGCCGGGGACGGAGCGAGCCGGCCCGTCGCGGGAGGCCACGCCCACCACGCGTGGCCCCGCCCGCCTAGAGGCCACGCCCACGACTAGCGTCCCGCCCTTTGGGTAGTCGCGAGAGGCCCCGCCCACCGGGAGCCCGCCCACCTTGGTCGGCCACGCCCACCGCGTCCGGGGAGGCTCCGCCCACCATGCGACGCCACGCCCGCCGAGGGAGCCCCCCCCAAAGTCCCCCAAGTCCCCCTAATTCCTCTGCCCCCTGTGTCCCCCCATCCAGCCAGCCAGCCCCCTGCCCTGACCACACAGCCCACCAGCCTGGCTCACCCGGGCAGAAGGCAGAAGGCAGAAGGCAGAAGGCGCCCCCCGGGGCCAGGCTCCCTCTGCCCCAGTGTCCCTTGCCGCAGATGGTGAGGAGAGGCCTCAGAGCGCGTTTGAGGCCTCCGAGTCTAGGACTTTCTAGCGCCTTCCATAGAGGGGCTGCCTCGATGGACACTGCCTGTAGTGTCCCTAGCACAGCTGGACGCAGAAAGGGGCCTGGACCCCAAATAACCGGGGCAGAGGGCAGGTGAAGAGAGGCTCCGGGTGTCTGAGGCCTCATTCGGGAGTCAGAAGCTTCACTCAAGGAAGCAGGGGGCTCAGGACTTATACCCCAGATCTGCGGGTCAGAGCGAGCAAGCGAGACAGAGAGAGAGAGAGCGAGAAAGAGAGACAGAGAGAGAGACAGAGACAGAGACACAGAGACACAGAGACAGAGACACAGAGAAACAGAGACAGAGACAGAGAAACAGAGAAACAGAGAGACAGTGACAGAGACAGGCAGAGATAGAGACAGACAGAGTCAGTGGGAGAGTGAAGGGGCAAACAGTGTCACAGGAGAGAAGGAGAGAAGCTCCGAGGCCTGGAACTTTCTGGCTCTCTCCTGCTGAGGAAGATTCTGGATTCATGTTCTATTAGGTGAGGCGGCAGTGCTGGAACATCCGGGTTTAGTTCTCTGAGCGACTGGGATGCTGCCCATCTGTTAGGGTAAACAAGGCAGGTCCCCAGGGACCACCGAGAGAGGCAGCTTGGGCTTCGTTTTCTGAGAAGAGCATGGCGGCCACAGTCTTCAGGGTCGTCTCATAAACTCCTGCTTCGAATATTTGTTTCCAATCTCAAAATAAGACAAAAGCTGTTTTTCAGAACAAGTAATACAGCCAGTCGGATCCATGGCTCCAGGTCTGAAATGCCTTGACTTAAGGGTTCCTGCAGTCTGAGGAAGGCACAACGGAGGCAGGAAGAAGCATACATTTCATCCGAGAACATTCTAAGCCTTCTGCTCACATGCCTTCCACATTGGGCCTGAGGTCGGACAACCCCACGGGAGGAAAGAAATGTTCTGAGCGTTGGAAATGCACTCTGGATAATTTTAGAAGTTTCCATGAGAAAGGAAAGATAAACCCTCCCCTAGAAGCTTTCTCTTCCTTGTCAGCAGCCAAGAATTTTGATGTAGCTTTTATATCCAAAAACTCAGGACCCTCCAGTGGACTCTGAAGACCCCTGTGTCTCTGTCTCCTACAAGGGTAGTGCAGGTGGGGAGTGGGGGACACGTGCTGCAGGCACCCACTAAGGCAGCGGAACCCAGATCCCAGAGAATTTGCACTTTGGGAAATTCTCTTGGTCCTGCCACAGCCTGTCAGGGGGAGACTTAACTGTGGGGTCAGACAGCTGGGGCGCTCAGAGCCTGACCTGCGACCACCTGGGACAGGGATCCCTGACATGCGGCCACATGGGATAAGGGACCCCTGACCCACAAGAGGACAGGGGATTCCTAACACAGGAACACATAGGATGGGGGAATCCCTGAAAAGTAAACACACAGGACAGAGGATCACCCACTATCCAGATGGAAACCCATGGATGGCATGCAGGGAGGGACTGGGTGGCCCCAGGGAAGCTCTGCTGGTTCTGCAGCTCTTTGATTCCCAGACCTTTCCCTCCATGGTAGAAGCTCTTCTCCGGTTCCACTCAGACCCAGCTCAGGCCTCAGTCTACACTGAGATCCCCTGTCCACATGCCCCATTCACCTTGATACACATATGAAGCTGTAGGGACCTAAAGACTCAGCACCCAGGCCCAGAGGGCGGGACTCGAGGTCTGGCCTGGAGCTGACATGGCAGAGGAGCTGGGCTGCCCCTCCTGCGTCCTCCCCTTTCCGAGCTCGATCAAGGGCCCAGGCTTCTCCTAGAACCGCCAGTCTAAACTGAGTGCAGGTGTGGGGTGATCCCACCACCCTTCTCTCACGGGGCACGGCCTCAGGGGGCGTGGCAGAGCCCAGGGGGTCCAGGTGAGAGGCCAGAAACTGGGTGTCCAGAGCCTCCTCACGATGGGTGGGTGAGAGGAGGCTCTGGAAGATCCGGGGGATCCACTCAACTTAAGGATCTGCGGAGACAGGTTTCAGTGCCCTAGCCAAGATATCGCTGGATCCCTTTGCCTGCCCACCAGAGAGATCACTGGGTCCTTGGTTCTGCCTGAGAAATCACAGGATCTTCACTTCCACCCAAGAGATCACGGGATCCTCTACTCCCACCTGAGACATCACTCGATCCTCCACTGAAAAGACTCACAAGATCCCCTGCCCCCACGTAAGAAATCAAGAATTCCTCACCCCTTCCTGAGAAAGCTCTAGATCTCCACCTCCTGGATATGCCATCCACCACCTCAGAGATCACTTGGTCCTACCCCCCTGAGAAGTTGCTGGACCCACCCCCCCAGGAAATCACTGGGTCCCTCATGTAAAAACCACTGACCCTCCCTCCTCTGTCTCAACCTGGCCAGAGAGACCCCTGAGAAGAACTGGAACCTAATTGCAACCTGCTTTACCCATGGCTCTGCTGTGGCCCTTCTGCTCCCAAGAACTCCTTCTCTCGGTGGGGGGACCCAGCCCTGCACAGAGACTGATGCAGGGAAAGCACAGTGGTCGGGGTGCAGTGGGGCCTGGTGGGGGCTGAGGGGCTCTAGTCCCAGCCTGCACAGACCCGCCCACTTCGTGCCCTGCTCCTCCGGCCCCTCACTCTCACCTGGAGCCCATCGGTGGGTGCCGTCCCCACCGATCAGGAAGAGGCCCCTCCCCTTACTCCTGATACCAGGCTCAGAGCCAGGAGCTGCAGCAGCAGCTGGGTCCCAAAGTGGGGAGCAGAGTTGGACCTGGAGACGAGGTTGTCCTTCCCTGAGACCCCCCCCCCCCGAGAGCTGGGCTCAAAACACCCAGACATAGCCCTCTGTATTCCAAATCAGCTATCGGTACTCCAAATTACCTCTGTACCCCAAAAGAGCACTCTGCACTTCCAAACAGCCTGTTGTGTCCCAAGACAGCCTGAACAAGAAAAGCACCCAGACGCAGCGCTCTGTACCCCAATACAACCCTCTGCACCCCAAAACAGCCCATCATACCTATGTACTTCCAAGCAGTCATCATATCCAAATTAGCCTTCTCCACCCCTAAACACCCCTATGCTCCCAAACAGCTCGTGCACCCCAAAATAGCCAGATGTACCCCAATACATCCTGCAGGGGCAAAATATATAAATATGGCCCCCTGTACCTCAAAATAACCTGCATGAGCAAAACACCCAGGCAGGTTCCTGTATGCCACAAAACAGCCTCTATACCCCCAAAACCACCACCTGTACCCCATAACAGCCTGTACACACAATACAGCCTGCATGAGCAAAGCACCCAGACACAGTCCTCTGCACCTCAAAACAGATCTCTGAACCTCAATAGAGCCTGTAGGATCAAAGTACCCTACATGGCCCTTTGCACCCAAAACGTCTTTCTGCACCTCCAATACAGCCCACAGGAACAAAGCCACAGGTCCTAGCAGGCTCGGGGCAGCCACTTCCCACCCAGACCTCCCTTTGATTCAGCGGAAGGTGGTTCCGGGGGGACACTTGGCTGTACCCTCAGATGTAGCCGCCCAGGAAAGCTTTTTCACCTGTTGTGCCCACCATCAAGACCCACGCCCGGCCCTGCCCTGTCCTGGGGGGAAGCTGCAGCCCCCTTGCCTCGAGGCTGAGCTCCCAGGTTGAGGGTCTGCCCTGCAGTTCGGAGAGCATAGCAGGCAGGCACTGGAGCGGGTGGGGGGTCCCTCTCCTAGACCATAAAAGGGTGCAATGCCCAGGGCAGGACCAGGGGTTTGTGCGGGCACTGAGGAGGTGCCAGAGCCTGAGAAATGGCCCCCTAGGGCGACCTTGCTAAAGGAGCACTGGGGGGGGGGGCAGGCACACACGCGTGGGTGTGTGAGACCCACCAGGCAGCGACACGCGCCCCATGTCTGTCGCAGCCCGTGCCTGAAAAGTGCCTTTGTTCACTTCAATGCCTGAGTCCGCCTGCCAGAGCGAGCACCTGTTCCGGGGCGTCCCACAGGCGTGGCGGGTCTGAGGTCGCACCCGGTGCCCTGGGCGCACAGCCTCCTGCCAGTCTCGGGTCAGTCCCCAAACTCCAGCCTTCCCCACTGGCCCCGGGGCCGCTGCCCTAGCTCCATCCAAGCTGGGACGGACGCAGAAAGGCTGCCGGTATGCTGGGCTCTCACCGCAGAGGCCGGGAGGACCGAAGGCCCCGTGACACCCCGCCATTCCCCATGCCCCAGCCCATGTGGGTGGCACCTGCTGCCAGGTCCCCGTCTTTCCACTGAACCAAAGCCAGGGCCCGTGAGCCAACTTCCAGCGCGGCCCAGACAGCTGGGCTGTCATCAGGCATCACTCTCCCGGCGCTCCTGCGAGGGGACAGAAAGGACCGAGCAACCAGCACAAGGGCACCAGGCCTCGAGGCTCCTTCCAGCTCTGCTCAGCGGACCACGAGTCTCAGCTCTGAGCCACAACCTATGAACTTGGCACAAGTCGGACGCCAGCTCCAAGCCCTGCTGCCCGAGAGTGTCCAGGCTCGCTTCCTACTGCTGTGCCCGGCTGAGCCCAGGCACATTCCTCCCACACTGGCACCAGCCCCTAAGCAGTGCCCTCAGGGCTCGCACCCTGCCACCAGCCTACATTAAGCCTAGTCCATTTAAGCCAGGCTGAGCACCACGGAAGTTGTAGGTCCTTCACCCTCTCCCACTGCCCCGTAGCCTACCTGCTGCCGTCTCATCGCCGGTCCCACGGCACCTCCAGGGACTCGGGGTCCTCAGCACACGGAACAGAAGGCAGGACTGGGGCGTCTGCCGTGGTGGGTCTGGCCACACCGGGACCCGCAGATGCCCCGTGCAGCCCCGCAGCCGAGCTGCGCACAGATAAAGGCGCGTTGCAGGGACGCGGGAGGCCCCCCGGCGCCCCACATTGCTGTCGCGTCTCCGCGGCCCCCACTGTACCATCATGCACTCGGCCTGGCTTTTACCCCAGTGAAAGGACATGAATATATTATTATCCACACAAAAGAGCCAGTTATTGTTTATGAATTACCAGCCTTCCCGGCAACAAAGGCTATTTTCATAAGAAAACTCAATTTCATTTTCGCTCCAATTTGATTACCAGCTGAAGAAAGGGCGTCTGCTCCGAGCCTCGGAGGGTCTTCATTCAACCCTCTGAATGGGTTTTATTGCTTCCCTTTCAGGACTGACGGGGAAAGCTTTTAGAGTAAAACATTGACAAAAAATTATTGCGCTGCTCTTTGGCGCTGGCACCGAGCTGAAGAGACGATGATTTCTCAGTCACCCTTCAGCCCACTTCAGCGCAGCCAAGCCGGGATTAATGACAGAGCTGGGCACAGGCCGCCGCACAATGCCCGTCAGCGCTGAGTGATCGCGGCAGTGAAAGGCCCGCGCCCACGGCTGATTGATTCACGGCTTTCAGCACAGCCTGGAGAGGCCAGGGCCCCGCAATTTACTGGGAATTATCATGAAAATGAAGGTGGGGCTGAATGTCACCCTGCAGGCTCCCAGGCCGCACCAGGGACAGAGGTCGCAGAAGAAGGGCTGGAGGGCACGGGCGTCAGTGTGTGCTCGGCTGGCGGGAAGCTCCTGGAACCCACATCCACACCCACGGGGGAGCAACAGCGCTGGGTCTCGGGGGTCAGGCCCAGGTCAGTTGGCTGCAGCTGAACCAGCTGACACCTGCCATCAGACTGTCTGTCACCTGCCGTCAGACTTGTGGCTGGACAGGTAGGTAGGTGGACAGGTGTGTGTGCGAGGGGAGAAGGCCATACTGATCCCGACCAGAAGCAGATGGTGAGTCCACTATGCACCGTTGGAATAACCTAGAAAGTTCCATCCTGAGTGGCAGACACAGGAAATGCCAAGCACATCCACAGATGGAAACACATACACATGCTTGCCCTGTGCACGCACATACACACCACACATGCTGCACATGTATGCACTGTACACGCATGCATTTGGATCACTTATGCCTGCCTGGACACAAGACACGGGGCATGCAAGTTTGACGTGTGTCCCACATGTATGTGGTTCTACATAGGCATGCCACATGCTTTGCTGAGTGTATCATGTGCATGTTCTATACCTGTGCTCCACTTCTCTTGTGTGTACGTGTGTGATCACAGTGCACACATACATGTAGTGTGATCATACACAGGTGATGATATGTGGGCATGAATCTGTCCACAGAAGCAGGTATGATGAGCTCGGAGCACACATGTGCATGGGGGAATAGCATGGAAACAGCACATACATGCATGGGGAGCACCTGAGGCTCAATCTGGGGTCTCACAAGAACATACTGGATCCACAGGGCCACCCATAGTCCTCCCTGGTCATAGCTGACACCCTGTGAGCGTTTCCAGAGGAGGGTGCAGGTCCCTCCCACCCAGCAGCCTTCCCTCCACACAGAAGGGGTGTGGGGGTGAGCTGCGTCTCTGCATGGCCTACGACCCCCTTGCTCACTCTGGAAGCATCTGTCCCACTGAACGAGGTTACCGGGTTCACTTCCTGGCCATCACAGGTCTCCACAGCCCAGTGGACACCTTCCCCAAGCCTGGCAGCCCTAGCCGGAGGCTGACCTTCCTGGGCAGGCCTCGGACCCTTTCACAGGCCTTGGGTTTACAGCTACACACGGCTCTGCTCAGCATCTTGCACTGGGCCAGGGACCACGGGGCCAGCAGCAGGACAGGAAAAGCCCTTTCCTGGGGCAGGGCATCACTCAGGGGCCACCATGAGTCTCAGGACATAGCCCTCATAGACCGGCACTGACATCCAAAGCTGCGGAGCTAGATTCCTGGGACCCCAGGGTGCCCCTGGGAGTGCCCTCCCCCCAAGTCCCACTTCTGGGGAAAATGCCCACAGGCCCTATCCAACAGTCCCTGGGAGCTGTGAGAAATGGAGGTTCAGGGCCAGCCTGGCCACTGTGTGACCCGGGCACAGGAGGGAGTGCAGTGATCCTGGCACAGTCCTTGAAACCCCTGGGAGCCCCTACCCAGCTCAGATTCCCTCAGTTCACTCCCACATGGCACCTCTCGCCTCCCTCCGGCAGAACCAGAGGGAATCAGTGGGACCACAGGGGAGACAGAAACCACAGAAGAAACACAGAGAGACCACAGTAGAAAGAACCCGAGAAACCACAGCAGAGCCAACGAAAACAGAGAACCCCAGAGAAACTACAGAGAAACCATAGTAGAAAACAGAACTCACAGAAAAACCAGAGGAGCCACAGAAGACTCCCAGAGAAACCAAAAGAGAAACCACCCAGAAGCCACAGAGAAAGCACAACAGAGCCCTGGCAGAAAACACAAGGAATCCCGGCAGGAAACAGCAGAGCACAGTGGAACCAGAGCCATGAGCACAGCTGGGCCCATCCTGAGACCTGAGCTCACTCGCCATCATCACGGGTCCAGGGGTACAGGTCTGCCGGGGGAGGGTGTCAGGTGGCCTGTAAAGAGCATTGTCCACCTAGACTCACCATCCCAGTGAGAGCTGGTGGACATGTTTCTCTGGAGGTGAAACCACCATGGGCCTAAGCATATGGAGGTACTGGTACCCAGTTCCCTATGTCACAAAAGAGCTCAGTGGCCCCGCAGTCCTGGGCCAAGCTCTGGGCAGTGTCATGTGACCTGTCCCCTGAACTGCTCGCTGCAGGGCTGACCTCGCACTGGCTGGGGGCCCAAAATAAGCAGCAGTGTCCCCTCCGCCACCCCTGTGCCCAGTGAACTTGCTTCCTTGCCTGGGCACCACATCCCTTCTGCACCCTGGCGCAATGCAGCCCGCAGGACAGTCCCCATGATACCCTGCACTTTCACGCCTGTTCGTGGTTGGGCCATAAAGTAAAGGAGTCATAAAGCAACAGAGTCTACCGAGGGCAGGATTCAAAGGCAAGAGAAGAGTCCAAGTCAAAGGGCAATGAGGTTGGTCTCCACAACACTGTGGGGGGCCCCAGGATGGGTGTGGGTGGTACTTACTGGGGTTTTTTGGAAGGTCACGCCCAGCAGCGCTCAGGGGTTACTCCTGGCTCTACGCTCAGAAATCGCTCCTGGCAGCTTGGGGGACCATTTGGGATGCCGGGATTTGAACCACCATCCTTCTGCGTACAAGGCAAACACCCTACTTCCACGCTATCTCTCTGGCCCCGGGTGGTACTTACTGAAGAACACCCCAGACAGCCACCTGGGGCACCCCAGGCACCAAATATAACCCCACACCAGGGACACAGCACACACACCTGCACACACATATTCATCTGCACAATATAAACCTGGACACATACACACTTGCACACACATACACACAACTTGCACACACATATGCACTGAACACATGCACACCTCTGCCCACATAAACCCCTGAAAACATATACACCTGCATACACATATATACCTGCGCACACCTGTACAATGCACACAAATACCTTCACACCTAAAAATCTGCTCACATACACATCTGCATACATATACATACCTGTATACAAACACACACCTGTATACACCTGCACCCGTTCATGGATATGTGTGTAAATATACATATAACACCAGTATTGTGCACATATGGACATGTCCACATATGCACACACTTGTATAAATACACACCTGCACTCAGGAAGGCACCCCTCCTCCCAAGGGACACTCCTCCAGGTGGACACTCCTCCCTGGCAGCTTCTTGCCTCGAGTGCCCAGCCTCTGACACTGATGCCCCTGAGAGCACAGCATCGCAAAGTCCCATGGGCACCCCGAGACCAGCGGGCATGACTCCACACTGGGGTGTCCGATATGTGGAGCCAGTTTCCACGCGTCAGTTGTGAGGTGAGAAAAGACATGAGGAATGGGTGTGCACAGGGTCTGCACTCAGACTCCCACACGCACCCCCACCCAGGGCCTCTCCCAAATGGGCTCCACATGGCACAGGCTCCACCATGCCCAGACAGCACGGCCACTGAGGGTCGCCCAGTCTGGGAGTCTCGGCAGCTCAGCCACACCAAAGTCACCTAGGATAGAGTGGCTGGACTCAACGAGGGCTCTCACCCAATCCAAAGACCCACTCCAGACTAGAGCACCAGCTCCTCAGACCTCAGTTTCAGGGGGCTGCACCCCCACTGCACACTGGCCAGTTACCAGTCCCTTTAGATTATTAAGTCCCCCATTTTTTAGATAGATCAATATGAGTGCACAGAGATAGCATGGACATTGACAGTAGAAACATTTCGATCCAGGAGAGATACATAGACATGAATATATGAACCAACAAATGTATAGAGACAAGCAGTTACAGAAGCAGTAATAGAAACATCATATTTATCAGAAGCCTAGTAATATATTCAACACAACACACAAATGTATACAAGAATACATGGGGCCAGAGTGGTGGCGCAAGACATAAGGCGTCTGCCTTGAGTGTGCTAGCCTAGGATGGACCTCAGTTCAATCCCCCAGTGGCCCTAGCCAGAAGTGATTTCTGAGTGCATAGCCAGGAGTAACCCCTGAGAATCATTGGGTGTGTCTAACACCCCCCCACCAATACATGACCCATCGGGCCAGAGACTCACTCAGTTCCTGAAAGAGAAGTAAACCAAGCTGTGGAAAACCATGGTACACTAGCCAAGCAGCTGAAAGGTGCCATCTCAGGGGAGAGGGTGGCCAAGTCCCCACCCTTCACAAGTCACACCTGCTGCACCCATCACCCTCAACTGCAACTTCACCCATGGCCCTGCTTCACCACTCCTCTGTGGCTCTGCAGACACCAACCTTCCCAAAATTCCAGGGATGCTGGTGTTTGGATGACATCACCAGGATTCTTTTGGAGGGGATACGGGCACTCTCCTTCACTCCCCTGCCTTCTTGTACTTCTGGAATCCCTGATGGCCAAATCCACACTCCACAAAAGCCACAGTATCAGCAATCGTACTTAGAATTCCTGGACCATGTGGCCACGTTCTTTTTTTTTTTTTTTTTTGGTTTTTGGGCCACACCCGGTAACGCTCAGGGGTTACTCCTGGCTATGTGCTCAGAAGTTGCTCCTGGCTTGGGGGACCATATGGGACACCGGGGGATCGAACCGTGGTCCGTCCAAGGCTAGCGCAGGCAAGGCAGGCAGTGGCCACGTTCTTGCTGCGAGACAACACCATCTTTGTTTGTTTTGGGGGCCACACCCATTTGATGCTCAGGGTTTAATCCTGGCTATGCGTTCAGAAATTGCTCCTGGCTTGGGGGACCATATGGAATGCTATGGATCAAATCCCAGGTTAGTGAGGCCAAGGCTGCCTTACCTCTAGCGCCATCACTCCGGCCCACACCATCTTTTTTTTTTTTTTTTAATACTGTCATCCCATGGGAACACATCAATCTAGATGCCAAGGTGTATCTGAGTCCACCTAATATTGACACAAAAGAAGCAACAGAATGGTTGGATGGCAGCAAGAGCTTACTAAGTCTTCTGACAATGGCTCAATGACCTCACTGCGAGACACGATTTTCACCAATATTCTTGCTAATGTACTCTCTTTCTTTTATGTAATTTAGCTCCCACTTACCTGGAAACAAATGTATTATGAACAACTATGTCAACTATATGTTACATGGTCTCTAAGTAAAGTGTTTTATATTTAAAAATATAGAGACAAGAGTACAGAAAGGGATATAGATAAACAGATAGAGACAAGATGTATTTTGGGTATGGATCTGAATCCAGATAATCCAGTGAATATAGACCTAGAGGTAAGGTTCAGGTGAAGATACAAACATGGATAGGATCCCTGTTGTCTAAATATAAATCAAGAAGTCCTAGTGTTGGTAGGCTGAGGCCTTTCTCAGCTCCATCTGGCACCTGCAGCCCCTTAGTCTAGCGGGTCTGTAGGTTGCAGGGAACTGGTGAAGAAATGATCCCAGGCAGTCAGTTGAAGCTCCAGGAGATATCGAGCTTCATTACAAGGCCCTAACCACCTGTGCCACATGGCTCCTAAGCAAAGCAGACTCTTCGCTTAGTCTTTCCATATCTTAACTGCATCTCCTTCTCCCCTCATCTCTCCCCCAGCCTCTCTATTATCCTCTATCCCAAACAATAGCCCCTCCCAGGTGTGGGTGGGATTGACTATCCAGGTAAGATTAGTGGATGGAATTGGGGGAGAGGTAATAGGTCCCAGTAGAGATGTAAACATGGAGATAAATATCGACCGTTATGGATCCCCGAGGTAGATGCAGACATGGAGAAAGAGAGGCATAGACATGAATTCAGGTATAGGTATAGACATGGATCTGATCTGAGTACGTGTATAGGGGCCAGAGAGATAGCAGGGTGGTAGGGCATTTGCCTTGCATGTAGAAGGACAGTGGTTCGAATCCCGGCATCCCATAGGGTCCCCCGAGCCTGCCAGGAGCGATTTCTGAGCGTAGAGCCCAGAATAACCCAAGCGCTGCTGGGTGTGACCCAAGCCCCCCCAAAAATGAGTATGTGTATAGCTATGCTATTGATACCTATATCAATAGATATTGATATATGTATCGATATGGGTATATAGACAGGGATATGGACCCAGGTATTAATACAGACATGGATCTTAATCTAAGTGTTGGTATAGAAGTGCTACTGATATTGACAATGATAGATACCAATATGGGTATATGGCCCTAGATGTCGATATAGATATGGATCTTGGTCTAAATATAGGGCATAATAAACATGCTACAGATACTGATATAGATACAGACCCAGATATTGATATAAACATGGATCTGAATCTGAGTGTTTATACAGACATAGACACAGGTGTAGACATAACAGACACATGCAGTCATGAATTTGAATTCAGATGCAGAGATAGACATACACATTCATCAAGACAGATACACAGGCTCACAGAGAAACATGCACTCACTGACAAAGAGCCACAAACACATTCACAGACATATGTATTCATGAACAGACATCCATGGATACATGTATCCACAGATCCAGACACACACGTCCATATTCATGGAAACACATTCACAGACATGTATACAGACAGGCACACATGTGGACACACATGCACACACAACCAGACACATGCATCTATGAGCACAATGTCCAAAGACATGCTGCTCTGCACTCGTTACTAAGAAACATTTGGTGAGAAACATCAGGTGTGAGCATAGAAGAGCCCTTGCTCCCCAGAGCCCCTACGTAGGCTACACACCAGCTCCCCCAGATCTGTGTCCCGACTTTCCTCGCAAACCGCATTTCCAGGCACGTGGGCCTCAGGGCTGGTGCAGGACCAACAGTCTGTTGCCCGCTCAGCAGGGTCTGGGGTGGGGTCCCGGCTTGGGGTCCAGGGCTCCAAGGGGACCGGGGTCCCAAACAATGTGCTTACCAGAGATTTACCAGACCACTGCTCAGCTTCGTCAACAGCTTATCACAATGTTGATCTTTACTTTAAATATAAATCAGGCATTCGTTTATGTCTTTTATGTCCTTTGTGTTTATTCGAGAATATTTAACTGTAGACAAAAGTTGACTTATTCATTATTCATCCCGAACAAGGCAAGTGTGGCAATTTGAAAGGGCTGACATTTGAGCTTTTTTCCAACACTAGCAAAATTATATCCTTCCCATTGTGAATCAATGAAGTAGAATCATCGTGCACAAAGGAATTAAATTGTCTTGTCACTTTAATAAGGCCACCCTATAGACAACCTCCACTGCCACTGCCACCATTGTGTGCATTCTCCTCCACCGTCGAAACACGGCCCGGAGCCAGTGCAGGTCCAGCGCCGACTTGGCTGCTGTGTCCCTTGGTCCACCCATCCAGAAGCCCATGTCCCTTGCACTCATGTCATGTCGCCTTGCCCTTCCTGTGTAGGCGCCCCGTCCGACACACGCTCTTGCCCTGCAGACCCCGTCACACACACATACACACACATGCACACGCACAAACGCACACACACGCACACACGCACACGGACGAGCTGTGCCAATGGCTCTGGTTTGACGCACAGCCCAGGGCATGCCACATGGGCCCTCAGAAGACGAAGAAGCCTCAATTGACTGGCTTCACCAGCATCTCTCCTGAGCACAGGGCGAGCCTGTGGGGCTGATGCCAAGTTGATGTGGAGGCCAGATTCACTTGCTTCTGCTTCTCTGTGACAGCCTTGAGGATGGTGGCAAGGTGCTCAGCAGACAGCCTCATGACAGACTCAGGATCTGCTCCCGGGGGCCACTGGGGTTCCATTCCCATTGGCCCTGTCTCCAGTTGCGAGCCCAGCTGGAACCAATTTTCTCCATGGTCCTGTGTACACTTTCCTGATGACCTTCAGGAGGAGGAGACTGAGGGACACTGCAGTTTTGGGGGACATTCTCAAGGATATTTCTTTGTTGCTGGTGCTTATCACTCATTGGATGGAAGCACCTTTGGACTGATACCTTATTCTCTCTGTTCTCCATCTCAGGGTGTGGTCTTTCACTCCCCAATACAGAGCCCAGGTCTCAGGGAGAAACTACTTGCAGCTTAGGTTTTCCACAGCTGAGACGTCTGCCTGCTGGCCTTAGTGTTAGGCGCAGAAAGCTTGTGATGGAATTTTCCTGGGCCTGGACCATCTCCTTCATCGTTGTGTGGATCATTTCCCATGTCAGCTTTTGCTCCCAGACCCATGTCTCCCCAATCCTTTAAGACTGGGCCATGAGGCTTCTGCTTTAGGTTACCATAGTGACCAGTCCCCTTCACAGCTGGGGATAAAGGATGCTTGTCTTTCACCAACAGCCACAGGAGCTGTCTGAAGCTGAAGGGTCAAGTGAGTTTTCTGAGGTCAACCCAGGGGACACGGGGAACCATGGGGATGCCAGAGAGGTGGGCACAGAGCTGAGGCTGCAGGGCTGTGGGACAAAGCCGAGCGCAGGGTGGTGGCATCTCAGGAGGGATCTCGCACCCCCAAAGGGCTTGTGGGGCAGGGTGGAAGAAGGGACAGGGTCCTGAGTCCCCCAGATGCAAGCAAGGTGGCAACGGTGCCCCAAGCTACAGATCCACAGGTCAGACCGGAAAGAAGTTCAGCACAGATTCCCAAGAAATCATTTCTGTATCTGTCCCTCTTCCTCCGACTCATTTCACTCAGCATAATAATCTCCATGTCCACCGTTTGTATAGATAGACAAATTTCATGGCTTCATTGTCCCTAATAGCTGCATAGTATTCCATGGTGTAGATGTACCTACCAGTTTCTTTTTTGTTTTGTTTTGTTTTGTTTTTGGGCCATACCTGGCGTTGCTCAGGGGTTACTCCTGGCTGTCTGCTCAGAAATAGCTCCTGGCAGGCACGGGGGACCATATGGGACACCGGGATTCGAACCAACCACCTTTGGTCCTGGATCGGCTGCTTGCAAGGCAAACGCTGCTGTGCTATCTCTCCGGGCCCATACCTACCAGTTTCTTTACCCACTCAACCCTTCTCAGGCACTTGGGCTGTTTCCAGATTCTGGCTATTGTGAATAGTGCTGAGATGAACAGGAGTGCAGAGGGCTTTTCTGCCTGGTGATTTTGGGTTCCTAGGGTATATTCCTAGGAGTGGTATGGCTGGGTCATATTGAGGCTCGATTTTTAGTTTTTTAAAGGATAGACACAGAATAATAGCACTCATTTATGGGATATTAAAATAAGCTAGCACGGCAATAATATCCAACGACAAATAGACGTGAGCCAGGAGGATCCGTCTTGGTAGGAAACTTCCCACAAATAGCGTGAGAGTGCAGTGAGGGCAGAGAGGGAGCACTGTGACAATGCGAGCTGGGAATGATCACTCTGGACAAGATCTGGGTGCTGAAAGGAGATCAGTTGATAGACATAATACCCCTTCAGGAACAGTATTACAAACAACAATGTCTAAAATGAGGGAGGGGAGAGAGAGAGAGACAGAGAGAAGAAAAATGTTTGCCCCAGAGGCAGGCAGGTGGGAAGGCGGGAAGGAAACGGGGGACAACGGTGGCAGGAAATGTGCCCTAGTGAAGGTGTTGGACACTGTACAACTAAAACTCAATCATGAACAACTTTGTATGGATGGGGAAAATAATCAGCTGTATTATGAACAACCTATAACCACGGTGTTTAAAGTAGTTCATTAAAAAAAAACACCACAACCCTATTCGGAAACAAAAAAGAGTTCCAAGAGAGAGAATGATGTCCTAGGGTATAGAGTTCATCCAGATGGGAGCAAGAGGGAGGTGGGATGAGGCATCTCAGGGCAGCATTTCTCAGCTGGGACCCCCAGGGACTCCAAGGGGCCGTGGGTGAAACCACCTAAATGAGACAGCAAAGATGGAGGGAACATCAAAGCACCTTTGCAGAAATAACAGAATCAAGAGCTGAGGCTGTGGGGCCGGGCGGTGGCGCTAAAGGTAAGGTGCCTGCCTTGCCTGCGCTAGCCTTGGACGGACCGCGGTTCGATCCCCCGGTGTCCCATATGGTCCCCCAAGCCAGGAGCAACTTCTGAGCGCGTAGCCAGGAGTAACCCCTGAGCGTTACTGGGTGTGGCCCAAAAACCAAAAAAAAAAAAAAAAAAAGAGCTGAGGCTGTGCCCCTTGGCAGGAAGGAGGTACCAGCAAGGGGACACTTGAAGGAACATCCACTGGGGGCATGACCAGACGCCCCTTCACTCTGTTGCTCTCCAAGAGATGCAAGGCCCATCGGTGCCCTCCAGGCCTTCTCAGAAGACCCCTTTTGTGAGGGATCCTGTTAGAAGGGTCTCTCAGGGGCCCTCTCAGGAGCAGCTGTGTGCTCCTCCTGTCCTGGGGACCGCCCTGCCCTGTCCCCTTTCTATATACTTTCTGTCTCTCACAGTGTTCACCTCAGGACTAACACCCTCATGGTTGAGAGGGCAAGGGCTAGTCCCAGGGCCACATCAGAGTGTGGGGCATCCTGCCTGCCTCAGCCCCACACTCCCGGACCCCCACTCAGGGCGGCTCTGCTTCCTGCTTCACTGGACCTGGTCAGGGCAGAGCCAGATTGTGGTCCCTAGAGGAAAGCAGAGACCGCCAGGGGTTGACAGGGGCAGGAGGTGACACAGGAAGCACAACTAGGTGTGCTCCCAGCCCACGTGGGCATCACAGGCTGGTCTTGAAGGGAGCCCAGACACCTCCAGGGGCCAAGAGCTAAGCTACCAAGGATGCCCCAGCTTGAAGACAGTCCCCACACCTAGCACAGGGGTCACCTCCCAGAACCTGAGCCACAGGCCAGACTAGGCTGAGATAATGGCATCACCACATGATGGACACAGCCGGGTTCCATGGGGGCCCCAAACCACAGGACGCTGGACGGTGGGAGGAATTGGCTCACAGTCAGGGTTCATGCTGGACAGACCCAGTGACCAGGAGCAAACGACCGAGACCTCTGTGAAGTCTTCGTTCCCTCTCTCGCTTAAAGCTCTGGCCTCACTTAGCCCAGGCTGGTGCAGAGGTGCCATGGAGTATTTTTCAAGAGAGTAGCGAGCCAGAGAGATAGCACAGTGGTACAGCATTTGCCTCGCATGTAGCCAACTCAGGACAGACCTGGGTTCAATCCCCGGCAACCCATATGGTCCCCGAGCCTGGCAGGAGTGATTTCTGAGCACAGAGCCAGGAGTTACCATTGAGTACCCCTGGATGTGGCCCCACAACAAACAAAAATCACGAAACTCGAGTCTCTCACGTGCCCGAGTAGTGTCAGCAAGGAGCCACCAACGAGGGCTCCACATGATCGTGGTCAGAACAAGGAACCTAACAAGACATTTCAGTGTCTTCCAACCTGGCGTGGAGGGCTTGGCCTGAGGAGGGAGTGACGTGCCTAGAGAAAGGGAAACGGGCAGCGATGTCATCCCTGGACTTTGTGTGGAGTTCAACACGTGATGAGCAAGAAGTGCACTTATCCGAGACCCCACCACAAAAGTCTCTACATACCAGTAATGATTTTAAAAGATGTTTAAATGATAGTGTTGAATAACAGCAAGGCTCAGGGGTCACGTGGGACCAGGACTGTCCCACAGGATGTGAAAGGCCTACCTGTAAAGCTAGATATGTACCCACACAGGACCTGGAGTGTATGGCCCTGGGCATTACCTGCCCCATGAACATCGGAGCAGTCTCATGGGAACCCTACAAGAAAACAAGCAAGGCGACAAAGGGCCCTTCAGAAAAGACCAAGCAACAAGGATAACTGGGGGGCTGGAGAAGGTGGGTGCATTTGCCTTGCATGCAGCCAACTCAGGACAGACCAGGCCCTGGCATCTGTGGTACAGGGTCTCGGTAGAGCTTCCAGACTTTTCTGAGCCGAGGACCTGTGCAATCCTCAGGTCTGGGTGGGGGGCTACCCGGGTGCCTTTACGTACCCAGGACCCTGGCAGCATTACAGGAACGTCTCAGCTGGCACTGGGGCACACACTTGCGTCTGGAGACTTCCCATCAGTCTGCAGCCATGTCCTAGCTGATCCTAGCACCATCTTTCAGAACCTAGTCTGGTGGTACATGAGATGGTGACCTCTGCCATCCAATGCCAAGGGCCTGAGTAGGGCCAGCACCACTGTGCCAGGGCTCTGGGAACCGTAATGACAGAGACTAAGGGGGTCCTGCAGATGAGGCCAGGAGCGTGCCATGGTGAACGGGCAGCTAGCAGCAGACGCCTTAGGCACCAGCAGGTTCCCTGACTGCTTCCTGTCACCCCATACCACCTCTTGGAGGCAACAAAGATCCTCTCCACAGACCTTTGGGCCATAACCCTATTCCAGTGCAGCCAAAGCTGAAGGAATTTGGGGGCAGGGATGGTGATGACTGCAAACCTCTTCGCACTGCTCGCCTGTAGTACTCCTCAATGAAGGCTGAGACCACTCTTAAGCCACTGCCTGTTTAGCTAGTCCACAGGTCCCTGAATTCTGCTCCCTGTCCCCGTGCCCTCCCTCTCTCCCTTAGCGCCGGGGTAACAGGTACTGGCCAGCTCCTGGTTTGTGTGCAAGGTGGACAGCCTTTTTGTTGTTGTTGTTTTTGGGCCACACCTGGTGACACTCAGGGGTTACTCCTGGCTATGCGCTCAGAAGTCGCTCCTGGCTTGGGGGACCATATGGGACGCCGGGGGATCGAACCGCGGTCCATCTTAGGCTAGCTAGCGCTGGCAAGGCAGAAGGTGGCAGCTTTTAACTGCTCAGGTGTGTCTAGGAAGCCACAGCTCCCGCACTGCTGCTCAGCGGTCATTCACGTCCTCCTTCCTTCACCCCCAGCGGCTCCCTCACCTGCAGTGCCCTGAGGTTATGATATACATGGTCTCCAGCCCTCAGCTGAGGTGTTCTGACAGGAACTACCCATCAGGTCACACATGCAAATGTAGGTGTGGGGTGGCCAATCAGCTCACACCTTCCTTTATAAGGTTTTTAAAAATATATTCCTTAATTAAATGAGAGTTGTGGGAAAACCAATGAAATCACATATGCAGAGCAGAGCCTGAAAGAGGCTCCTTCAGTAGTCACCTGCTCCCTATATCCTGCCATACGATCCACCTGGCCAGAGGATGGGGATGCCATCCTCTCTGCCTAGCCAAGGCTATGGCCACGGCACCCAAGATGGGGAGGATGCTGGCCCAGCAGAGTACACGAGGAGTCTGACACCCAGAGGACTGGGCAGTGGGGCAACCCCAGCCTGCCAACTACATCTCTATGTACATCCATAGGGCCACTGGGTACAGTACAGAGGATGGCTCAGAATAGCACGGGCCAGTCTGTCTAGATATAGATCAGTCCTCGACAGGCCCTGAAGCCAGAGACAGGGTGTGGGGACTCCTAGGTGCAGGGAAGCATCCACCTCGCAAGCTTCTGAGCACCTCGCAAAGCTGCTCCACCGCCTTTCAGGAGCCCCCAAAGGAGCGCCTCCCCTCACTCGACCAGCTCCAAACTGCACGGCACGGAGCCGTGTGCAAGCAGTCAAAAGTCCCAGAGACATCAGGCTGAGTGCTCCCACGTGAACTGGCGAGCTGAGCTTCCCGTCTCTGCAGAGACCTGGCGGCCACTCCTGTCCACGTAGTGACGGGCAGAGCACCACCGGACTCCAGCAAGGAAGGCCAGCTAGCCACAAAGTTCGAAAAATACTTTTATTTTTCTGACCCAGTGGTGCTCCTAACACCCTGGGCACAGGGCCGCCAGCCGGGCTCTTCCCTGGGGACACTGCCAGTCTTCAGGCCGCCTGTGCTGGAGATCACGCTTCTTCCTCTTCATCCTCCTCATCGTCTGTGACAGGATTTAAAACACAACATGTGGGGTTTGGGTTTGGAAGAGTCCGTAGCAGCCACAGACAGTCACTACTCGTAAAACGCCCAGAGGAAGCCCCAGAGGAGAGGGAACCCCAAGAGCCTGCCTCTCCTCCGGCTCATCTGTCCAAGACGACAGACACACTGTCCTGGGGCTGCCCACTCTGACCTGAGATGCCGCTGCCCAAGCAAAGCCCCAGCCAGGGCAGAGGTGACTAAGGGGAGCCCTTATACCCCTCAGCTCTAGTTCCTTTGCTGTGGGGAACCTCCCCCCCAACGTAAAGCCCCCGAGGTCAGGAAGGGTCCTCTGGGCCAACTAGGGCAGCAAACGTGCAGCCACAGAAGAAACCGGGGGCTGCTGTGACATCATACCGCCAGGGCTCCAGGTAGCTGACGAACCTCACGACCCCACCAGGTTCGGAGGCACTTATGAACTATCTTTAACGCCTCTGTCCACCAACCGGTGGCTCAGTGCCGAGAGTCGGGCAGGGGTGGGCACTGACCTGAGAAACCGATCACTGGGTGCTTGCTCCGGGCCGCTGGGGGACCCAGATGCTTACAATGCTCTTGGCAGGAGATGTGCTGCTAGTCTCTGGGATAGGGGGGGTTGGAAGGGACTTGTGGGAACATGGAGAGCGGTGGAGGGCCAGACGGGGAACAGGGAGCCCTCGAAGCAGACAAGAGGGAAAGAGGCGGATGAGTGCCCGCCTGCAGGGCCCTGGCAGCAGAGCCGGAGCGCTGGCGCCGCCCAGCACCTACCATCCTCCAGGGTTTCCCCATACAGTGTCTGCGTCATGGATTGCTCTGGAGCAGCAGTGACGGGCACCGATGACTCCGTCTTCTCGTTCCACCTGGGCGTCGAGGGCTCTGGGGGGACTTCCTTGAAACGCTTGATCTCCAATATCACCCTGAGGACCACTGGCAGGTGAGTGGAGGCAGATGAGCCCGCTGACCCCACCCATGATCCTGCACTGCACACAGGGAGGGTGGGGGCCCCAGCGAGGTAGGGCATTCAAGCACCCACCATTTGGGGGCCAGCACTCCCTGTGGCCAGGTCCTGGGGGGTGCTGCTTTTGTTCCCCACAAAACAGAAGCCCAGCCCAAGTGAACCCTCGGGTAGGCCCAGCCTGGACCCTTTACGGCTCGGGAGGCACCTGTAGAGGAGAAGGATGACGAAGGCCACGGCGATCATCACCACAAACGCAGAGAACAGCTGCACGTAGACTGGGAGAAGGACCAGTGTCACCCTGCACCCTCCGCCTAGCCACGGTTCTCCCAGAACTGCAGGTGTCTGCTGGGATGGGGATGGGGACAGGGACGGGGACGGGGTGGGGGGCTGGCCTTGATAGGCTCAGAAACCCTGGGGCAAAGACGGGGGGATGGTGCCTGACAGCACAGGGACAGCCCTAGGCTCTGAGAGTCCCAGGCCCCCCCAGGACAGTAGGACTGTCCCCAGCAGCAGCCCTGGCCCTGCCCTCGAGGGGAACCCAGAGGCAGACTTCTCTGACCTCAGTCCCTCCTCACCTCTGAGGTATGAGGGAGGGGACACAAAGGTCCCAGTGGTGTCCCACTCGTCCCTGTATGACGCTGGGCCAGTGTGAATGACCACGTGAGCATGAGCGATGTCCGTGGGTATGACTGCTCATGTGGCTGTCCGCAGTGTGTGACTGGCAGCTGATGTCTGTGTGTGTCAAGTAGGTGGCTGCCGAGTGCGTGGCTCTTTGTGTGACGGATGGCGAGTACTGTGTGCGAGGATGGCAGTTATGGCAGTATGTAGCTGTGCTAACACATCAGTGTGTCTGCATAGGAGGAAGCTCGTATGTCAGTGTGACTGTCGTGTGTATCTGTATGTCAGCAAGTTAGCGTGTAAACTGGTATGTTGGCATGTGGCCTTATATGTCAGTATGTGACTCTGTGTTGCTGTCTGGGTGTGTGGGTGTCCACGTGTGGTTCTCCAGAGTTGTGTCCATGCATTGTGACAGTATGTCAGCGTGACTGTGTGTGGCTGTCTGCATGTAGCTGTGTCCACGTGACTATGGCTGTATGCTGGTGACTGTGTAACTGCGTGGAGCTGTCTGCATGCATAGCTGTGACGACATGTGCAGCTGTATCCATGGGGCTGTGTGTTCATGTGTTCGTGTGACTGTGTTCAAGTGTGTGTGCCTCTCCAGGTGCCTCTGGTGGCCCACTACCCTATGGGCACTCTAGCAGCCCTGCAGGACAAACAGGCTTAGCTTCCTCTCCAGGCAGGGCTGAGAGCCAGTGGGGTGGGAGAAGCCAGCACCACTCGGAAGGGACCTGCTTCTCCTTAAACCGGGCCACCCAGGCACCCGGGACCAGCAGGGGTTCCCCAGGAGGAGGGGACTGGCCAGCCCCTGCCACCAGGAGGGCTTTTTCTCTCGAGTCTGATGCACCCACAGTCCCCAGTGCCGAATGCACAGGCTCAGCTGTGCACCCCGAGAATGCCAGGGCGGTACCCCAGGCACTCACAGGCAGTCCTGAGCACATTCAAGGGCAGGTCTGCGCATGCTCATGGGCATCACGGCACACTCAGAGGCGGGCCCAGGGACTTGCAGCACCCTGACACTCACTGGGCACAGCCTTCTCATAGCAGACACTCTTGTAGAAGCAGCAGCCCAGCTCTTTGCAGCGGTCGCGGGAGACATTATAGTCGCAGATGTTGTAGAGGGGAATGTCACACACTGCAAGCACAATCACCCGCCAGGGCACACAGGGATGGGCACAGTGTGTGCTGCCGACTGGAGGTAGGGGTGGCCTTTCACCACCTCTGTGCCCCTCAGAGCAAACTCACATCCTGATGAGATGCCAGGGTCTGCACACACAACTTTGGGGGCCAGGAGAACCCACCTCCCAAAAGCCACTGACTGATGGGGTCACAATGGGTGTGGAGCCTGAGAGGATGGTTGAGTCTGGGGTGGTTAAGGGGACAGTGAGATCCCGAGGAAAATGGCCTTTGGAGGTGCAAATGCATTGTGGGTCCACTAAGTGTGACTATCCCTGTCTGGCCCATGAACCAGTGCAGAAAGTACGACCTGTCCCTTTCTTCTACTTGTTCATCAGGACCAGAGGGCATGTGACTCCCACAGAGGAATGGGGTAACCCTGGCCCTTTGGGGTTCTTACAAGGCCTAGTGAGGAAACCAGCATTGGCCGGCCACAGCTGGGGGGGCGGGTGCTTCAGCCAGTCACACACCTACAGACACACACACACACACACACACACACACACACGTCATATTCGTATACATCCACTCACAACCACACACCCCACTAATACACCATACACAGACATCACCCTTTCACACACGCAGTCTGTCTCTCTCGAGATCTCTCTCCCCCTCTCTCCCTCCCTCTCTCTCCACCCCCCTATATTCACACAACCACACCACTCACCCTCTGGACAGCACCCAAAAGCACCCATACTGCAGAGAGGTGTGGCAACAGTGGCGTCGCCCCTAGCACCGAGAGCTGCGTCCCAGGTCCAGGTGTCCTTACCCGCAAACTTCCTCATGATATGTCCAGGGGACTTTTTCAACTCTGGCTCGTACTTCATCCCGAAGCTGATGTTATGTCAGCTTATGTTATCAGGCCGGGTTATGGGCACCTGCGAGGACAGCGGGGGGTGGGGGGGGAGGGCGACTGGGTGAGGCTGGGCAGTGGACATTGGGGCCATGAGAGTTGGGGACGGGCCTGGTGGTGCCTTGAGCTCACCCACTGGCCATGTCCCCACAGAGCCTTCGGTGGGCGCCTCAGTCACCTCAGGGGGCAGCACTGTGCAGTCCCCAGACACAATCCAGAGCGAGCGATGGAGTCAGGAGTCGGAGTTGGGCTGTGCATTCGCTCGGCATTCTGTGAGGTCACACAGCGGCGTGATGTCACACAGGGTGGCCCCAACAGGGCTGCGTCCCAGAGCTCAGTGGGGACGCAGCCACCTTCTCCTCCGCTGGTGAGAGCAGCCGCCGCCCCTGCCATCCACGCGAGTCCGGGACATCTGGGACGTCGTCACCCCACGTAGGCCAAGGGGCGTCCAGAGGCCGTGGGGTTGTGCGTGGCTGGTCCCCAAGGCACAGCTCTCCGTCCTGACCCAGCTTCTGAGCTGGCTCCCAGAGTAATTTACGGAACCATGGGACGTGCCAGGCACTGTGCCAAGGGCATGTGGGGAACTGCCCACCCCACCACGACAGGAGAGCCCCAGAGCCCCCTGGCAAGGTGGGAACGAACAAGAGGTACTGTGGGGCCGGCATAGAAATCCAAGAAGAACCAGCCCTGTGACCCAACAAAGACACTGAGACAGTTCATTAGTGGGTTTGCTTCGTTCTCTTTCCCACACAAGCCCGTGAGCCTCACAACCACCCTCGGGGAGACCCAGCACAGCCCAGGCCAGCGGCATCAGCAGTACCGGCCTGGTGGGGGACCCTACTTCCGGGGAGCCTCTTAGGGGCCGGGCTTCCCACGTGCACCCCACCGCACCCTAAGAATGCCTCTGATCACTTTGCAGATGGCCCTAGCCCCAAACAGGGCAAGCTCAGCCCCACAGTGTGGGAAAGAACTCATCATCAGAGTGCTGGCAGGAAGAGGAAGGGGGACAGAAAGAATTCTCACACAGGGTTGGCGAGAGTGGGCAAGACACCCAGAGATGAGATGGAAATGAACTCACCAGGGTGCACCAGAGGGCAGATGGGGCAGCACCCAACAGGCGCGTGGCGCTATGCAGAGGCCAGGAGCTGCTGGGAGCTGGTGTGGGGTGACACAGGCCAGGTGGGGTGTGTTCGGAGCAGATCCTGTACCCCACAGACCTGCTTGTGTGCCCTGCAGTGCTCGCGTCTGCTGTGCTGCAGCCCCACAAGAGTGCCCACCCTGCCTGAGGGAGCCCCCCAATCCTGAGCCTCTGCACTGGGCCCCGTGGCCTTGCTCCAGCTTCTCACACGCCCACCTCAGACCCCCAACCCCATCTACAGCCAAAGGGGTGTCACCTCGGCAATCCCCGTAAGCACGAACGGGGGAAAGCCACCCGGAAGGAAGGGGCCACAGTGACGGGCCATAGCCTGCAGTGTGAACCTTAAGGATCATCCTCAGGGCCTGGGCTGGGGTGCTGGGATAAGAGAGCTCGGGGCAGACGAGGCCCCTTAAGGTCCCACTCACTCTATTGGGGCACCCTGAGAACGAAAACATGGAGAGAATGGAAAGGATGTTTGGGTGCTCCTGGGATGGCTGGCCAAGCTCAGGAGACACCAGGCACATGGGTGCCTGTGCAGGGTCTCCCCCCGCCCATGGACTCTGGTGGCACGGACTGGGGAACCTTCTAGGAGGCCGAGTCGGGCTTGCTTGACCTGACTCGATCGATGGTTTATTCCCACACAGGCACATGGTCCTGTCGGGGCTCCCCACGCCTGAAGAGAACAAGCCTCAGACCTGAGGGGAGGAGGTCACTCTGAGGCAACAGCCCACAAGGCCCTGCAAGCACTGAACACCAGCTTGGGCATCTGGGGCAAGGGTAGCTGGCACTGCCCAGCAGAGACAGGAAGTTCCCAAAAGCACGAACAGGGGAGGGCACTACACGGGGAAAGACTATGCCTTCACGGGGCTCTTCTGCCCAGGACCGAGGGTGCCCGCATGAGCACCCCCTTTTGACAGGGTCTCCCACACCTGGTTACATCCTGAAGTTCCCAGGTAATGGTGTAGATGGGTGACGGCAACCCCCTGGTCCCTCACCTCAGGGTCCCAGGACACAGAAAGCGCTTTCCTGATGGCCCTGGGCATACGTGTCGCAGCTGAGCTCCAGGGTGACCTACACAGCCACTAGCAGGGGGCTCATGGGGACCGGAAACTGCGGGGTGCCCCACCTCACTGCCGCATTCTCGCCAGAACTGCGGGGGTCCGGGCGGGGAGGACCCCAGGGCACCCCCGGTGGCGGCGGCAGGGACGCACGCAGAGGCGATGTTAGCAGAAACACAATCCGTCGTATTTATAAAGGTTCATAAAAGTGGGGACCCCGGGGCTGGCAGGATGAGGTATGTGGGCGGTGGTGCGGCCGCGTGTCCACCTCAAGGGTACAGCTCCCACCCCGCGGGGCCTAGGGTGCTGGCTGCGGGGGGTGGCCTCCCCAGGTGGTGCCTGCGACAGCCTCAGAGGTTGGTCTCATCCCACGCGGGGTCGTTCATGCTCTTGAGCACTTTGCGCACCAGCTTCTCCAAGTCCCTGCGGGCACGCTGCTCCTCCTCCAAGCACTTCTTCATCTTCTTGTTGTCCTGGGGGGCAGCGGCGTCAGGAGAGTGGCCAAATGCTCGTGACCCACGGATTCACTCCGGGAGTCCCTCGTGCACTCAGGCTCGGCCCAACCGACTTCAGGGACCTCCCGTCTGGGACCAACAGTTGGGAGTGTCCTCCCGCCTGTCTCCTCCTCTGTCATGGGACAGAGGAGGCTGTGGGATACGCAGCCCCGTGGCTCTGTCAGCCCATGCTCAGAGGGGACCCGGGACACCAACCTGTCTCAGCTCCTGGACCTCATCCTTAAGTGCATACACCGTGTCCACCAGGCTCCTGAAACATGAAACAGCACACGTGCCTCAGCTGCTGTGGCCAGAACTTCCCCTCAGCTCCCCGGTCTCCCCAGCACCACAGGGAGCCTGCATGCACGGCTGCGAGAAAAGGACGCCACTTACTTTTCCTCCATCACTGTCTGCCCATTACTCTTGATCTCTTCCACAATGATTTTCTCCTCTTCCGGGAGCAGAACTTGGGGAGCCGACTCCTTGCGGGAACCTGAGTCACAACACAGAAGCCACGGGGGTGAGCGGCGGCCGTGGGCAGCCGCAGCTCAACGAGACACAGTGCGCAGGTGCAAACTAGGCAGGCGGCACTAAACTCGGCCACGTCCCCACTGCCACCTGTCACCAGGTCACTACCTCACTCACCACCCCGATGTCTCAGAACGAACCACCACCCCACGTGCCGCCCCCCTACCCCCGTTTTCTGGGTCCAATCAACCAAAGGCCAAACGGTGATGGCGGGAACCCCAGACACCCCCGAGACCCAGGTGCTGATGGGCACTGTGGCAGGGACCAGGATGGACATGGGTCAGCAGGTGTGAGGCCAAACGCAGGCCCGTGCGTTAAGTGGGGCTTTTTGGGAAGATGGTTCACAGCCGCTGGGGCCAAAAACGCTTCTCCAAATAGAAACCATTTTACCAACACTCACAGGGGCTGTGGCCAGGCACTGGCTACTGGACAAACCCTCAATACTGGGCAGGGCCCCTTCTTTATGGACCGGGAGAGAGGGGAGGCGCGAAGCTCTTGGAGGGTCCGAAATGTCTTGGGCAGGACGGCTGAGCTCAGTGCCTGAGGCTCCACACCTGACCCAAGTCCCCACAGACGCCCATAGGTGAAGGCAGTACTAACACCATATGGTGGCTGGCCACACGGCAAGGGGTGGCCCAGTGTACCCGTCTACCCCTCAAAGCACTCTGAGACCAGGACAGCTACCCGAGGGTGGGCGCAGCCCCCTTCTGGCATCCAGGGTCTCAGGTTCACCCTGGGCTACCCAATAGCAGCTCCAGTCCCAAGAGGTGTCTGGGGAACACCCCAACGGTGTGTGTGGACTAAGTGAAGGCGCAGACTGCACAGGCAGGCCTTGCACAGACACTGGCACCACCTGTCCCTCTCTGCAGCTGACACCTGTCTTGGCAGGACCACGGGACAGACACGAGTGGCCTGTGGTACCAGAACTGGTATGCTTTTGTTCCCACTGACAGCAGCTGCGGGTCATGGGCCCCGAGTCCACAGCCCAGGTACATGGGCAGCTCCCTCCAGACTCCAACTCAGGGCCCTGGAAGAGCGACCGGGTGGGTGGGCGAAGGCTGGTGGCCTCCTGGGGCGCCTAGGGAACCCCCTTTGGGATGCAGTTTCTGAGAGTCTGAGACGTGCACAGACGCAGGCTTGGGGTCAGGACTTTGGCTCACAGCTGGTTCCCCACCTGGTCGTCTCCAACCCACGAAGGGCTGGCACGGTGGCAGGGCACTCCCCATGGTCACTGGTAAAGCCAGAGATCAAAGCGGTCCCTGGCCACAAGACGGAGAGCCACAACCACTAGCGTGACTCAGCAGCACAGCGGACACTTGTGGTCTCTGTCCACAGCCAGTGAAGCATGTGAGCTCAGACAGGGCAGAGGGACTGAGGCCCCACCAAAGTGACGGGCATGGAGGAAGCCCTCAGCATGCTACCATCTGCCAGCTTCTCTGTGATGAGTGGCTTCCCCGCAGGGCTGGGCACAACCCAGACCTTCACCCCGATGGCCTCAGAGGTCTGGGGGGACGGGACAGGCCAGACTGCGCAGCCTCACTGCAGCCCTCAAGTATGAGCGTCCACGTCCTCAGACGAGCAGAATGAATTGTTCTAGGACCCACCCGCCAGGTACCCAGCATGCTAGCTGGGGCAGGAGGTGCCAGGCAGTGCTAGGATGGAGCTCAGGGCTCACTCGAGGGCACGGGGGAGGCCTTGGGACACCTCCACAATGTCCAGGGTGATAGGCAGGGCAGAGGCCACAAAACCACCAGCAATTGGCACTGCTCAGGGTGGGACCCAGCCGTGAACGCTGCATGCAGGCAGCTGGCTCGGGCACTGGGTGTGCCCAGCAATACAGTCTCCACTTAAGGGCCCAGACAGAGGCTTTGCCGGAGATGCAGGTGGAGCTCAATGGAGAGGTACACGCTGGCCCCACACTGCACCAGCCTGGGCCTGTCCACTGGGCAGATTCTAGACCAGTGACCATCTATCTCTGCCAAACACAAAGGGAACGTCCCAGGTGTATCCTCCCTCCCTTACTCCACCTCTCCCCCCACCCCAACATACACACATGCATGCACGCACGCACGCACACGCACACATTCACATTCCTTTCCTCTCCCAAGAAAACCTCCCAAAGACTGAAATTTTAACCAAGAAAAGGGGGGAAGACTGTCTTCCCCTTCAGGCAGGTGCCTGAGCCACCTCGCAGGTCACGGGAGCTGCCACGAGACCCGCCCGCCCCCCGCCCGGGAATGAATATGGAAAGCCAGGACTAGCAAATGCAAAATTTATTTCAACTGTACAGAACAGATGTGGTCGATAGAAAACAGACACAAGGTGGCCACGGCAGCACAGACGTGGAGATGCAGATACTGTGTAACACAACGCGGCTCTGGCCGCCCCCGGCTGCCCCTACACGTGGGCCTGCTGGCCGGTTTCCGCAACAACACACACATTGTATGGCCGAGGGCCACTGAGCCACTGGCAGAGGCAAAAGCCATTTCCCTCTCACATCGGGAAGGCCTGGACCTACCTTCTAGATCAGTCTTCCTTCGTCGTGCAGACACTAACTGTACAGAGTGGCGCCCGGCTGCCCAGACCTGGCTCCGGGCCACAGTACCGGCTTGGTGCAGACCCACACAAGCTGTGCGCACCCCAAGCTAGCTCGGCGGCAACAGAACCTGGGGCTTCGGGGTGGCCACAGCAGGGACACACTGTGAAGGCGGCCCCGCCCGAGTGGGGGATCCTCCAATGGCGGCCACACGAGGACCGACTGGCATGGCCGCTGGTGCAAGCCAGCTCGAGCCAGTAGGCCAGGACCACCCGCCTCGGCACCCTCCGCCCACTGTGTCAGCACAGCCCGAGCCCCCGCGGGAGTTCTCTTAGCACCTCTGGGCTCACCAGGCCCAGCTCCCAGGAAGAGGCGGAGGCAGCGCTGTGTCCGTGAGGGGCAGGGGGACCCTGGCCACCTGCAGTGACTGCCGCTCCGTGACAGGCAAAGCTGTCCTGGACGCAACCCATCCTGTCTGTGGTGTCTCTGCAGACACCCTGGAGGGCTGGGCCCCAGAACGTGCACTGCTCCGGGAAGCGGACAGAAGTCTAGTGTTGGCAAGATCCCCTGCCCCAACACACCTGGGAGAGCCATCGGCACAGACACCAGTGACCAGCGGGTAGTGCTCAGCACACCAGGACGCCTGGCACAGGAGTGGGGGATGCAGCGGCCGCCAAGCCTGGGGCTGCTCGCACTCAGACAGAGCAAGTATGGGCAGCACCTGGGAATACTGGACCCCACCTTGGGTAGCACTGCCAGACTAGGTGGCTGTGGGAGGTGGGGGGTGGGGGCAGAGGCCTGCTGGGGGCAGCGTGCCCTGCCCAGAGCCCAGGTGCGAATGAGCTCTGTCCACAACCAGGCTGGACGTGGGCTCAGCCTGCAACCTTGCCGTGGCTCCCACCAGCTCCCTGCCCTGATGCAGCACCAGGCTGGAGGGGGGGGCAGGAAGCTCGGGACGGCGCAAACGTGTGTGTACACGTGTGTACACGTGCATGAATGAGTATTTGAGTACCTGTGCACATGTGCGTACAAGTGTGTATGTGCGTGTGTACACATGTGCACACGCTGCTGTGGCAACACCGGGCAGAGCCCAACCTTCGGCTCCGAGCCCCCGGCCCAGCCCCCGCGGCGAAGTTCTACCATGGGCCCATGTGTTCACACTCAGAGCGGCAGCGGGGACCGCACAGGGACCCCGGGGCTACGAGACGCTCTCCCCAGCGGTTAGAGGAGGACAGAAAGACGAGAAGAGCGAGAGGACACCTAGAGAAGCGGGCCTGGGCGAGGGAAGGGAGCGTTAGTTCTGGTGAGCGATATAGGAGCAACAGCTCTTACGAGATGCGGAACCCATCCTGCAACTATGGGCTGTCCAAATACTGTCATAGTCTGAGTCTTCCGACAGGTCTGAGGGCTCCACGCGGGAAAGGCTACTGCGGCGCCCCGCCGGCTCGAGGCCGGGCTGCTCGTCGTCAGCCAGCACGTGATTATGCATCAGGTCAGTGCCTTGCCATGCTAAGACGGGCGGGGACAGGCGGACAGGCAGAGGGAGGAGGACAGACAGGAAGAGCCACAACCAAAAACACACGAAAACAAAAGCAAAAGGCGAGGGGAGAGAGGGAAGAGAGAAAACATGGTTAAAAACGGCAACAACGTCATTTCTGCTCGCTTCCGGCTGGCCACAACCCTCGACCGCCCCTACGGGAGCCCCTGCGAGCCCATCCCCAACAGCCGGTCCCGTGGCCGAGTGTCTGGCTCCTGTCCCTTCTCCAGCTGTGCCCGCCAGGGTGGAAACGCCTGGCAGGTCTGGACTTACCTGTCACCTACCCCCACAGGGACCAAGGGAGAGGCAGGGCAGTCTCCGTCCCCAACCCACCATGGCCCAGGGCACCCCAGCCCAGAAGGGACATGAGCATTGGACGAATGGCAGGAGAAGGGGTGGACACGAACCAAATGCACAGCCAAAGGCAGGAGCTGGCCGGGCACGGGGGCGCATGCAGGCTGGCATGGGGCAGAATGCCTGGACGCGTGTGCTCGCAGGGTCTCGGAGCCATGCACGCTCCCTGTGGCCCAGCAGCAGACGTGGGAGTATGGCCACAGGCGGGAGGAGCAGCTGGGCACCCCCAGAGCCAGCTACGCCTGCACCCCTCACAGCACCACCCGCTCACTCTTACGGCCAACAGCCCCTTGCAAAGGGGCAAAGGGGGGAAACGTGATTTTTTTGTCTAAGTCTCAAACTTCAGACTCCCAGGGTCACTTTTTCTCACGGCCTGTTCCTCAAAGTCCAGCGCCACCTAACACAGGACCCAGGCACCTCACAACCAGCATTGTGCGCGGCCGTCTAAGGTCCCCGGAGGAGTACAGACAAGAGTCGGGGTCCTGGGGCGGGGCCGGGAGGGGGCGGGCCATGCCCGACAGACAGCGGCCTAAGCGAGGCTGCGGCTGACCACCGATGCGCGAGGGGCCGTGGCCCTCAGAGCCGCCGTCCACATCCAACAAAAGCAAAAGCCAAAGCCGCTGAAGACCTCGTCGCACCTTTTTCCAGCACCGGCTCTCACAGGCCTGACACTGAAGCACTGTTCCACAGGAGCGGGAAGAAGAGGAAGGCGGGCGCCGTCAGGGCAGTGGGGCGCGCGGTCTCAGCGCAGCCCCTAGCACCCTCGAGCCCGGGGCCATGCCAGACGCCGCTGGCCCAAGACGCGCACCCCGCGGCGCCGGCCTTGCCTTCCAGAGTCTCGCGCCTCACAAACCGGCACACTTGGGGCAGCCGCGGACAAAAGGGCCAGATGCTCCTTCTGGGGTTTCAAATGCCATCTTTGAAAAAGGGGGTTCTGGAAAAAGCCTGGCTGTGGCTCTGCTCCCTCCACACCGCTCACTCACCGGCTGGACCGAGGAGCCTCGCTCTCAGCCCCTGCCTCGAGCACAAGCAAGCTCCCGCCTCGGGCACACTCCACGCGAGACGCCGCCCTCGTCGCCCCCACCCCCAGCACCATGCAGGGCTGCGCCCAGACAGGTCCCACGACACTCACTGGAGTTGAGCGTCTGCCGCGTCTTGGCGCTGGTGCAATAGGCCTCGATGACCTTCAGGATCTGTGCGTCCTCCTCCAGCGCCGCGGTGCCTGCGGGGAGAAAGCCGCCTTAGGAAGCTTAGGAAGCTGAGGCCACACAGAAGCATCTCTGCGCGCGGGACCACGTCGGACCACCCTCGAGTCATGGAAGTTTCTCTGCACTGAGTGACGCCCCACCAGGCTACTCTGAGGCACCTGACAAGGGTCATGACCCCTTGCCACAGTGGAGCAATCCCTGGCAGGACTGGGAACAGGCCCGGTCAGCAACCAAGAAAGGAATGAGGCGGCTGTGTGTGTGTGGGGGGAACGCATGACCTCAAGGGAAGGGGACACAGGAACAGGCCCCAACTGAGTCCCACACAGCTCCCCGAGCCGCAAGACACCCCGAGTCTTGAGGTGTGGGACCAGCTGTGAGCTGGCATGGACCTTCCCGCCTCTGCCTGGGAGGGGATCATGGTGCCACCTATCTGCCACTGAAGCCTCATCCTCACAGGCCACATGCCAGTCTGTCCTTCAAACAGGAAGAGCAGGGTCCGGCAAGGACCAATGGTCTAGGCCCATCAAGCCCACTAAGTCCGGAGAGTGCTGAGTCCATTCCAGTCAGGGACATGCTGGGTCCCTCTTCCTCAGAAGACCCCTTACCAGAGGGCGACCCACCTCAGCACCATTTAATTACAACCCCCTCACACCTCAGCACCACCCAATCATGTTGTCCCTTCACACCTCAGCATCACCCAGTCATATTGACCCTTCACACCTGAGCACCATCCAACCATGTGTTCAACCTCACACCTCAGCACCATACCCAGTCACCGTCCCTCTCATCCCGTGACTCATGCCCCTAACTTCCTGTTTATCCAACGTAGAAGCCGTGTAGAGAAATGCATAGGGTGGTTAGCTCCTGAATCTTCATCTGACTGCCTGTGAGATCATTTCTCCGCAGTTGCCCTGCAATCAACAGGGGCTGCAGGCACCAGGCCAAGCAGAGAAAGGCCTCACCCCACAACACTAGGACTCTATATTTTATATTTAAACAACAACCGGCGGCCCGTACGGGGAAAGGACTTGAGAACCCGAGAAGACCTCAGCGACAGTGAGTGCCAATTGTGCCCTGACTCTTTGGTAGGTAATCTCAGCTTTCTTGAGCTGGAAAGAGAATAAAGAGCCCAGAATGTTGGACCACGTGGTGCCTGATCTGAATATGGTGGAGACCCCTTCAGGTGGAAGAGCAGGCAATGAAGGGGGAAGAGCTGAAAACTTGGAGGACCCCCCCCCCCCCCGCCGTGAGGTCCAGAACCCAGACCTTTCTCCTACAAAAAGTGCTTTTTCCAAGGATCTCAGCCTCCCGATCTGCAGAAACTTATAGAGGCCACAGATTGGAAAAAGGCAGGAAAAAAGCCTCAGTGATGGCGGACTGGTATCAGGATGACGACCAACAACCTCCAACTCAGATTCTGGCCCATACAACCTCAGCTGCTTTAAGCACCCAGATGCATGGCAGGGGCAGCTCCATCCCTGGTCAGCCTGTGGGACCCGGGGTTCCTCAGAGTCGCCTACAGGAGTCACCCACAGACACAGGCGTCTGGACACCATGGTGATGAAGAAAAAGAAAAAAGTAGATGAAGAACAGAAGCCCAGTGAAACCCAACAAAAAGGCTGATTTTTAAAACCTCCTGCATCTGAACTGTGCTTCAGGTTCATCTCTTAACCTCTTTGCATTTGTCATTCATTGACTGTCTTGCTGCTTAATGGTTCCCAATTGCTATGATGTTTTATTGTGTATCTTACTGTAGCAGGCTATTTCCAAACTGTATTTTCTGCAGAAACGTTCTTGTGATTTTGTTTAGAGAAATTTACGGAAAGGAACTAGAACGTTCCAGACTTATAAAAGTGTTTGGTGAACAAGCCGGAGAGAGAGCACAGTGGTAGGGCATTTGCCTTGCAAGCAGCCAATCCAGGATGGATGGTGGTTTAAATCCTGGCATCCCATACGGACCCCTGTGCCTGCCAGGAGTAACCCTGAATGTGTGACCCAAAGACAAAAACAAACAAAAAAGTGTTTGGTGAAATACTGTTAAGAATTTCACACTACAAGTGTATCTGCAGGTAAGTTCCAATGTTTAGGCTCAGGAAAGTCTAGGAAAACTGTTGTGATATGTGTAAGATATGAAAGAGGCTGATTTCCTTGAGAATTGTGTACACTTCATTTTTGGTTTTTGTTTTTTGGACCACACCTGTTTGATGCTCAGGGGTTACTCCTGGCTAAGTGCTCAGAAATTGCCCCTGGCTTGGGGGGGGACCATATGGGACGCAGGGGGATCGAACCGCGGTCCTTCCTTGGCTAGTGCTTGCAAGGCAGACACCTTACCTCTAGCGCCACCTCACTGGCCCAGAGAACTGTGTACACTTTAAACTTTGTTGCTTTGAGTTATATCAGATTCCCACCTCTGGCGGAGATCAGGAAAACAAAAGCTAACTTTTTCTCAAATTTTTTGGTAAGATTTTTTTATAACAAAGAGAGTGGTAAGTTACCCATCCTCCAACCTCCTGTTTATCCCACCTGGATGGTCAGACCCCCACACACACCTGAGAAGGGCTGTTGTTTGGGATTGAGCGGGGACAGCGACCTGCGGCTCCAGAACCACATGCTGGTTCACAGCAGGGCCCATAGCAGGAGGGCGGAGCGGTGTCACTTACCTCCGCTGCCTCTCCAGGCTCAACTAATTGACAAAATTTTGGGGCCTGATGAATCGGTTTTTTTAAAAAGGTGACTTGTTAATTTAATGTTTATTTCTATGAGGAGTAATTCTGAGGGGGTCAAACAAAGAAATAAAAAAAAAAAAGAAACACCGATCATGCCTCACAGATGATAGCTTATAAGCCTGTGTGATGTGCAGACACTGCACTGAGTTTCAGGAGCAAAAATCTCATTAAAAAGGCAAACTAAATGTTTTAATTGGCTATTAATTAGCACAAATATAGTTTACATTGTTAAGTAAAAAGTTCTTTTTTTCCCTTCAATCGACAGCTAACTGCACAGTCCTGTATAAAGCATTAAGATAAGAAACAACGTATGCTGTGCTATATTGGTTTTAAATGTCACCATGGTTCTGCAGCTCCCAGGTTTTGGCTCTTTTTTTTTTTTTTTATAATTTTTATTTTGATCATAGTGGTTTACATGATGACAATAATATTTTAGTTAAATATTTATATAACATCAGGGGGGGATTACCATCACCAAATTGTCTTCCCTTCACCTCCGTTTTTGTCCTATCTCCCATATCCACTTCCCTCACCCCCAGGGCTGCTAGAATATGTGGTCCCCTATGTACCTATCCTACCACATAGTAGTCTTGCATCTGGTTGGTCTAGGTGTCTGTGGGTGTACCTATTTAAGACCCTAAACCCACCCATTTCGGGGAGGGGTCTTGGAAACCGGATAGTAGGTGTAACCTTACCTGCTAGACCCTCCCATTCCTGGGAGGGGTCGGGGAAAAGGTAGATAAGGCTTGGACCAAGGGAATTCGGGCCTTTTTGGCTTGTTGCCCTTTTGGCTCTTTGCCCGTTCTGCGCTGCTGGGCGCTCTGGCTTTTGGGTTTCTGTGTTCTGGTCTTTGACCAGCATGGAGCCCAAAGGGAAGATGGCTGAAAGGAGTTTAGATGCAGGGCCAAGAATAACTAGTGCTTAAAAGGTTATGAAATAGGCCACACACATGTGGTGAATAGGGCATGAATAAAGTTAATGCTTCCTGAAGCCTGCCTGTGAGTGAGTCTTGATTACGCCGATTACCTGGGCCTGGAATCCGCCAGCTGGATGGGGATGAAGCCACGTGGCTGGGGCCTAAGCACAAAGGCCTCCATCCACCGCCATCCAGCCCCATCGTTAATTATTTCATGCTACAGGTGTCTCCCTAATTTCCCCCTCTAACTGGGAGGTAGGCCTAGTTAGTTAGTTTGTGTGGTTTGGTCTGAAGAAGGTTTTGGCTCTTTATGCCTTAAAGGCTGCAGACCCCTGGGATGGATGGAGGATAACAGAGGCTGTCTGCGGGAAGGGAAAGGATAGCAAGAAGCAGGTGCAGCTAGGACGGATTGAGAATAGTGAAGACGGCTGCTTAATAAAGCTTAGCTTAGAAGCCATGTGGAGAAATGCACATGGCGGTTAGGGCTGTGTAATAAGGCTGGCTGACTCCTGAATCTTCATCTGACTGCCTGTGGATCACTTCTCCGCCATTACCCTGCAACCTACAGACCCTGCCGGCCAAACGGGCTGCAGGCATGGGGCTGAGCCAAGAAAAGCCTCATCCCACAATACTAGGACTCTATTTTATATTAAAACCGCAGTTACACTGTCACCTCATACCTCGGTGTAGTATATGAAAAAGTTTCCATATGATTATTCTTGGAATTGTTGTATATAAAGTATTTCCTTAGGATTGTTCTGTGACTATTGCCCCACCTAGCCCTTCCAGGTGGGGCGCTGTGGAGTTGGCAATAAATAGCTTGATGGACAGGGGAGAGGGGTCCTTTTGCGAAAGCTGCAGGCTGCAAGAGGATTCTCTCGCTCTCTTTGCCCAATCTTTTACACCCTATCTTTCTTGTCTGTGTGGATTATTATTTGCTGCGGATAAATATTACCAAGGTCTCCCCCCAAAAGGGGACAAGGAAATGGAAAGTAATTTCTCATTCTGGGGACTGTTCTTGGATTCACAAATACCCAACAAAGGATTTAACAGCCAAGATAATTTACACCTCGGTACCACCAAATCACGCCCCTTAGTATCTCCTCACCTCAGCACGACCCACTGCCATGCTGGCACCCAAGTGCTCATCTCATGGCTTGCAGCTTGCTGGATCACAACCTTCCTGAGCCACCCATAGGAGGTACGTCTGCAGAGGCCTGAGAGCCCAGCTCCCGCTGAAAGGCTGAGGCTGCTTTGCAGCACTTTACAGGCACTGCCTGCAGTCCGCAGTCCACTGCCTCATCATCGTTACAATGAGGAATGTGCTACCTCACTGCCTCTCGTCTCAAGCCCACTGGCCAAGCCCCTGGCTGGAGTCCCGGGACACTCCACAGGGAGGTCATGGTCTTCTCCCCACCCACAACCCTGGCGCCCAGGAGCAGGGAAAGGATCCAGGTGCATCTGAAGCAGCCACACAGTCCAGCAGAGAAAGGACAGAAGGGGGCGGAGCAGTGGTGCTGCCTGCAGGGAACAAACCCCCCCCCACCTCACGTCTGCAGGAGGGGAGGCTTTGGGGTGGGCTGACACTTACTCTTCCTCAGCGCGAACTCCTCGTCTGAGGGCTTCCGCTCAGGCTTGCGCTTTGGCAACAATTTCTTCATGGTCTTGGGACTCTTGCTCAGGTCCTGCGAGGGGACAGAGATAGGCTACAGGGTGTTCCGGACCCCAGCCGACTCCCCAGCACAGCTGTCAACCACACTCGGATAAGCCATGGAAGGAGGGAGACCAACAGGATGGATCTGGACGGATGGACATACGCAAGAGCGAGCAAGAGAGGCTGCCCAGGCCAAGCCCCCCACACTGTGTGGGTGTGACCCTGACCTCATGATCTCCCTCAGCAACGACACTCCCATATCTGGACACAGACAGAAGCTAGGGGGTCCCAGCTCTGAGCACTTTCCATACTAGCACTTTCCATACTAAGAAACAGCTGAGCCAGGGACACCCAGATCTTCTCCCGACTGGGGGTTTGAGGGTTCCACCCACCCAGTGTGTGTGACTGCGCGGGTCACTGTATCTACATCAGTGCGTGACGTGAGCCCTGACGTGAACCTCACAGTGTGTTGTGTGACTTCGTGTGACTGTGAGGGTCAATGTGTGGTTCTAGAAGCGTCTGGTTGTGACTGTGATTGTGTGAGTAGGTCAGTGTGACTCTACTCTGTGAGCGGGTCAGTGTGTGATTCTGAGTGTCAGTGTATGGTTGTGAGTGAGGCTGAATGTTTGTGTGACTTGTCACTCCATGACTGTGAGTGTCAGCGTATAACTGAGTGTGGCCGTGACTCGGTGATTAGGTCAGTCTCCGACTGTATGTGTGGCTGAATGTCAGTGTGTGACTGTCACTGTGTGTGATAGAACATAATTATGTGACTGGGTCCCTGTGAGTGATTCCGAGTGACTATATGCCTGAGTGTGTGACTATCGCTGTGTGTGATTCTGAGCATGGGGACATGTGTGACTGTGGTGTTACCCCCTCCCCACTGTGAACGGGGTTCTGTGCAGGTTGTGTTCCTGGATACTGAGATGCACCCCAAGCTTTTTTCATGGCTTCACCATGCCCCAACACATCCTGGGTCAGCGAGAGTCCCTGCACACAGACGTTCAAGCAAACAACACAACACCGGAGAACATGCACAGCCTGCAGAGCTTCCAGAATCTTCCTTTGCCTCCTTCTCACTGACAGAAATTCTCTTCTTCCCCAACAACTTCCGAGACATGCTTTCCGGGCCCAGCTGGTGAGGTCAGGGCAGCAGGGGCCCCCACCAACAGAGTGAGCCCTGACATGAAGCTCAAAGCTCGTGGTCGCTCCCAACAACCCCTCAGCCTCCCCTGGCAGTGCTTGCCAGCAACACCGCACCTCAGGACACCCACGGCGGCTCCTACTGCCAACTCATTGACGCATGAAACAGCACAACCCGGCAGGGATCCCCGCGTAGGTTGGCGCCAGTGGCGGCCTCACCTCCTTGTAGCAGAGCGCGGCCGAGGGCCGTAGGGGGGGTGCGGGTCGCAGGCAGCTCAGGCTCCAGGGCTTGGGGGTTTTCGGTGGCTCCAGGGGCCCCCAGTTGATGGTGGTGTGAGGGGTGCCGTGGTGCGAGGGGTGGGGCAACGTGTGGTAGGTGGGTGCCAGCGGCACGGGCTTGCTGTCCGAATGCTTGCTGGACGGGGTGACCGGGTGTGAGGGGAGCTGCCCGGGAGAGAGTGGGAGAGAGTCGGTCAGGGTCACGCCGCAGGGCTGTTGCACTTCCTGTGGCCTGACGTAAATGCCCGGCACGACACGGGAGTGTTCTCTGCAGAGCCACCAACTGCTGTCTGGGGATGTTGACAGGGCTGTCCCCAGAAACCGCTGTTCCCCATCAGTGACAACAGAAGAGCCCACAAAGGCGGCCCTGAGAGTGGCAGCAAGTGCACCCCAGTCAGAGACTCCACAGCAACAGCGAGAACGCTACATCCCTTCAGCGCTGACACAGCTCACGGAGTGGGATACCTGCCACAAACTCACGGGCTGTGGAGGAAAGATACCCCTAAGATGGACGACGGCACTCAGGGTGGGGTCCAGGGAAGGGAGGAGCAGGGCCTGAGTGGGGGAGCACAGGGAAGGGTGGGATGAGGATGGGGGAGTACTTTTGAGTGTTTCTGAGAACAGCCCATCTCCCTGACAGAATGTTCTAGAACGCACAGCCCTTGGCAAGTCTCTGAGTGAGAGGCAAAAGACCCGCAGTCACCCCCTCCCAGGACTAAATGCTAATTTTACCTGATCAGACCTGCCCACATCTGGGAGGGGTCAATGGAAGGGAACAAATGGATTGCCTCAGGTGTGTAAAGGGATAGAGGAAGCAAGAAGGGGCTGTAGGAGTTGGCAGCAAGGAGGGTTAAGAAAAGAGGATAGGGCCCGGAGATATAGCACAGAGGCGTTTGCCTTGCAATAGGGCCCGGAGATATAGCACAGAGGCGTTTGCCTTGCAAGCAGCCGATCCAGGACCAAAGGTGGTTGGTTCGAATCCCGGTGTCCCATATGGTCCCCCGTGCCTGCCAGGAGCTATTTCTGAGTAGACAGCCAGGAGTAACCTCTGAGCAACGCCGGGTGTGGCCCAAAAACCAAAAAAAAAAAAAAAAAAAAAAAAAGAAAGAAAAAGAAAAGAGGATAATCTCCTCCAAGGGACCCACCTCAGTGGCTTGCCCAGTCATGTGGCCAGGCAAAGCCCTGGAGTACCGGAGGAAGGAGGTAGAGGGGTGCTGGGGTGACCCATGTCCCGCACCCCTTCCTAGGCCTGGTTAAAGCAGCCTTTGGCATTGGTGGAGGGCTGCCAAACTCCATGCTGGCAGGACCTCCCAGCTCAGCTCCCAGGAAGGAAAGAGATCCCAAGCCAGAAGGCCGGAAGGTCGCAGCCTCGCCCCCAGACCCTCCCTTTGGAGCTGGGAGGGAAATGGGGAGAGCCTAGGAAAACCAATAAACCCCTCCAAGGGACCCACCTCGGTGGCTTGCCCAGCCATGTGGCCAGACGTTTGGCAGCCCTCTGCCATGCCAAAGGCTGCTTTAACCAGGCCTAGGAAGGGGTGCAGGACATGGGTCACCCCAGCACCCCTCTACCTCCTTCCTCCGGTACTCCAGGGCTATGCCTGGCCACATGGCTGGGCAAGATTACGTATCTTTCACAATAATTTTTGTGTGGAGTCTGAAGCTTCAGCAGGCAACGTATCACGGCAAGGTTCCATGCTGTCGGCTTTTTGGCCAAGATAAGTTGAAGATGCAGCCTCAGCAGCCCCCCACAGCATTCTCTCTCCTTCCTCCCCGTCCCCAGGGTTATTCCTGGACACCTGCTCAGGGTCCCAGCAATTGGTTTCTAGTGAGGTGCAATTTAAAAGAGACCCAAGCTTCCTTGTTCCTGCAAGGGGCTGGGAGGGGTCTGCTAAACTTTCAACTTCCAGCAATTAGGAAGCAAAAGCCTCTCGGGGAGTCAGAAGCTTCAGCAGGCAACAAGGGGAGGACATGGCTTCATGCTCTCTTCGCTTGTCCAATAACAGACCAAAGTGGTATCTCGGAAACAACCCCATGCCTCTTGACTATTTCTAAAACATAAAAGGGTCACGTGTATCTCTTTTGTATATCTCAGATGTATTCCCTTGACATCTATAACTCTTGTCGAATAATCTCATATAGTGACAATTTTGCCCACTGGATTCGTTATTTGATTGTTTGATTTTCCCCCTTTGAGATCTGTTTTATAAGCAATACTGGTAGAAGAGTATCGCTGTATAGATTTCAAGTTTGTACCAAGTTATGGGGAATTTTGGACTATATTCGTCGGCCCCCAGATGCACCAACGATATCTTGTGGCATTGCTTCTCTTTTGCATAGGCACATTAAAATGGGAAAATAATACATATGCAAACAAGTTCTTATCTAATAGAGATGGGAACACAAATTTGGTAATGTAATTAAGCCTTTCACCCTGAACATTGGCATAATGATTTGGCTCAGGCCTCAAAGAATGGGCATCGCCCACACACACCTGAACAATGGATACCATCTATGAAAACAACCACAATTGTCTTTAACATTACCAGGATCCAAGCCTCTACCAGGGAACACCTACCACTGCTTTGACATTGACTTACTCCAAAGAGTGCTCCCAACACCCAGACGACTCAGCAACAGACTGCATGCAGGGCAGATCGCTCCGCATTTAATGGTATGCTGAAACTAGAGGATGCTCCACATCAGCCTGACATCGATGAAAGAAATGCACAGAATCCAGAGTCTTTAAATATAAGAATCTGATACCAACAATAGCTAAAGTGTGAAAAAGTTTCACCGGGACCTTGAGAATGACTGGAGTTGGACGAACTGGTATGCCTGGAACCCAGAGTCTGTCTTATGCCAATAAACTTCTAGGGTGAGGCCTTTTTGTAATCAGGTCAAGGAGTTTTTCTCCATTTTCCCATTTTTCTGGACCTATGCAAACAATGGCGATTCCCACTATCACACCTTTACTATATTTTTTTACTCTTATCCTTTAAGGAAAAAAAAATACAACTTACTGTACTTAAAAAACTAATAACTGTAGTAGAATGCCTGTCTCAAATACAGGCAGGGGATGGGAAGGGGGAGGGGATAATGTTACACTGGTGAAGGGGAGTGTTCTGGTTATGACTGTAACCCAAATATGATCATGTTACTTAAATAAAAATATAAAAAAAAAAAGAGGATAAGCTTTTTCTCTTCCTCCTTCACCTTCTCTTCCTCCTCTTCCTCCTCTCTCTTTAACCCCGGCGATGTTCAGGGGTTACTCCTGGCTGTCTGCTCAGAAATAGCTCCTGGCAGGCATGGAGGACCATATGGGACACCGGGATTCGAACCAACCACCTTAGGTCCTGGATCGGCTGCTTGCAAGGCAAACACCGCTGTGCTATCTCTCTGGGCCCCCTCCTCCTCCTCTTCCTCCACCTCTTCCTCCTCCTCCTCCTTTCTGAGCCTCCTCCTTTGCCCCCTCCTCCTCCTTTCTCCTTCTTTCACCCATTCCTTGTCCACATGACTTCTTCCCATACCTGGCAGCAAACACCTGGTGAGCTTCCAGAGCCTCCCTGAGCTAGTACCTGCTCCCTTGGGTCACTGTGGTTCTGAACCTCTATAGACTATAGCCCCACCCCCACCTTGCCATGCCCCACCCCAAAAAGAAGAGGATAAGAGGGGCCGTTGAGGTGGCGCTAGAGGTAAGGTGTCTGCCTTGCAAGCGCTAGCGTAGGACGGACCGCGGTTCGATCCCCCCGGCGTCCCATATGGTCCCCCCAAGCCAGGAGCGACTTCTGAGCGCATAGCCAGGAGTAGCCCCTGAGCATCAAATGGGTGTGGCCCAAAAACCAAAAAAAAAAAAAACAAAAACAAAAACGGGTGTGGCCCTAAAAAACAAACAAAAAAAAAATTTAAAGAAAGAGGATAAGAATGGCAGGGCAGCTGAAGAGAGCCAGCTAAAAAGGTTAAAGGCGGGGCCGGGCGGTGGCGCTAGAGGTAAGGTGCCTGCCTTGCCTGCGCTAGCCTAGGACGGACCGCGGTTCGATCCTCCGGTGTCCCATATGGTCCCCCAAGCCAGGAGCGACTTCTGAGTGCATAGCCAGGCGTAACCCCTGAGCGTTACCGGGTGTGGCCCAAAAACCAAAAAAAAAAAAAAATGGTTAAAGGCCACACATGGTGGCTATGGCTTGTAATTAAACCTTGTCTCATGACTGCCTGTGGAGCATTCCCTCACTGTTACCCTGAACCCTGAGACCTGCCGGCAGGAAGAGGTTGCAGGGTCCCGGACTGGCAGAGAAAGGCCTCCACTCCATCTCACCATCATCCACCACCACCCAGGACTCAATCATTGAGATGTATATTTCTACAACCTGCCACACAGGACAGGACCAAAAGGAATCCAACCACCAGGCTGGAGCTAGCACGTGGCACGACAGCCATTCCAGTGACAGAGATACGGCACTGGCTGGAGCATGGGCAGCATCGGGCTAAGGGCAAGGATAGCATGAAGCCGTGCCCTGGCCAAGGACACCCTGGGGCTGCCCCTCGATGGGGCTCATGGAGATACAGCCAAGATCCCAGACTCAGACACCAGAAGGACCAGAAAGGGGAGCCAACACAAGGCCTGTGCTGTACTCAAGATACAGCCAAGCTCGGCTACCCGGGATGTGGCCTTCTGTGGTCCCAGTATTGAACAGTGAACGACTGTTTGTTTACCAGGAAAACAGGATGAGCCTCGCCAGCCATCTTGCAGCCCTGCACTGGACTTTGGCTGCTTCTTCAGGTCATGCTATGAACCCGACTACAAGGTCCCGTAGCACCACAGCCCAGGGCTGAGACGCCCCAAGTTCATCCTCCCAGCCCATGTGAAACCATACACGAGCACACACGGGAAACACCTGCCCCTGGAGCAGCAGCCAGGAGGCCGACAGCGAGTGGGCGCTGGGAGACTTACGGTGTGGGATGGCACTGAGTGGGGCTTGACGGAGGGTGTGCCCATGGATGTGACCTTGGTCTGCTTCTGCAGGTGCTCCACCCACTCATTCAAGTCCTGCTGGCTGCTGCAGGACACCAGGATGCGCTCGATCATGCTCCCTAGAGCAGGGACATGGGGTAAGCATACAGGCACAGCCCAGAGGACCCCAGCCAGCCCCCACGGGCATGGCGCTCTGCCAGCAGTCACCTGAAATCTCAAAGGCGTTCCGGTGACTCTCGCCATCCTCCAGCTTGGTGATGGTCATCCCCGTAGTTGGCAGTTTCCCCTGCAACAGGGCCATAGCCCAGAAGCATGGTGAACACGTCTCGCCTCAGCACTGCCACTCAAGTCAGGATTTGGGCCAGGGCCCAATTCCAGGTGGAATAGAGGGGCGGGGATGGAAGCCAGATCAGCCACATGCTGAGCTATCGCTCCAGTCCCACAAGTCCTTATGCAGTGTCTGAGAGAACCAGGTTTTGGAAAGTGGTGCTTCTGTTCGCCTACAGCAAGGATGACTCGAGTCCAAGGGTGTCTCTCAGAAATGATCGAGAGCCAGACTAGCTGCACTGATTGGGTCCGAGCAGAGAGCAGCACAGACTTGGCCTCACCGCCCAGCCAACAGTCCCGCTCACACAGGAAGGGCCGTCCCAGCCAAGCTGGGAACCTCAGCCACAGCAAGGGCACGGACAGCCCCCCCACAAACTGCACAGCTCACGTGCTGTGTGAGCACATGCCACATGAGAGGCACATGCGTTAGAGCAAAGACATGAGATGCACACAATCACACACATGGTGCATGTGAGCACACATGTGAGGAGCACGCAAGTGGGAGGCACACCACAGAAGTGGGAGGTGCATGCCCCACATGACGTGCGTGCTCCAACGTGGTACACGAGCACGGCCCCACATACCTGGTAGATGAACCCGCTCATCCGGGGGCTGGCAGACAGCATGAGCAGTATGTTGGGGAAGAGGAGGAGGTACCGCTCCGTCTTCTCCTACAGAGCAAATAGATGCAGATGCTTGAAACCAAATGTGCAGCTGTGGCAGCCTCAAGGGTGGCACGGGGGTCTCCCATCTAGTGGAACCGCCACATAAGGCAACGGAAACACAGAGTATCACCCAGAAGCCCTGCGGAACTCTATAAAGGAGATGATGGCGTAGCTCAGTCCTGCCACGAGCTTTGATAGATCAGTCGAAGGTTTTGTTCACAGGGTTGAGTGGGGAAATGCTACGAGTGGGGGCAAGCTGTTTGGAGAAAAGTCCTTGCCTCCGAGGGTCAGATTGGGACACCAGCTTTCCACCTTCAGCAACTCCTGGCATTCGTCGTGAACGTTGCTGCATCGGCCCCTTTTACCCCACCCTGCTGTGCTCCCAAGTCCAGAGCATCGTCAGCGGGAGGACCCCATGTGCCTGCTGTGAGCCAGCTGTGGGCCTCTGTGAACCTCCCATAAGCCTCCTGTGGCCTCCTGGGAGCCTGTGGGCCTCTGTCTATGCACACGAGTTTTTGACCTCCAAGGAGCAACAGTAGCTCCACCACATCTGAGCTTGCCCCAGCACTAGAGCTCGGCTCCCCCGGACGGCCAGACCCAGGAGCCAGCTGGACAAGTGTCCCGGAGACTGTACCTCACTCCCAGCACACTGGATCAGGACCTGCGACATGTAGATGACACTGCCCAGGGTCCTGATGTCGTCGCCCTCCCAGCTGCGGATGACCTCAGTCAGGATCTGCAGCTCCAGCTCCTTCCGTTTCCGCACCTCCTGGCACTGGGCCTAGAGGGGCGACAGTGTGGTGAGAGCAGGCAGGCGTCACCCAAGCGGGCGGTGCAGCACGTCGTCCTGCGTGGGGACAGTGGCTTCCCTGTGGGCCCGGTCAGCAGTGCTGAGTGCGAGAGGAGGCCAGAGAGGGGCGGGAGGGCAGGACTCCCCTGGACACTGAACCTTGGACCTGGAGAGAGGCCGACCCATGAAAACCACAGAACCGATGCTCCAGGGAGTCCGTGGGCAGGTCACTGCCCACATCCTGGTAACAGGGTCCTCCCTATCATCCCCTTGTGGGGCTGTGATAGCATCGCGGACCCACCGAGAGAGCTTTGAAGGCGGCCATGGCTTTCTGAATGTCCAGCTTGTCCGGGTGATAGTCCTGTGAAGGGAGACAGGGTCAGCTGCTCTGCCCTCCTCTCAGGCCCTCAGCTCTCCAGCCACTGACAGGCCAGCAACACGAGGGCATTCAGCAAGGGTGCACAGGCACTGGGAGCCAAACACTGTGGGCGCAGCCACACTATGGGGCCCTGGCACTAGCGCAGAGAGGACAAGGGACACCCCGCCCCTGTGAAGTGCGGCCCCACTGGTACCTCCATGTGTCTCTCGAGCTCCTTGAGCAAGGCCGGGTACTTGTCAAGCCGCATGAAGGGCTTGCTCAGGCCGGTGGTCAGCACCAGGATGCCGGGGCTGCTGGCACCCGCCAGCTCCATGAATTCCCCCAGCGCTTCACTGCACCAAGAGGAGGACACGTCAGGGGCAGTGGGCACATGAACAACCGTCCACATGAACATCCCAACTCCCGACAGAGCTCAAGGCTGATGGGGTCGGAGACCAGGTGAGAACCAGCCTCTGTGCTTATCACAACTACGGGCCAGTCCACACACACACACACACACACACCCATGTCCACATTCACACCCACAGCCAGAGCTGCCCACATGAGCACGAGGCAGGGAGCAATGCCTGATGCTGGGTAGCAGGGCGCATGCACACGCACACACGCACACACACACACAGACACTCACAGATACATGCATCCACGAACACGAGTACCCACTCAAAACAAGCTGAAGAGTTGCCAGACACATGTGTGTGACTTAGCAGAAAGGTTCATCTCTAAGAAAAGAGCTCCCTGGGGCTGAAGCAATAGCATGGCATGAGATCAACCCAGGTTCGAGCCCCAGCATCTCACATCAGCCAAAGCCCTGCCAGGAGTGTCCCCTGAGTGCAGAGCCAGGAGTAAGTCCTGAGCATTGCTGGGTGCGGCCCAAAAGCATAAATAATAATAATAATAATAATAATAATAATAATAATAATAATAATAATAATAATAATAATAATAATAAAGACATGAGCTTTTGATCCTTTCATTCCCGACGGTTACTCTCACTGTCACAGGTAAAAATGCACACGGGGGACAGAGAAAACCCAAAGCTGCAGGCACAGAACGGAGGGGCATTGCCACAGGTCAGCAGAACCACGGGCCATGCACCCCGAGGAGCTCTTGTGCACGCAGGGCTCCGGGCAGGCCCGTCTCACAGTTAAGGAGCACCGCATACAGACTCCGGAAAAGGATGCAGGAAAAGGACCCCCTAGATCAGGTCCCCGCTCTCCTCAGAAGAACCGAGTTTTCCCCATAGCCTGCAAGGTAGCACCAAACATGGGACCTGTGTTCTGTGAGGACGTTGACAGCTGAGGGGTGGTTGGCACAGTAGGCCAGGTACAGCGCCCGCATCTGCGGTGTCAGTGCCAGGAAGCAGCCGCCCACTCGCTGCTGGGCTTCAGGCGACCTGCAGGGAAAGACAGACGGGCCAGTCAGGCCACGGCATAGGGCAGACCATGGACAGGACAGACCACAAGACAGGACAGACCACAAGGAGCACATGGGGAGTCAGACGGGGGAGCACTCAGGCACAGGGACACTGGTCACAGACGGCATCCTGACCCACCTTGCCAGAACACAGCACCCAGTGACTCGGCCTCAAGCGAACATAGACCCGACACCCTGAGTCTCCCGGATGGCCCCCTACCCCAGCTCACTCACTTGGTACATTCTTCCAGGGACTGGACGAGCACCAGCTGGAAGGAGTAGATATCTTCCAGGTTCCCCATCAGGGAAGACATGTTGGCGGGACTCAGCCTGGAGGAGAATCAGAACGTGAGGGGCCTGCCTGCCCACCACCACCCTTGCTCCTCAGGCCAAGATCCTGCCCACACTCACTTCTCACTGCTCTGCAGCGGCCGAAGGTAGGTGGCGAGCATGGTCTGAAGCTCCTGAGAATATTCGTTCTCTGTCTCCAGAATATTCTGTAGCACCTACAGCAGAAAGGCTTGGATGAGGGGCCTTAGGGCCTTCATTAGGAAGGTTTCATCAGAACACAGATGCAAAACTCCTCAACAAGATCCTGGCAAGTAGGATCCAAAGCCTCATCAAGAAGGTCACACTGGGTCCAGAGAGATAGCACAGCTTCGTTTGACTTGCAAGCAGCCGATCCAGGACCAAAAGGTGATTGGTTCGAATTCCGGTGTCCCATATGGTCCCCTGTGCCTGCCAGGAGCTATTTCTGAGCAGACAGCCAGGAGTAACCCCTGAGCACCGCCGGGTGTGGCCCAAAAACCAAAAAAAAAAGGTCACACACCACAACCGAGTAGGTTTCATTCCATAATGCAAGGATGGTTTAACATACGTAAATCAATCAACATAATACGTCATTATCAACAAAAAGAAAAATAAAAACCATATGATCATATCAATATATGCAGAGAAAGCATTCAATAAGGTACAACACCCATTCTTGATAAAAAAAGAAAAAAAAAAAAAAACCTCTCGGGGGCCGGCATGGTGGCGCTAGAGGTAAGGTGTCTGCCTTGCGAGCACTAGCCTAGGACGGGACCTAGGCGTCCCATATGGTCTCCCAAGCCAGGAGTAACTTTTGAGCGCATAGCCAGGAGTAACCCCTGAGCATCACCAGGTGTGGCCCAAAAAACAAACAAACAAACAAACAAAAACTCTCATCAAGTGGAAATGGAAGGAACTTTTCTCAATATAACCAAGCCATCTACCACAAGCCAATGGCAAATATTATTCTCAATGGAGATAAACTAAAATCCTTTCCTCTAAGTTCTGGTGGTACAAGACAAGGCTGCCCTCTCTCACCACTCCTATTCAACATAGTGCTAGAAGTTCTTACCATAGTGATTAAGCAAGAAAAGCATATCTAGGGCATCCAGATATGAAAGGAAGAGGTCAAGCTCTCACTGTTTGCAGATGATATGATACTGTATTTAGAAAACTTTAAAGACTACCAAAAAGCTTCTAGAAACAATAGATTCATATGGCAAAGTGGCAGGCTACAAAATTAACACACAAAAATCAATGGCCTTCTTATACACCAATAATGACAGAGAAGAAATGGACATTAAAAAGGCAATCCCATTCATATTCATGTCACACAAACTCAAACACCTTGGAGTCAACTTAACTAAAGAGGTGAAGGACCTATACAAAGGAAACTACAAAACACTGCTTCAAGAAATAAAAGAGGGCACAAGGAAATGGAGACACATACCCTGCTCATGGATTAGGATTAACATCATTAAAACGACAATAATCCCCAAAGTATTATACAGATGGGGTACCCATGACAATTCTTCAAAGAAGTGGATCAAACACTCATGAAATTCATTTGGAACAATAAACACCCACGATTAGCTAGAGCAACCCTTAGGAAAAGGAATACGGGAGGCATCACTTTACCAGACTAAATTGTATTACAAAACAACAGACATTAAAAAGGCATGGTATTGGACCCGGAGAGATAGCACAGCGGCGTTTGCCTTGCAAGCAGCTGATCCAGGACCAAAGATGGTTGGTTCGAATCCTGGTGTCCCATATGGTCCCCCGTGCCTGCCAGAAGCTATTTCTGAGCAGACAGCCAGGAGTAACCCCTGAGCACCACCGGGTGTGACCCAAAAAAAAACAACAACAAAAAAAAAGGCATGGTATTGAAATAAAGACAGACCCTCCAATCAATGGAATACACTTGAGTATTAAGAGAATGACCCCCAGACATACAATCAATTAACCTTTGATAAAGGGGCAATAAATGCAAAATGGAGCAAGGAAAGCCTCTTCAACAAGTGGTGTTAAGACAACTGGTCAGCCACATGCAAAAAAGCGAACGCAGACCTCCATCTAACACCATGCACAAAGGCCAAATCCAAATGGATTAAAGACCTTGATATCAAACCTGAAACCATAAGGTATATAGAACAACATGTAGGTAAGACACTCCATGACATTGAGACTAAAGGCATCTTCAAGGAAGAAACAGCACTCTCCAAACAAGTGGAAGCAGAGCCAAATAGATGGGACTATATTAAGCTGAGAAGTTTCTGCACCTCAAAGGAAATAATGAATAGGATACAAAATGGGAAACAGAATAGAAGAAGAAACTATTCACCGAATACCCATCAAATAAGAGACCAATATCTAAGATATACAAGGTACTGACAGAACTTAACAAGAAAATAAAATCTAACCCCAATCAAAAAATGAGGAGAAGAGGAGAGAGGAGCCAGAGCGGTGGCACAAGTGGTAGGGAATTTGCCTTACACGCACTAACCTAGGACGGACCGTAGTTCAATCCCCCGGCATCCCATACGGTCCCCCAAGCCAGGAGCGATTTCTGAGCGCATAGCCAGAAGTAACCAGGTATGGCCCAAAAAGCAATAATAATAATAATAATAATAATAATAATAATAATAATAATAATAATAATGGGGAGAGAAATGAACAGACACTTCCTCAAAGAAGAAATACAAATGGCCAAAATGCACATAAAAAATGCTCCACATTACTAATCATCAGGGAGATGCAAATCAAAACAACAATGAGGTACCATCTCACACCAAAGAGACTGGCACGCATCACAAAGAACAACAACAATCAGTGCTGGTGGGATGTGGGGAGAAAGGAACTCTCATTCACTGCTGGTGGAAATGCTGTCTTGTCCAGCCTTTATGGAAAACATGGCAATTCCTCAAAAACCTGGACACTGAGCTCCTCTGTGAACCAACTATTCACTCCTAGAGATATACCCTAGAAACATGAAAACACAATACAAATATCCCTTCCTCACACCTATATTCATCGCAGCTCTTTTTACAATAGCCAGACTCTGGAAACAACCAAGATGCCCTTCAACAGATGAATGGCTAAAGAAACTATGGTACATATACACAATGGTATACTATGCAGCCACCAGGAGAGATGAAGTCCTGAAATTTTCCTATGCATAGATGTACATCAGGGGTCTCAAACTAGCAGCCCGCGGGGTACAACACTTTGTGGCCCTGCCCTAGAGAAATCTGTTTTTGTTTTGTTTTAGTTGTTTGGGCCACACACCCCAATGTTCAAGGCTTACTACTGACTTTGCACTCAAGGATCATCCCGACTTTGCCTCCTGCGGCCCCCAGGTAAACTGAGTTTGAGACCCCTGATGTACATGGAATCTGTAGTGTTGAATGAAATAAGTCAGAGGAACAGAGATACACAGAATAGTCTCATTCATCTATGGATTTTAAGAAAAATAAAAGACATTGAAATAATTCCCAGAGATGAGGGGCAGAAGGACCGGCTCAAGGTATGAAGCTCACCACAAAGTGGTGAATGCTGTTAGAGAAATAACTACACTGAGAACTATCATAACAATGTCGTCGAGTGGGGCTGGAGTGATAGCATGGAGAGTGTGGGCGACCGAGCACCCCACATGATCAAAGGAACTCTGAATGAATTTTCCACCGCCTGCCTGATTCAAGCCACAAAAGTTTGCATAGCCCCGAACCAACAGAAAACTCTGCAAATAAATTTAGCTCAACACACAGAATCTGGCTTAACCAGATTCCTTAACCCTTCCATGGAACCTGTTTTTGTGTCTGCTCTCAAGCATATAGTTATAGATATGTTTCTGTAAAAGTTTATACTGTGATCCTTATTGCTTGCACAAAAGATAGATCTAAATGGAAAATAGGCTAAACAAAAAATTGTATTTGCGTAAATATCAATTAGCTATTTGTTTAAGAATTTGCTTCCCCTCCCCCCATCCTGCCAGGTTCCTCCTTATCCTTCCCGCCATCAAAATGTGCTCCCATTGGTTAAAATTGTTGTACTTGTACAAATCTGATTGGTTTATGTTTCAATCCTATGTTACTACTCCTCCCACTGGAGCAGGGCATAAAAACCCTGCTCTCCCCTCAATAAAGCTCTCGCCTGGCAATGTCACCCTGAGCGTTTTACTAACTTCTACAGCTTAATTTTTTAGGTGTTCACAAAAGAGCTTAACACTCGCGAATTATTTGTAGTTGTCTTCTGCCTTCTGTCCTGGTTGAGAGAAAGTTGCTGGTCGGAATTCTCTCCCAGTAAAGGACAGGAGCAGAAGCAGTTACAGAGAGCATTTGCCTTGCATGCAAAAAGACGATGGTTCAAATCCCGGCATCCCATATGGTTCCCCGAGGCTGCCAGGAGCAATTTCTGAGCATAGAGCCAGGAGTAACCCCTGAGTGCTGCCGGGCGTGACCCCAAAACCAAAAAAAAAAAAATTAAAAGGAAGGTTTCATCAAGAAGGTTGCTCCGCGTCCCCAGGGCCTCAGAGTGCGCATCATGACCAGTGTTGGGTGTGAGGAAGCACCCAGGAAGCTCAGCTCCTCACACCAGGACTTGTCTTTGTAACACTGCAGGTCCTCAGAAGTGGATTCTAAAAGGACGCTCTACAATGCAGAGTTGAGGGGCTATGGGCCCAAGGGCAAAACCTGCCAGAGGGCCCTAAGCAGCTCCCAGCCCCATCCTGGGGACTCCACACCCTGTATAGCTCACCACTAATTAGGGCTGCTAGGCACCCCCCTCACAGTCCTCTCCTCCCGGACAGCAGAGCCACTGGGAACCAACCTCCAAACTAGAGGCTGCCTGTCCACAATTGCTGGACGACAGGTCAGCAGCTCCAGGGGATCGCTCTGGCAGGGCCCTCACGAGAGTCCGTGGACGGGCCAGCACAGCAGGCGGGAGGCTGGCCCGCCCCCAGCTCCCTCTGAAAAAGCAGTCGGGCTGGGTCAGGGCAGCGATGGACACACGCTAGTACCCGCCCTCTGACTCTCACCCACCGCACATGCAGGCCGTGCCCTGAATGGGTCCATTTACACAGCCCCTTTGTGGGAATCCGCTCATATGTGTGAGGCGGCCCCCCCCCCCGCCCCCAAGGCACCCGAGAATAGCAGGCACAGGGAGCCAAGACACCAGCAAAAAGGGTTCTGGACCAAAACAGCACAGAGGAAATGGCAAAGGATGAGGCGAAAAGCAGCTTGGCCCAGAGGGGCACCAGGCCCAACTTGAGGGCACCCGGAGCACAAAGCGGGGAGGTCGGCCGCAGACTCCACACCACCCATCCCGGAGCCCATCAGAATGGGGGCAGAACCCGTTCTCCAGCCCGAACAGGCTACATACCCCACCCACAGCTTCCCAGCAGAGTGTCAACAACACTGGGAGGGTGTTTGCCTTGCACACAGCCCACACGGTTCCATCCCCGGCAGCCATAGCCCCATCAGAGTGATTCCTGATAGGAGTCAGGAGTGACCCGAGCACCACCGGGTGCGACCAAAACCACCAAAGAAAATGAGTCAACAAAACGAAACCAACGAAGCCCAGACACAGCCCGGGGGCAATGGGTGCCATCCGGGCCCTCACCTGCCCATGCCTCAGGCTCCGGCTGCCGCAGGGCCCCATGTGCCAGCAGGAGAGGCACGCTGGGCTGTGAGGGGTGAGGAGAGCCCTGAGCGGCAGACAATGGGCCCACTCAGAGCTCAGTGGCCTTCAGTGGGCCTGACGTAAGGCTGGCACTCAGGAATCCTCATAGGGCTGTACCAGGACTCCACGGAGGCCGGTCTCCCCGCTCTACAGTGTCCTGGTGCGCAAGTGAAGGGACCACACACACAGTTCTCAGCCGGGGCCACCAGCCCCTCGGTACTGCCATGCCCCACTACGCAGCAGGCCCGACCCAGCCAGGTTCACATCCCATGATGCCATCTAGCCTCGATCCCTCGGGTCCTCAGACGCCAGGAAGCCTGGGAGCAGGCAGGACTGGGGGCCACCCCATCTCTGAGCTCCCAGTCTGAGCTGCATCCATGACTGATGTTCTCAAAGAAGTTTTGAGAGCACTGCTGGGGGTGTGAGACTGGGTCATCAGGTGGGGCCTCAGCGCCTTGGGCAAGTGCCTGAGCCAACGCTGCAACAGACACACACCATGCATCTGAGCCCAGCCCTGCCCACTCCGCCCGGCACCACACAAGATGTCCTGGGCTCCTGGCCTTGGGAAAAGGGTTTTCCCAAACAGGAGAGTTTGGGGAGATGAAAAAGCACAAGCCCCCTCTTGACTTCCTCCTGTCCCAAGCCCAGAAGCTCACAGACCAACCTCCTAACAAGACAACCCGCCACACACCAAGGCTCCTGGCTCAGCAGGAACCGGCCCGGCCCACTGAGTCTCCCAGGGGTTCACAGTAGGCCAGAAGGTGGGTCCCCTCACAGCCAGATTCTTTTCCTGTCAGGGCCTGCACCCCACACTGCAGGCGTCAGTCCAATGGGGACAACCCAGCACGGCCCAGCCTGCTGATGGCCCCGAGACTGGTGCAGCCCAGGCTCCAGCTTAGCTGCGCAGACTGTGGGCCCAGGCCCCGCAGACACGATCAAACCACTCTCCGGGACTCCGAAAAGAGTGTGAAGAGGTGCTGCACCCAGTTCTGCAGGCTCAGACCAAAAGGACAAGACCAGGGATGAACAAGACCCCCAGGGAAATGAGCTATCTTTTTTTTTTTTTTTTTTTTTTTCGGTTTTTGGGCCACACCTGGCTCAGAGGTTACTCCTGGCTGTCTGCTCAGAAATAGCTCCTGGCAGGCATGGGGGACCATATGGGACACCGGGATTCAAACCAACCACCTTAGGTCCTGGATCGGCTGCTTGCAAGGCAAACATCACTGTGCTATCTCTCCGGGCCGAAACGAGCTATCTTAACATCTAACACACACTGGGCCCAGTCACAGAGTTGAGAGCTCCACCCAGAGAGCAAAAAAGCGCATCTCCTGAGGAGATAGGAATAGACAGAGTCGAGGACTCACCCTGCACTCGCTCCTGCCCTCTGCACAGCTTCCCCCGCCTCTAGATGGACAGACTGGACCAGGCTGCAGTGAAAAGGTCTAGATTGACCCTGACTGACAGCTGGAGACATGCTATGAGGGTGTGTGACTGCGATAGACGCGTTGTGGGGGACACATGAAAGACCCTCTGTGAAGACGGTGACAGATGAGACAGACACAAGGACACAGCATATGGTGATGAGAAGCTGTCTCCAAGGTGACGGTGTCACTCACAGGCAGACACACTCATAACACACATGCCCTTCACAAACACACTCACACAACCCTCACGGACACACACATCCCCCTCACAAGACACCCACACCCTCCTCACACACACTCAGATACACACACCCCTCAAACACACCTCACAAACATGCCCCTCACACAAACACCCTTCAGACTCATGCAGACACACAGACACTCAAACACAAGCAGCCACACTCCCCCTTACACACACTCGCACATCCTGAGACACACCCCTCACAGCCCCCTCTTCTCACATACACACAGCAGAGACTCACCACATTGTAGTAGCTTTTGTTGATGGCCGTAGTGTCAAAGCCCTTGGGGGGGCTCTTCAGGGACCCGGATTTGGGGGACACGGGCTTTTCTGGAACAGAAGGTCCACAGTTGGCTCAGATGCCATGACAGCAGCCCCAGGTCCAGCCCGGCCCTCACTCACCCACACAGGGACTAGATCTAACCCCTCATCCTGCCTGTGCTCATCACCTCAGGGATGAGGGGGGGAGGGCTTCGGACGCCACAAACACAGCTAAGAACATGGAAATGAGGGCTCGGCAAACAATGCTCCTGCAGCATACTGACTACCACAGGCTCACTGCCCCTGGGTGTCCTCATGGTCTGTCCGTATGGAAGGGCTCGCTACCGTGTGTGTGTGTGTGTGTGTGTGTGTGTGTGTGTGTGTGTGTGTGTGTGTGTGTGTGTGTGTGTGTGTGTGTGTGTGTGTGTGTCCCTGTCTGCCCAGTTCTCAGGACACAGAGGAAGAGCTAAGTTGAACAAGCCCCCACCCATCATGTGATACTACAGCCTCCTCGTCCCTGAGGCCCCTGCACACCCCAATTTCCAGGACCCGGGGACTTCTGCTGACCACCACGGCCTGTCTAGGCAGAGGGAAACCAGCCCAGCTCCTGGCCAGGGAACCGCAGGACACTCAGAGATGCCCCGGAACCCACCCCTGACCCCCTGTGGCCAGCACAGCCTAGGCAGAGACGAGGGAACAGGGTGGGGACAGGGTGGGTATGGGGTAGGGTGGGATGAGTGCAGGGCAGGGACAGAGCAGGGGGCGCTCACCACTGGGCTTGACCTCTCGCACGTAGTTGCTGGGGAACCATCCGGTGCGGCCGCCATGCGTGCCCTCCCACCAGCCCCCTTCTTCCACACGCGTCACGTGGATCACATCGCCCTTGGAGAACGACAGCTCATCCTCGTTCGTCTGCTGGAAGTTGAACTTGGCCCGGACCACCAGCTGGCTGCCCCCTGTCTCACTCATGTCCTGAGCAACAGGAAGAAAAAACGCCGGCAGGTCAGCACCACAGTCCAATGGGCAGGCCCAGCCCCACCTGCACACGCACCGAAGGGTGCAGTCAGCCCCCTCCCCAATGTCTCAGAAGCATGACACACAGGAACATGCACAGGGACATGGGCACATGCAGGACTGCACATGAGTCCACCGTGGCACCATATGACCAGGTGAGCACAGGCCTGAGCTGCCCACATGGGCAGCAAGAGGAGGAAGAACGGGAGTAAGGAGGAGAGGAGGAGGATGAGGAAAACAAGGGGGAGAACCAGGAGGAGGAAGAGGGGGAAGGAAGATTAGGAGAGCCAAGAAGAGGAAGAAAGGAAGGAAGAGGAGGAAGGGGAAGAGGAGGAGGAGCCAGGCCTGAGCCCCAGCACTGCAGAACCAGCAGGCAGGTACAGGGGCCAGGCTGGGCCAGGCCAAGCCGAGATGGGACGGGACAGGACGGGACCCAAGGATATACAAGTGCACACACACAGGGAGGCAGGTGCAGAGGGGCGGAGGGACGAGGTCCAACCCTCACCCACACCCAGGTGTTTTGTGGAAAGGACCCGGGGGGACAAGGTGACTATCTCACAGTCAGACCAAGGCAATGCCCCAAGGATGCAGCTCTCCTCGATCAGCCCACAACACCGAGACACACCGCCTGCCCCCAAGAACACACAGGCTCAACTCCCCTGAACCTGCACACACACCCCTCCTGTTCTTCAGAGGCTTCATTCTCTGCCCACCCAACAAACTCAAGCGGGACCATGCCAGGCTGTAGCCAGACACACCCTTTGGCCCCAGCCCACTCCAGCTCCACTTGTGTTCTGGGTGACCGGGGTGTCACAGGCCCTGAGCACCCAGCAGAGCACCCTGACAGGCCCGTGTTCCAGGTACAAACAGGAACAGCCCCTCCTGGGTGCTCAGGAGGCGAAGCACCAGGGGGACGGCAAGATGGTGGGATGCACAGATGGACGGCAGGATGGTCCAGGGCTGCGGGCACCTCCCCCCACCACCAGGGATCAGCTGACCCCAGGCCTGGCAAAGAGGAGGCAACAACAATGGGGAACCCGCAGGAAGCTCCCACGTCCTCCTCCGGCAAGCATGCTAGCAGGAAGAGGAAGCAAGTCCCGGTGAGCGGTGCGGGCAGGCAGCAGCAATGCCAGGAGGACAGAGCCTGGGCTAGCCAGGGACCCCGACAGTGCAGCCCTGGCTGCCAGTGACACTTGTCCCAAGACAGCAGGGCCACAAGCAGAGAAGACAAAAAAGATACATACACAAAGACACAAGGATACACAGACGCCAAGACATGAGCACAAAGGCAGATGCAGCAGAGCACTGAACTATACCACAGGCAGACACACACACACACACATACACACAACGCCTTGAGCTCTGGGCTGCCAGCGACGGTCCTGACAAGCACCGTGGACCCAGCACAGCTGCTCCAAGCACCCTCGCCTGCACGTACAGAGAGGAATGCAGGGTTTCCAGGGACCTGTTTCCTGGTCATGCAGATATGGCACAGCCCTCATTAGGGTCCTGCAAACCTGGGCTGGTATGTGCTGGGCTGGAGCCCAGGATCTGGCACTGATGGACGCCTTTGGCACTGGACACACACACACACACTGATGGACACCTTTGGCACTGGACACACCACACACACACACACACACACACACACACGGTCCACCAGGCTCTCTCACACACATATGGTCCACCAGGCTCTCTCTCTCTTACACACAGACACACAGACACACACACACACACACACACACACACACACACAGAGCTCTCCAGGACCGGGCACACACAAGTCTGAATTCATCAGAGGGAACAGCAACAACAGCAATAACTCGGCCATGGAACCACGCCTCAGAACCACAGCCATGGAACCAGGACCAGGAAACCATGGCCACGAAACCCCCAAAATAGAACCATGGCCACAGAAGTCCAGCACGAAAACCAGAACAGTGAACCGTGGCCGTGGGGCACTGAGGCCACAGAAGCCCAGAGTCCCGCATGTTCTCACAGGCTGTGGGACACACCTGGGCCTCTCACCAGCTCCCCCACATGAGCCCTGGACCCCGTCAGTTGCATGACAGCTTGCACCCACCCGTCTCCTTAGCCCCCACCAGCGTCAGTGCCCTCTGCCCTCCCTGGTGGATCATCCTCAAGGCAGCCAACCCCAGACACGCCCAGTGGTCAAGGTGCCTGAGCATGCACTCTGCCCGACTTGTCCCTGCACACATGCCCCCGCCCACCCGCAGACTCACCAGGCTCCGGTACTGGCCCTGGAAGAGTTTTGAGGTCCGGCTATGTGGGGGCTGCGATCCCAGGGAGTCAAAGGACTTGGTGCGGTGGGAGGACGGCCGGGCGCACACGGAGTCGCTGCCTAGGCCGATGTCTGTGGGCACAGGTAGGGCAGAGTCAGCGCCTGGGGACACGTGGCCATGCTGCCTTTCACGGCCCACAGAACGTGTCTGTCACATGGGAGTGTGGGTGGCCAGGCCAGGTCTCATTCGGGCCACCCCACCCAGGACAAGCCTCCCCTGGGCCACACCACAAGAAGGCGCCCGAGCAGAGCCCTGAATGCCGGGGGGGGGGGGGGGGGCGCCACCAAGGCGCAGCCCCCCCCCCCAGCCCTGCAGTCTTCTGGGCAGAGGTGTCCTCTCCTTTTCCCCGTCTCCCCATCCCCCCATTCTGCCTTTCACACAGAAGCTCAACAGGCTGCAGAGAGAGGATCTCCTGGCCGGCTCCGAACTCTGGTTGTGTGGTCAAGTGGGACACTGACTCTCCCTGCAGTGCTCACCCCCGTTGCGCCAGGGAGGAGTCCCCATGTCCAGCAGTGGGTGCCCAGCCCGGGCCACACCGCTCCGGTGTGCAACTTACCTGCAGTGACTTTATTGAGGGTCACTAAGGAGCTGAGGACCTTGTTAAAATTCTGCCCCTGGTACAAGTCATTGGCATCGAATGTCTGCAAGACAAAAGTCAAACCGGCCAGTCAGCAGAGGCCTGGTGGGTACTTGTGGGCACGGGGCAGCCGGGGGCTTGGGGAGTCTGAGCCCAAGTCCAGCAGAAGCCGACACACGCTTGCCTCACCCGTTCACCTCGGAGCCCTGCCCAGAGCTGGTGGTGCCCAGGTTTGTTCCTGGAGGGCCATCGGGGAGACACAAGGGACACGGAGAACACATGGACAAGGGACAGGGCACAGGAGACACAGAGGGGGAAGGGACAGGACATGTACAGGGACAAGATGAGGGACAGATCCTAGAAAAGGCTTTCCAGACCATAGGCAGGGAGGGAGATGGGGCGCACTGGGCGTGACCCACACCCTGGCAGGCGAGTGAGGGGACAGAGCCCTAGTGGCAGCCAGCACTGGCTGGTGCTGAACAAGAACAACAGCTACCACAACTACCACTGCTACTAATACTACTACTACTACTACTACTACTGGCTTAACGAAGGAGAGGCAGTGTCCCAGCACCAACTGATTAAGCTAGAAGGGAGGGGGTGTGGTCCCACCCCCAGAACAGACTCCTTGGTCACACGTCCAGGTCCCAGCTCGCCCAGCACAGCCTCCGTGACATGCCCCTCGAAAGCATGGAGGGCCCAGGGACATGCTGAAAGGCCCCAGGCTCCTCCCTGTGATGCTGCCTGTTTCCTGTCCCACAGGACCCCTTCCTGCCAGGCCCCTGCTGCCCTATCACAGGCTGCATGTCCACCCAAGACCACCGTCCCCGAGAAGTCACCTCCAGGGACCAGTCAGCAGAGGCTGGGCTGGACGGGCGTCACCCCACAGCTTGGGCAGCTGGCGCAGGGTACAAGGCCTGCGGTCCCACTGCCCTGCTACTGTCACCCCGAAAACCCCGCGCTCCTGAAGTAGAGCCGGGAAACAGGGTCCAAGCCCCCGAAGAAAAGGGGGTCTAGCCAGGCACACTCACCTTCATGGTGGCGCCGAGGCTGAGGCCAAGGCCAAGCCCAGGACGGGAGCAGACGGACTGACTGGGATGGCCGGGGACAGGACAGGAAACGGCACTTCCTATTATTCCTCAGCCTCCACCCCGCCCTCATCAGACTCCAGGAAGTGGAGGCGGGACGGGCACCCCCAGTGGGCAGCACCCACCACTCACTCCCAAGGAGCCTGGGCCCCCAGAGCCAAGGAAACACTTGGGGCCTGCCCGCTGTGGTAGCACCAGGACAGGAGCTGCCACTGTGGGAACATTGGGGGCCTGCCCACCATGGGAACTGGGACCGAAGCTGCGGGCCACGCCCCCATGCCTTCCTCAGACCCCAGGCAGTGAGTGGCCTGCAGTAGAACGGGCCCAGGAGGCCTGGACCTGCTAGTTGTCCCCCAAGCTACCCCCATACGTGCCCAAATGGGCAGGCAGCAAGAGACAGACCCCGCACCCTACACACACACACACACACACACACACACACACACACACACACGAGGGAACCAACATGCCACAATCGCCCACGCGACCCACCAGGGGCCCCAGAGCCTGTCCTGACAGGCTACTCCACTGGGGAACTGAGCCATTTCACACACCACAGACGCGCACACGTACACTCACAAACATGCATGCACACACGTGTGCACAGCCACGCGCAGCATAGCCAATAAACAAGGGGAGGCAGCAGCCTAGGATGGGGCGCAGGCCAGGGGTGGGGCACGGCAACCTGCTGGCCTGGGAGGCCCGACCACCAGCACCAGGGGGACTGCCCTCACAAGTGCAGCCTCACCTCGGCTCCCTGGGGCCCACTGAACAGCAGGAAGGCTGGGGGTAGCACCCCGTCCCCCAGGCTCACAGAGGAGGTCAGAACTGCTCCTGTTCCCACTCCGATCCAAGGGGCCCTGGGTGAGCCGCCTTCCCTGACTCACTGCTGTGGAACGTTCCAGACGAAGAAGCGGCTGGCTCTGGGCAGGCTATTTCTGACACAGAAGGTGTTACTTTCACACGGTTCTGCAGTGCAGCTCACAACGGTTAAAAATACACCCTCCTGTCCCGCCACGTTGTCAAGAGGGATGTATGTGTGGGGCCCAGAACCGGAGACGCGGTTCAACCCAGAACCAGAGCGGCCCGTGACACAGATCAGTCCTGAACCAGAACAGCCCGTAACATGGCTCAGCCCAGAACCAGACTGGCAAGAACCAGGACCCAAGCCGCATGCATGCAAGCAGGTGTGCGCATATGGACACACACGCAGACACACACATGTAGGCGCGCACACACATGCACGGGACAGGCTGAGGCAGGCGCCCAGCCATCTCTCCCAAATCCCCATTTGCCCCAGAACCAGTGAGGAGCCCGACAGAACCGAGTGAGACAGGGCGAAGTATGGGGCTGCTGACGGGAGCTGGAGGGGGTACAGCAGGACATCCTCAAACCTGAGCTCGAAAGGAACAAAGGAGGGGGACGGCACAGGAACGGGCACCTGGGCGGTGGACCCCAACTCCATCAGAGCCGGGCCGAGGGCAGCACCCCTAGCCCACAGTCGCCACACCTGGTCCCGGCCCAGGTCCACACTCACACCCGTGACCAAGCCAAGGCTCCATCTTCGGGCCTCCCTGATACCACACCCCCATCACCCGATGCCCTCTATGGGAGATTCTTCTGGAACCAGTCGCGTGACCCCACTGTCCTGCTGACAGCACTGACCCCACTAAACCCAGTGACCCCAATGGCCTGCTGACCCCGCTGACCCCAGTGGCCCCACTAAACACAGTGACCCCACTGACCCCGCTGATTGCACCGACCTCGCAGGCCCTCCTACCACACCTACTGCCTGGGCTCTGCTCACACCCCAGCAAGACGCACCAGGCTGCTGAGCACAGAACACGGGTCCTGGCAGTTGCTGGGCTGAGAGCACCCCGACAGGCTGTGAGGGGCCAAGGGGATGAGGGGTGAGAAACAGGGCAGATGCAGGGGAGGGGCGGGTCCATTCATGTCCCCTACTCCATCAGGACCCGCAATGGCCCTGGGCACGGCTCTGCTTCCAAAGGGCGCCAAGGGTCCCAGCACAGCAGTGTCCTGAGCGAAGTGGCCAGAGTCTGTGGGTGTCGAGGGCTCACAGGGACCCACCCTGAGGCAGTTTTTGCTCAGGGTCACAGTACCAGCACCGTGCAATGGGGGGCAGTGGCGGCCGCGTCCTCTGCAGACCCTGATCCAGACCCAAGTGGAACGTGGACTCCCGCTTCCTCCCACATCCCCCAACTGACAGGACCCTGGGACCTCCACAGGGCCCACACCAGAGTCTACACAGCAGGAACCCCAGCACACGGGCCTAAACACTAACGGTCTGCAGCAGTGGGTCTAAGCTGTGCCCCTGAGCACTGTGAGGGAACCCCTACCCCACCCCACCCCGTAAAACAGAACAGCACCAGTGACAACCAGGGACCACCAGCTGATGGAGCTGCAGGAGCTGGGGTAAGGGACACAGACTGGCCCCAACACTCAGGACTCTGCACGCAGTTTGGCTGAGACTCACTGAGATTCGCCCCAGCAAAAGCCGTGGGCACGTTGAGTGCTGGGGCCCTGCCCAGCCCAGCCTCCCCAGGTACACGAGTCTGTGCACTAGCCCTTTCCCACTCAGCATGGGGCAGGGGTCCCCAGCAGGCTCCCCGAAGTGAGTGTGACCCCAAATGGGCCCGAAGTCACAGACCTGCCTTCTCTGGGAGAGGAGCCACAGGGCCCCAGCATGTGCACACAAGGGGGGGGGAGATGCGGGGAGGGTCAGGAGCAAGTGAGTATGCAAGTGAGCGTGTGCGAATGAGTGGCATTCATGCGTGTTTGAATGTGTGTGCAAGTGTAAGCATGTTAGCATGTGCATGCATTCATGTGTGTGCGCATTCAAGTGTGCCTGGGCAGAAGCCATGGGAAACTGTACCCCAGGTTTGTGGTGTGTGCCAGGACCGGGAGTGCCCTGCCACTCCCACTGCCTACTCCTCGCCTGCCTGGGCATCATCCCTCACACTCCCAAGTCCACCTCATGGCTACTCTGCGTATTGTGAGCCCAGAGGAGCTGGGGTCCCACCATGTCCTGGGGCAGAAGGGACCCTACTGACTGGCCCTGCGGCATGGTCAAACAAGCAGGCTGACCAACCTCCTGCGGCCAGCACCGAAGACGCCCAGGAGGGAGGGCAAGGCAGGAGGCGGGCAGCAAAGGGCAGGCCAGCATTACTGGGTGTCAGCCCCGTGGCTCCAAGGCCTGCACGCGTCAGGAGGCTCCTCACATGAGCCCACGTGTACCCGTGTGCGGTGCCCTTGACCCGAACCATGTGTGTGACTGTCAGAGCCCATACAGCCTCGTAGATGGGCTGGGCCTGCTCCAGTTCCCGCCACTCAGCTTGGCCTGTGCCAGGGCACCAGCTCCCTCCTGCTTGGCTCCCAGATGGCACAGGACATGGTGCCATCTCAGCCCCTTCTCGGTGTCCCTGCCACAGCAAAAGAACCCGGGGCTCAGGGCACTCAAGCTTAGCCTCCCAGAAGTGTGGAGAGGGGAGGTCACGGGGTGGGGTCACAGGGCAGGGGTCACAACTCTCCAGTCGACAGCCCATCTTGGGCCCATCAGTGCCCCAACCTGGGAGCTGCCACTCGGCCAATCACACACTGATCTGCTGTTGGGTTTGGGGCCACAGCGGTGCAGAGTCTGCCCTGGCTCTGTCCTAGGGTCACGCCCAGCAGTGCCCAAGGGACCGAGCAGTGCCAGAGCCCAGGCTCAGACACCCAACCCCATGCAAAGCTTGTGCTCAACCTGGAGCAGCACCGGAAACAGCTCGTGGGCCAGGCCAGGCAGCGTCCCACCCGTTCCACAGGGGACACGGGCTCCCCCAGCAGCTGAGCAAGTGATAAGTCGTCTCCAGTCTCCAGGGACAGATGCCATCAGGAGAGTCCTAGCCAACCATGAGAAAGCGGGCCTGGAGACCCTGTCCGCCACCCAGCTCCGCCCTGGATCGTTCTCCACACAAGCCCGGCCATTGGCCCAAGAGTGCAGACCTGGGTGGGGAGGTGTGTAATGGGAATGTCTGAGCGGCCCCTAGGCCAGCCCTGCCCACAGGCACCCAGGACGCCCACGACCTCAGACGACAGCCCCTGCTGAGCAAGAGATTCAGCCAAAAGGCTACGTCCTACCTGACCTGACACGAAACACTGAGTCCACGCATCCTCCACACAAAACCCTACACAGATACAGCCCCGACCCTGGGCACCTGCACCTCGACACCAGAAACCGTGCCCGTCATGCACAGAAAGTGGGCACAGTGCTAAAGCCGTGAGGTCAGGATGTGTGCCACAGGTACATGAAGGCAATATCGCACCCAGGCCAGAGCACCGGGCAACCAGAGGGGCAGATGGGCAGACAGACCCAGGCCCGGGCACAGGCTGCGCCACAAGCCTGCTCTGGCAATTCAGCCATGCCCACAGCTCCACAGTTCATGAGATCAGCATACCTGGACACAGGAGGAGTCAGCGGGGCCAGCAGCCACTGCTGAGGCCCCCCTTGGCCATCAGGGAGCAGAGCGGGGGAGCCGTGAGGTCGGTGGTCCTGCCCGCTGCCCTGGAACTTTGCCAACAGCAGCAGCCGTGCACCAGTTGCCACCCAGGGTGCCAACCTACCACCTCTGCAGACAGACAGATGTACAGTCCCTGCTCGGGATGCTCGGGCCCCTGCCCTCGGTGGTCGCTGGTGCTGCCGAGACGCCAATGTGTCAGCTCTGCATCCTCCCCGCAAGCAAGGGCGGCACTGCGAGACCCAGAGGGCCGATGGCCGGTGCTATAAATAACTCAGAGGCGCACATCACCCACCTGCAGGCAGAGAGCAGATGGGCACCGGGGCCGGACGGGGAGGAGGCTGGCACAGGCGGGCGGCTTGCGGGGAGACCTTGCTCCCGCGCAGACGCACTGGCAGGGGAGAGGGAGAAAACCGCCTGTGACTCTCATCAGGAAACCTTACTTTCCCAGCAATGCCAAACGCACCCAGACCTGGGGATTCCACCTCGAGGCACCCGAGCTGAGGAACATGAGGAAGGAGCCGACAGCACACACAGAGATTCATGAGACACCGACACCGAGGAGCAAATAAAGAGAAAAGGCACCGAGTCAAAGACCCACAATGCTGCTGCTGGATCCCACAGCGACCTGGATCCCACAGCGACCTGTGTGCTCTCAACATCCAGGAGTCTTCCCCTACTGAGGGCTCAAGTGCGCCTCCAAACCCATCCAGAATCGCGAGTCTGCGATGTGATTTTGAGGCTGCAGTGCAGAATTGCTCAGAACTGGGGCAGCCGAGCCGGGAGTACGCTCTGGTTTCCCAGGCCGAGAGCAAGGCGTAGCGTGCTCACCATGGCCCAGTTCCTGGAGAAAACCATGGGGAAGGGCAGGGGAGCAAAGCTGGCACACAAGCATCCCAAGCAGCATCAAAAGTGATCTCGTGGGCCTGGAGAGATAGCACAGCGGCGTTTGCCTTGCAAGCAGCCGATCCAGGACCAAAGGTGGTTGGTTCAAATCCCGGTGTCCCATAGGGTCCCCTGTGCCTGCCAGGAGCTATTTCTGAGCAGACAGCCAGGGAGTAACTCAAGCACCGAGGGTGTGACCCAAAAAAAAAACAAAAAAAGGGCCCAGAGAGATAGCACGATGGCGTTTGCCTTGCAAGCAGCCGATCCAGGACCAAAGGTGGTTGGTTCGAATCCCGGTGTCCCATATGGTCCCCCGTGCCTGCCAGGAGCTATTTCTGAGCAGACAGCCAGGAGTAACCCCTGAGCACAGCCAGGTATGGCCCAAAAAAAAACAAAAAAAAAAACAAAAAAAAAAAAAAAAAAAGTGATCTCGTGGGACCAGAGATAGCATGGAGGTAAGAAGGACAGTGGTTCGAATCCTGGCATCCCATATGGTCCCCTGTGCCTGCCAGGGGCGATTTCTGAGCATAAAGCCAGGAGTAACCCCTGAGTGCTGCCGGGTGTAACCCAAAAACAAAAAAAAAAAAAAAAAAAAAAAAGTGATCTCGTCTAGCTCACAACACGAAGCTCAACACAAAGAGTGAGAGTGCTGTCAGAGAAATAACTATACTGACAACAACCATAACAATGTGAATGAATGAGGGAAGTGAAAGCCTGTCTTTAGTACAGGCGGGGGTGGGGTGGGGAGGAGGTAGATTTGGGACATTGGTGATGGGAATGTTACACTGTGAAGGGAGGTGTTCTTTACATGACTGAAACCCAACTACAATCATATTTGTAATCAAGGTGTTTAAATAAAGATATTTAAAAAAATAGATGTTGGGGCCAGAGTGATAGCACAATGGGTAGGGTTTATGGGTAGAGTTTTTTGCCTTGCACATGGCCTACGGGGGGGGGGGGGGTGGGTGGGTGGGAGAGGGGAAGTGATCTCTTAGGAGAGAGCCCAGGAATTACCTCTGAGCATACCTAACAAAGATTAAAAAAAAAAAAAAAAAAACATTTGGGGGGTGGTGCGGGGAAAAAAAATAAAAAACAAGGGCTGAAGAGATAGCATGGCAGTAGGGCATTTGCCTTGCACACAGCTGATCCAGGACCAACGGTGGTTCAAATTCCAGCATCCCAATATGGTCCCCTGTGCCTGCCAGGAGCAAATTCTGAGCACAGAGCCAGGAGTAACCCAAGCGCTGCCGAGTGTGACCCAAAAACAAAAAAACAAAAAAACCTTTTTTTACAATAGAAATAAACCAGAACTGGGGCCGGAGAGATAGCATGGAGATAAGGCGTTTGCCTTGCATGCAGAAGGACGGTGGTTTGAATCCCGGCATCCCATATGATCCCCCGAGCCTGCCAGGAGCGATTTCTAAGCATAGAGCCAGGAGTAACCCCTGAGCACTGCCGGGTGAGACCCAAAAACCAAAAAAAAAAAAAAAAAGCAATATACCAGAATCATCAAAAACAGCCCATTACGGGGCCAGAGAGATAGCACAGAGGCAAGGCGTTTGCCTTGCATGCAGAAGGACGGTGGTTCGAATCCCAGCATCCCATATGGTGCCCCGAGCCTGCCAGGAGAAACCCCTGAGCGATGCCGGGTGTGACCCAAAAACCAAAAAAACAGCCCATTACAAGCTCAGGCTGGTGCACAATGGCACCCGGTGAAAGCCCCCAAAGACGCCCGAACCAAACCAACACAGACACAGAGATGGTGCTGAGTGGCCTGACAGTGCTCAGTCTCCAACCCAGTAGGATCGTGGTGTGAAGGGCCACAGGCCCCTCCGGGTCTTCCCCCCAGGAATGTGGGCAGAGCAGCTGGTTGGTTCTTGCAGAGCAAGGCTCAGACAAGCCTAAGGACCGGCCACCACTCTGATGACCCCGCACAGGCTTTCTGTCCCAGGTTTCTCATAAGTATGCCAGTGGGAGGGTTCTGAGGTGATGGGCTGAGCCTAGCAATTAATTTCCATCACCCACCAGATAACAGGAGCTTGAAGGATGTATTATTATACACAGAGCTTGGGAGAATGCTAGCAAAAAGTCGTCACGCTTTCCAGTGTAATCTGCGTAAGAAAGTAAGTCACCCCTCATTCTTCAGCCTTGAAACAAACGTGTTTTCTCTCATCTCCAATTCTGAGCCCACCACATTGGTTACAAATTCTCACTCAAGCTCCAGATGTCCCTGTGTGCACGAGCAGAAATCTACCCCATCTTTAAACAGGCTCAATTACAACCACAGCCCCCCAAAAAGGAGCAGCCACGTGCAATGCCAACAGAACGCTCTGGAAGACCCAACTTCTGTCCTAAGACACTTCTGGAAAAGGCTTCCACCAGAGTCGGTACTCGGCCAGCCTTCAGTGCAAGCCAGCAGCCACAAACACCGGGAAAGAGACAGAAGCAGCAAAGGGCCAGGCAGTCCCTGCGCAACCACCTGTGGTCTGGGCGGGCCCGAGGAAACTGGGTCCAGGGTCCAGGGAAGTATCACACACACAGGCCCACCTGGAAGCAAGCTTGGAAAGGTCCCTTGGGGGTCACCCTGAACCTTTAAGCAGGGTCCTTGTTTGGGTCTCCTACGGGACGCAGCCACACTTGTGGGTATGCAGCACATCTGGGGATGAGGGAAGGTGGTTTTGCGCTCAGGTGTGGAAAAGGGGGGCTGTACCTAGGAATGACCTAATGACGGGGACAGGAAGTGGGCAGGACAGAAGAGACAGACACCGAGAATAGGCAGTACAGTGACAGACAGAGAGAAGGGGCAGAATAGGGGCAGGGAGGGACAGGGGAAATGGGAGAGACGGGGGCTGGAAGCATGCAGGTCAGAGTGGGCCGTCCGGGACAGAGAGGCAACCATCCAGGGACAGGGACAGGGACAGGGCATGAGCAGGACAGAAACAGGCATAGAGAACAGATAGGGCAGGAAGAGAGGAATGGGAGGGACAGGGAGTGGGAATAGGCAGGACAGAAGGGATGGTCCAAGCGAGGGAATCGGGCAGGATAGAAGCGGGGATGAGGAACAGGCAGGACAGGGCCAGGGATAGGGGAGCGGGAGGGGCGGGGCGGCGTGGACCGTCCAGGACAGGGACAGGAGCGCAGGAGGGGCCGGGATGGGGAACAGGCAGGTCGAGGAGAGGGAAGCAGGTAGGGCAGAAACCGACAAGGGCAGAGCAGGGGAACGGGAGGGGCAGGGATGGGGATCGGGACAGAGCGTCCAGGCCAGGACCAGGGACGCAGAGGGGACAGGCAGGGCGGAGAGGGGCCCCGGGCTCACCTGCAGGACGGACGGACGGACGGACGGACGGACGGACGGACCGACGCTCGCTCCGCCCGGCCCGGCCCGTCCGGCCGTTGCGCCCCCCGCCGGCCCGGCCCAGCCGCGCGCGCCCGCCCGCCCGCTCACCTCCAGGCGCAGGGAGGCCCCGCAGCCGCGCAGGAACTCGCGGATGTTGCTCAGGCACTCGCCGTCGCTCCGGGGCTCCGGGAACACCTGCAACGGGAGACAGCGGCGCTCAGGCGGGCGCGGACACCGACCGGCCGGCCGGGGTCGGGGTCGGGGTCGGAGCCGGAGCCGGAGCCGGAGCCGCCGCCCCGCCCCCGAGGCGCGCCGGAAGTGACGTCCGAGCCGCGCGCCGGAAGTGACGTCCCGCCGCGCCCCCGCCCTCACTTCCGCCTCGGCCGCGCGCCTCTCCCGTCCGTCTCCTCCCTGGGAGCCAGCGGGTCGGCGAGTGGGTCGGGTCGAGTGGGGTCGGGCTCGAGAGCGGGAGGGAGGCAGGACCCGCAGTGCCGCTGGCAGGACGCTCGCCTCGCACCCCACAGATCGCCCAGCGGGGAGCCCCATCTGGGCATCCTCAGGTGTGGCTTAAGACAGAAGAGTAGGACCCGTCCCACTCTCTCTCTGCAGAGCCCCGACCCCGCACTCATCCGCGCTCGGAAGGGAAGGCGGCCGCCCCTACAGTCCTCTGTACCCCTTCACAGCACGCTTCGGGGCACTCTCCTGGCTGGCTGTGGGTGCGGGGGGTAAGTCGCCCACCGTGGGCAGAGAGCCTGAGCCTGAGCAAAGCCGCGCCAGCCCTTTCCCTCTAGCTCCTCCTGCAGGCACATGTCCTGCGTGCTTTCCTGTCTCCTGCATTTCTGCATTTCTTTGCTGCGGGGGATCTTGCTGTTTCCGTGGCTCCCGAATGTCCCACAGGACGGGAAGGCTAGGGGATGCTTTCCCAGAAAGATCTGCACGTTAGGTCAGCCGCATTCCGGTCTGAGTTACGGAGCTGGCCATGAATTCAATGTGAACACACTGACAAATTTTGGTGCATCCTTGAAAAGAAGACACCACTATCGGCTCTCGAACCCACCACTAAAAGATGCTAAAGTGACGTCTTTGCTTGGTGGTACAGCTGTGGGAAAGCTGCTACATTTATGATTTGCCGCATCGCAACCGGTGGACAGCGTGGTTGTGAGGCTGAAAGCCAAAGACCTACACTTCCATCACCATTTTACCAGGAAAATAGCAGGCCCTTTTTCAGTTAGTGCACACTGGCTTGGACATTTCGTGAAGCAATATATACTATCTGGAATACGTTCACCCCGCAACTAGAACAAGTTTTGCAGATGAGGCTGCAAAAGAATTCAAAAAGTGCCTACCAGGGGCCGGAGAGATAGCATGGAGGTAGGGCATTTGTCTTGCATGCAGAAGGACAATGGCTCGAATCCCAGCATCCCATATGGTCCCCTGAGCCTGCCAGGACTGATTTCTAAGCGTAGAGCCAGGAGGAACCCCTGAGCACTGCTGGGTGTAACACCCCCCCCCAAAAAAAATAGTACCTATCAGGGGCCAGAGAGATAGCACAGTGGTACGGCATTTGCCTTGCACGCCACAGATTCTGGATGGATGGTGGTTCAAATCTCGACATCCCATATGGTCCCCGAGCCTGCCAGGAGCAATCCTGAGCACAGAGCCAGGAGTAACCCCTGAGCGCCATGGAGTGTGACCCCCAAAAAAAAAAGTACCTACCAAGCACAAAATATGACAGGGACTGCATAGAGGGCCAGTTTTCTGTGCTGGTGAGACTGGTTGGTTTCTTTTACAAAAATGATGGTAAATGAACGCATAGAATGCAAGTGGGCTCCAAAGCACCCACCTTCGAATCACTCAAAGATGGTGCAACTTTGCTATGTGCCAACACCAAGAGCGACTAGAAACGCAAACCCCTTGTGATAGGTATGTAGATTCCCCACAAACACTTCAAGGAAAACGCCTGCATCATAAGCTCGAACACCGGAGGGAAGACATCAAAGCATGGATAGCTCCAGAATCTTTTGGAACCAGGTCCACTATCCCAAAAGAGAATGCTGGCTCCATGGCAGAAATATTGCCTCCAGAGTTTGCAGGATTAAGGATCCTTACCAGGTCGTTGTCATGAAGATCTTGGAAGTGCCCACCCAGACATATTCTCTTCATGCTGCCCAAACTCTGTCTCACCGAGCACTTTGAGTGTGATAAGAGCTTCCAAAGCCCAGTCACCCCAAGGTAGCTGCACAGCAAGGCCCTAGGGCAGCGATGGCGAACCTGTAGCACGAGAAGGCCTCACAACCGGCATGCTGCAAGGTCCGCAATTAAGATATGCGGTGCGGCGGGAGAGTGTCTGCTTTGCAGCTCACCTGACAACAGGGCTGTCCTGGCCATTGGGAGGACCGGGCATTCTTTGGTTTTGTGCGGCAGTTTGGGCTCAAAAAGGTTAGCCATCACTGCCCTAGGGGGTCTTGGTACTGATGAGAAGAGCACCATGACAGACCACTGGAAGTCCCACAATGTGGTATATGAAAAAGTTTCCATAAGATTATTCTTGGAATTGTTGTATATAAAAGTATTTCCTTAGGATTGTTCTGTGACTATTGCCCCACCTAGCCCTTCCAGGTGGGGGCGCTGTGGAGTTGGCAATAAATAGCTTGATGGACAGGGGAGAGGGGTCCTTTTGCAAAAGCTGCAGGCTGCAAGAGGATTCTCTCGCTCTCTTTGCCCAATCTTTTACACCCTATCCTTCTAGTCTGTGTGGATTATTATTTGCTGCGGATAAATATTACCAAGGTCTCCCCCCGAAAGGGGACAAGGGGATGGGAAGTAATTTCTCATTCTGGGGACTGTTCTTGGATTCACAAATACCCAACAAAGGAGTTAACAGTCCAGATAATTTACACCACAATATCGGGAATCAGCACCACCTGGGAAAGCCAAGCAGGCAACAGTCAGTAGCTATTGGGGAACCGTTCGGCCAGACTACACGAAATAGTTTGAAGGTGTTGAAGGAGACTTAAAGAATAGTGTGGACACTGTTGTGGGCATTGCACTGCACATAGATGAGAAAAGTTGAGAGAGGCACCATGGATGAGTCTCTGCTGAGACAGCAACAGAGATCCAGAGGACATGGTCAACAAGGATGGCAATGAGCGCCTGCACACAGCCCCAAAAATCATCCTTCTCACAGTAGCCACAATAGCAGAAGAGAATACTGCATTGGATAAGGCGCTCAGCAACGGAAGAGGGAGAATGCTTCCTCAGGAGGAAGCAGCTCCATGGCTTTCATCCTTCTGCTGAGGCACTAGAAGACTGGAGCACAGAGCTGAGCAAGCAAGACCGAAGTGGTCTCAGACCACCTCGAAGAGGAAAGTTGCACATACTCTCAAGCCCTATGGGCCAAATTCCAAGAACTAGGACTGAAGTAATAACACAGTGAGGAGGGTTCTTGTCTTGAACACGGCCCACCCAAGCTCAAGCTCCGCATCCCACATGGGACCCCAAGCACTGCAAGGAGTAAACTCTGAGCATCTCTGGGTGTGGCAAAAAAAAAAAAAGAAGAAGAAACTCAAAAGATAAGCCAGAGAGATGGCACAGCGGGGAAGGGCATTTGCCTTGCAGGTTGGCCCTGGTTCAATCCTCAGCATCCTATCTGGTCCCCTGAGCTCACCAGAAGCAATTCTTGAGTACAGAGTCGGGAACAAGCCCCAAGCATCACTAAATGCGACCCTGCCAAAATAACTCCCAAGAGAAAAGCATCAGATCTTGTGCCCAACCTTGTTGCTGGCTTCCTTAGATGAGAAGGGTGTCACCCCGCAGCCTGGGTCCCTGGTTGTCAGAAGGCAAGCCCAGGTAGAGTGGGTCAGCTGTGACAGGCACTTCCCTGCACAGGCCCTCACCCTTACCCACTCACTGGAAGGTTTGGCATGCTTGTGTACTCACCACAGTTAAATGCTGACCCAATGGTTTTCAGCATGCTACTTGCAATGTTGTGCTCTATGGTGTGCGCCATTGTACGTGGCACACTGTGTGTAGCTTCTGTTGGAGTAAAGTGTGTCCACAGCACTTATGTGGCAGTAACTTTCACTGCTGTGTTGAAATTGTCCTGTTTCAAATACCGCATGCAGAGCTGGAGCGATAGCACAGTGGGGAGGGTGTTTGCCTTGCATGCACCTGGCCCAGGTTCAATTCCCAGCATCCCATATGGTTCCCCAAGCCTGCCAGGAGTAATTTCTGAGTACAGAACCACAAGTAACCCCTAAGCACTGCCAGGTGTGGCCCCCAAAAAATATACCACCTGCAATTATTTGTAAACTACTTGCTGATCCAACTCATGAAACAGAAGAAAACCTAAAACCAGAATTGGGGTATTTTTGTTTGGGGCCACATCCACTGACACTCAGGAGTAATTCCTGGCTCTGTGCTTGGAATCACTTCTTTTTTTTTTAAATTATCTTTATTTAAACACCATGATTACAAATATGATTATAGTTGTATGATTACAGTCATGTAAAGAACACCCCCCCTTCACCAGTGCAACATTCCCACCACCAATTTTCCAGATCTCCCTCCTCCCCACCCCACCCACACCTGTACTCGAGACAGACTTTCTAATTCCCTCATTCATTCATATTGTTATGATAGTTTTCAGTGTAGTTATTTCTCTAACTGCACTGATCATTCTATGTGGTGAGCTTCATGTCATGAGCTGCACCTACCAGCCCTCATCTCTCTTGTCTCTGAGATACTGTTAAAAATGTCTTTCATTTTTCTTAAAACCCATAGATGAGTGAAACCTTTCTGCATTTTTCTCTCTCCCTCTGACTTACTTCACTCAGCATAATAGATTCCATGTACATCCATGTATAGGAAAATTTCATGACTTCATCTCTCCTGGTGGCTGCATAGTATTCCATTGTGTATATGTACCACAGTTTCTTTAGTCACTCATCTGTTGAAGGGCATCTTGGTTGTTTCCAGAGTCTGGCTATTGTAAATAGTGCTGCAATGAATATAGGAGTAAGGAAGGGGTTTTTGTATTGTATTTTTGTGTTCCTTGGGTATATTCCTAGGAGTGGTATAGCTGGATCATATGGGAGCTCAATTTCCAGCTTGTGAAGGAAGGAATCACTTCCTAACAATGCTTGGGAACCATGTGAAATGCCGAGGATCAAACCTAGGTCAGCCAAGTGCAAGGCAAGTGCCCTACCTGCTTTGCTAATGTTCCAGCACCTAAAAAAAGATTTTGTCTGGAAGAGCTAATGAGACACTGGCTGATGGAAATGGCCAAAGTTTTGAGGGATGTTCTAGCCCCCAGCATCTCACAGGATCTGTGGTTCGGTGGGTGCTAACTCCATGATGCCAGCACTTGAGAGAGGAAGCCTACATTGAAAACTAGGCCTTGGGGCCGGAGAGATAGCATGGAGGCAAGGCGTTTGCCTTGCAATCAGAAGGTTGGTGGTTCAAATCCCGGCATCCCATATAGTCCCCTGAGCATGCCAGGAGCGATTTCTGAGCATAGAGCCAGGAGTAACCCCTGAACACTGCCGGGTGTGACCCAAAAAACAAAAAAAAAAAGAAAAGAAAAGAAAGAGGGCCTGGAGAGATAGCACAGCCTTGCAAGCTGTTTGCCTTGCAAGCAGCCGATCCAGGACCAAAGGTGGTTGGTTCGAATCCCGGTGTCCCATATGGTCCCCCGTGCCTGCCAGGAGCTATTTCTGAGCAGACAGCCAGGAGAAACCCCTGAGCATAGCCGGCTGTGGCCCAAAAACAAAAAAAAAAAGAAAAGAAAGAAAAAGAAAACTAGGCCTTGAGGGTCTCGTAATATTTATCCTGAACTGTGCTAACAAGCCTTGTCAGATTATAAATGAGGGAAAGGATGTCTGAGTTGCTGCTAAGATTAGGTGTGAAATCGTCTTAGGTCGTAAAGTGCTTGAGATCGGACATGAGTACAAATTCTCTTCACTGTCAGGTATTGAGACAATGAGACTGCTGGACATGTACTTGTTGGGGTGTTTGAATGCAAACACCAAGAAACCTCCAGATAAACAAAGATGGAATTGGAAGGATTTTTTTTTCGGGGGGGGTGGGTTTCAACCACACCCAGTGACGCTCAGGGGTTACTCCTGCCTATGTGCTCAGAAATTGCTCCTGGCTTGGGGGACCATAAGGGAGGCTGGGGGATCGAACCGTCCTAGGCTTGCACACGCAAGGCAGACGCCTTATGGTTTATGCCACCGCTCTAGCCCCTGGAAGGAGTTCTGTTATGACACGGCCTTGAGAGCCACAGATCCAGGGGTGAGCTCAGCAGCATCTCAACCCTTTCCACATGGACCCTTGGAATGTGCTGAGCCAGTGGCCCCAGCATTGCTGCTGAAGAGTTCCATTACCAGCTGACAGCCCAGCTCCTCCACATTCCCTGGAAGCCAGGTAGCCCCCTGCTGCAGGGTCCCAGTCACGGCTCAGCTGCCACCATCACCACCACGGCCACCCTCCTGAGTGTCTCCAGAATTCTCTGTGGCATCAACCCAGCTCAAGAAGACAAATGTCACTGCTCTCAGGTACTTCAAGATGGCTCCTTTTCACAGGAGAGCATCTGCAGGCAGAAGATATGGAAGTTGACCCCTGGAAAACAAGCCAGTAGGGGTGCTAGAGAGCACAGGGATAAGGAGCTTGCAGCCAACCTTGGCTCTCAATAGGTGGTCTCCTGAGCAGTGAGTGCTGCTGGGTGTGACCCCAAATCAAAAAACTTGAAGCTGAAGTGATATAGCACAGTGGTAGGGTATTTGCCTTGCACGCAGCTGACCTGGGACGGACCCAGGTTAGATCTCCAGCATTCCATATGATCCCCCGAGCCTGCCAGGAGTGATTTTTGAGCACAGAGCCAGGAGTAACCCCTGAGCATGTGCTGGGTGTGTCCCCCCACCAAAAAAAAAAAAAAAAAAACTAGCCCAAAGGTGTGGCTCAGTGGTAAAACATTTGACATGCATATATGAGACCCTGGTTTGATCCCTGGCATTGCAGACAGTAAAACGAGCCCATGCTTAAGCCTTCACAGATGTATTCCTGGTGCATATATTTGGCCAGACCAGAGAAAGCACATGGGGCAGAGATACAGGACAGTGGACAGGCCATTTGCCTTACAAGCAGCTGACCTGGCTTCAATCTCTGATATCCCTTATGGTTCTCTGGGCACTGCTGGAGTAATTCCTGAGTACAGAGCCAGAAGTTGTAAGCCCTGAGCACTGCTGGGTGTGACCCAAAAACAGAACAAAACAATAGCAGACCAATAGCACGCCAGGCGGTAGGGCGTTTGCCTTGCATGCAGCCTACCTGGGACGGACCCAGGTTTGATCCCTGGCATCCCATATGGTCACCGGAGCCTGCCAGGGCAATTTCTGGGCGCAGATCCAGGAGTAACCTCTGAGCTCAAATGGGTGTGTGGCCCAAAAAGACAAAAATAGATAAATAGATAGATGGAAGGAAGGAAGGAAGGAAGGAAGGAAGGAAGGAAGGAAGGAAGGAAGAAGGAAGGAAGGAAGGAAGGAAGGAAGGAAGGAAGGAAGGAAGGAAGGAAGGAAGGAAGGAAGGAAGGAAGGAAGGAAGGAAGGAAGGAAGGAAGGAAGGAAGAAAACAGAACAAAACACATTCAAAGAACCACGCACCTACAGCAACATACATTTAGAAACATAAAGCAGCAAAACTACATGATGGGGATGATGGGGCACCTATTCATGCCCAGTCAAACTGAGTCCATAATATTAAACTAGCCCCAACGCAGCCCCCACGATAATCACAGAGGGCAGAGTGGACGAGGTCGCAAGGGTGTGACCACAGAGATGTGGAGCCATGAACACCAGGGAAAGGACAAGTGTGGGCCAGCCAGAAGCTTAGTGACCTGCTAGCATCCTGAGTGAGCTTCTCAACCCATCTGTCCCTTGCAAGATGTGCCATGAGGCCTGTGACCAGGGCAGTGGCTGTCACAGCAGAAACAGTCTCGGCTGGCACAGCCGGTATAATGCAGTGGTCAAGGAGCTGAGGAGAGGAGGCAAAGCCCAGCAGAGGTGGCTGCCAGCCACAGATCACAACCACAGAGGGCAAGCAGACTGCACCAGGTGCTGCCAGGAGACACCTCAAGAGTGAGCATGTCCGACACAACCCCAAAAAACACAGACAGGTTCCCACCCACATGAACATTTCTTTAGTTTGTTTGGGACCACACCCGGAGCTGATCGGGTTACACCTGATACTGTGCTCAAAAATCACTCCTGATAGACTCAGGGTACTCTGTAGGACCACAGGGTATGCCAGGGATGGAACCTGGATCAGCAGTGTGGCAAATGCCCTCTCTGCTGTGCTATTGCTCCAGCCCACACGTGAATATTCTTTTTTTTTGGGGGGGAGCCACACCCGTTTGACACTCAGGGGTTACTCCTGGCTATGTGCTCAGAAATTGCCCCTGGCTTGGGGGTACCATATGGGCCGGGGGATAGAACTGAGGTCCGTCCTATGCTAGCGCTTGCAAGGCAGATACCTTACCTCTAGCGCCATCTTCCCGGCCCCACACGTGAATATTCTTTTTTTTTTTTTTGGGCCACACCCGTTTGACGCTCAGGGGTTACTCCTGGCTGTGCTCAGAAATCGCCCCTGGCTTGGGGGGACCATATGGGACGCCGGGGGATCGAACCTCGGTCCGTTCCTTGGCTAGCGCTTGTAAGGCAGACACCTTACCTCTAGCGCCACCTTCCTGGCCCCACATGAATAGTCTTAAGAATGAACTTCTGGGGTCTGGAATGATAGCACAGCGTTAGGGCGTTTGTCTTGCATGCAGTCGACCCAGGACGAACCTGGGTTCAATCTCTGGTATCCCATATGGGCTCCCGAGCCTGCCAGGAGCGATTTCTAAGTGCAAAGCTAGGAGTAACCCCTGAGCGCTGATGGATGTAACCCAAAAACAAAAAAAAAAAAGTTTCTGGAACCTTCCCCAGAGCAATTCCCACAAGGTGTTGGTCTCACCCAAGCCATCATACACAAGATGCCTTGGACAGAAGCCAGGCATCAGGTTCCCCAAAAACTCAGAATTTGGTGACTTCCAACAGTTCAGGGACCCCAACCTCTTAGCCTGCTGCTCCCCGTTCTCCATAATAATCAAATCCCCCACTTGTCCCAGGAGTTGGGCAGAGCCACGGTAGTATCCACACTGGTGCTTCCTTGGGGACTTCTGTCCTTCCTTCCTGTCAGGCACAAGGCAGCTATCAGGGGAACCATTGGCCCAGGAAGAGCCCATCACCTCTTCTTTCCCCCCACCCCTCCTGGACAAGGTGTGGGAGGAGAGCAAGGACACCCCAAGGTCCCTGTCTGGGACTGGCCTCTGCACACACATGCACACATGTACAAGCACGCAGTCCCTACACACGTAGCAAAGCCCAGCCACACTCCCTCAGCCCAGAACCTCCAGCTCCGGCTCTGGTCAGTGTGCGGCAGCTACAGCAGGAAGAAGACCCAGCACCCAAAGGACCACACAACTGCACTGTGCAAGAGTCACCCCCAGAGCGCCTGCACCAAAGGGCCCAGCTGGAAGGACAAGGTCTGTGTGGGGGTGTCTGAATGCAAGATTCCCTCATGCAGAAAAGGCACAGCGCTTCATGCCTGGGACTGAAGGGGCTGGTCTGAAATCACGGCACAGACCCATAAGATCTGCATGCGTGGTGTGTACATGGCACATGGTATGTGGAACAAAAGCCGTATGTGTGTCTGCAGGCATGGAATAGGAAGCAGTGTGTGTGCGTGTGTGTTTGCAGATATTTGCAGAAACAAATGTGTGTGTGTGTGCAGGTGTAGAACAGGAACCTCTGTGTGTGTGTGTGTGTGCGCGCGCGCGCGCGCAGGCATGAAAATTGTGAAGGAAAGTTTGTATGCAGGAGTATGCAAGAAAATGTGAGTGCAAAAAAGTGTGTAGAGGAAAAGTATGTGCACAGCCCAGAAAGCACAATGGGTTAAGTAAAACAGAAAAGAAATCATCTATTTCTTGGGTTCCTGCCACGTGTGCACCAGTGTCTACATACATATAAGGTTCCTGCACCATGCCTGCACAGACACACACACTGGCACCTAGTCCATCTGTACACACACACCAACAATGGGTTCCTTTTTTATGCACACATGTGTCCACACACACAAACACACACACACAGGTCCCTGTTCCTCCAAACCTGCCAGGAGCAATGCCTGAGCAGTGTAGGGTGTGGCCGAACACCAAAATGCCAAAAAGCAATGCGACCAAATCCTATTTATAGAATGTTTTAAACAAACTTGCATTCATATATATATATGTGTATATATACATACACACACACAATACTTCCACACACCCACACTTAGTTTTAGTTTGGCTTGATTTGGTTGTGGTGTTTGGGTCACACCTGGGTGATGTCCGGGGTCTGAACTCAGGAATCACTCCTGTTAGTACTGGCTGGGGAGTCGTAAGGGATGCCGGAGATCGAACCCAGGACAACCGTGTATATGGCAAACACCCTCCCAGCTGTGCTATCAACCTGGCCCTGACACACATGTTTTTTGCACATAGCAACCCTCCCCTGCACACACACTTTCTTACACACGGGACTCTCCTGCACACATACTCTTACACACACAACACTCCCCTGCATACACTCTTACACACGAGAGACTCCCCTGCATGTGCACGCGTGCGCACACACACACACACACACACACACACACGACACTCCCTGCACACGCGAAGCTGAAAACTGCCCTGTCTTGGGGCACTCTGGAATCCAGAGCTAAAGTTAGTAACAGGAAGTCCAGGACCTCGAGATAGCTGGAGGGTGGAGCTCCTGGGGGCTACGCAGGCCCCCACATGCTGGCCCAGGCCCCTGCCGCTGTCCTTGGTCTCTCTCCAGGCCGTCCTCGGCCCCTCGCCCAGCAACGAAGAGCCAATGGCTGAGCGGGACTTCCCACCCGGACAGCGAACAAGACCGGTGAGGCCAGAGTTGGGGCGGGGCAGGAGTCGGGCCTGATGGAGCCAAGAGGGGGACAGGGCTCAGGGGACTGATGCTGGCGGCCTGGAGCCAGACGGGGAGGGGTGCCGAAGCAGCAACCAGCTGGCCCCGCTGCCCATCTGCGATCCCGGCCTTCCGTGAAACCCGAGCCGGGCCCCACTGGGCCCCTCAGGCCAGCAGCTGCGGGGGGCAGCTGCGCAGGGAGCGAACCCGAGCCTGGCCAGCTGGCCTGGGCCACAGAGGGAGGGGGCGGGGAGGACACCGGACCACGCAGCAGTCGGGTCGTTGCCAGTTAACCCCCGCCCGGACTCCTCAGGAGGGTTGTCCGGCCTGTACGAAGGTAACTGGGAGCATCGGGGCTACAGGAGGTGGCGGGTGTAGATCTCGGACCCCATTCCAGGGTCGGGTGGAGCCCACGTGTGCAGTGGCTTGGACCAGAACACGTGTCTGTCACCCCCAGTGACATTGAGGAACAAGGGCCGCAAAGGACAAAGGACCCTCAGACCCCAACTGTGTCCTCTCAGTGGTGCCAGAGATTCCCAAGAAAGGAGCTACAGTACAGTGGGAAGGGTGTTTGCCTTGCACAAGGTGGACCTGGGTTTGACCCCCCAGCATCCCATGTGGTCCCCCTGAGGGCCACTAGGAGTGATTCCTAAGCACAGAGCCAAGAGTACTCCCTGAGAACAGTTGGGAGTGATTTCTGGGCACAGAGTCAGGAGTCAGCCCTGAGCACCACCGAAAATTACTAAAAAAAAAAGGGGGGGGGGGAAAAAGAGGGACCTGAGTGATAGCACAGAGAGGAGGGCGTTTGCCTTGCACACGGCTGACTGGGGTTCAATCTCCAGCATCCCAGATGGTCTCCCAAACCTGGCAGGAGTGATCTCTGAGCACAGAGCCAGGAGGAATCCCTGTACACCTCTAGGTGTGGTCCAAAAAACGGAAAGTAAGGAAAAAGGAAAAGGAATTCCTGGACACACAGGACGCTATGATCCCACCTGTCTACACTCCTCCTAGGGGCTCCCCAGAATCCCCCCCATAGTGTCTTTCCAGCCAGTTGGGCGCTGCCAGCCATGGCCACAGGACACCTGCAGGGGGGCATGAACGGCCAGAATAGAATGAAAGCCAGCCGAGTATCACCCCGAGACAGGTTTGCTCAGAAGCCTCAGGGATGGGACCACAGCCTTCCTGGGAACTGCACTCCTCGACCGCCCCACACGTCGAAGCTGGCCTTCTCACTGCACAGTGAAGACCCTGAGAACCAAGACCAGACTCACACCCTGCGCAGGGCAAAGACAGGCCAAAAGGGGACCACCGGTGGAGGCCCCATTCTAGAGCCAGCAGCGTCACCCTAAGGAGCGCCATACTGCTCACCCTGCCCATGGGAAGGTCTCAGCAGAACCTTCGGGGCGGGAGGGGGGGGGGGAGTACAGCCCTTGGAGGGGCTCCACCCGCCACTGGAAACAACAGGTCAGGCTGGATCCAGGCAGGGGCAGCCCCAGGATGGGCCCCTGCTCGATGCTGAGCAGAGGCCTTCAGCGCAACCCCTAGCTTGGCTCCCTCCTCACTCCCCTCCCCCTTCTGCACCCCTCTAAGAACCGGCCGGCCTCTGGCTTCCCCTCCCTAAGCTCCCCAAGCTCTGCAAACAGCAGGAGCCCTGAGACAGGACCTTGATTCAGGGGTGCCCCATGGGGGGAGCTGTGCCCCAAAGCTCTGGGCAGGGGCGTTGGTTTCAGTGTTCTTTTTGATTTGAGTTTGGGAGACACACCCAACTGTGCACAGGGCTCACTTCTAGCTCTGCGCTCAGGGATCAGTCCTTCCAGCCTAAGGGACCCTATGGGGTCCCAGGGGATGGGGGGAACCCAGGTTAGCCTGTGCAGGGCAGGCACTCTGCCCGCTGTCCTGCCTCTCTGGTCACCCAGGGTTGAGAGGTCCTCACCCTGGTCCTCACCCTGGTCAGCTGCTCAGACTGTGACAGGGCCCGAATGCAGGAAGAGGCCGTTGGAGCTGGTCATGCCAGAGACTCCATACGAACCCTTAAACTCTCATCCCGGGTTCTCCCTTGTCCTGTCTGACTGTCTGACTGTGCTTCACTCTCAGTGACATCTGAGGAGAAATCTGGGGCGAGGGGGCTCAGGAGGGCAGAAGTGATCTGTCCCCACCAGGCTGGCCCCGCACCCAGGAAAGCTGGATCCCCACTCAGCAGTCCCCCAGCCAGACAGACCAAAAGGCATTGGCCTTGCACATGGCTGACCCACAGTTAGTCTACAGCACCCCACAGGGTCTCTCGAGTCCAACAGGAGTGATCCCTGAGTGCAGATCCTTCCAGCAGGAAGCCCTGAGTATCATGGGGTATGGCCCAAAAACCTAAACTGATTGGGGGAACTTGGTCTGGCAGCCCCAAGAAGGGGACGCCAGCCAGCAATTTCAGTGTCCCAAGGGAAGACTGCAGGCTGCACCCCAGGTCAGCAAGAACAGAAGGAAGTGCATTGAGCTGGGCTGGTGGGAGACACCACAAGGAGCACTGTGAGGAGGAGTAAGACAGTGGAGCCCATGGGTGTCCCTCCATTCCCCCCGATGGCACTCAGAGAAAGCAAAGGGTGCCCGACAGGATTCTCTGCAGAAACGCTGGGCTCTGAGGACTAGGTTTCCTCTTCTTTTTTAAAAAAAATGTTGGAGGGGACACATCAGGTAGTGCTCAGGACTTACTCCTGGCTCTATGCTCAGGAATTAACTACTGGTAGTGCTTGAGGAGCCATCTAGAAAGCTAGGGATCAAAACCAGGTCGGTCCCGTGCAAGGCAAAACCCCTCCCCACGTGCTATCGTTCAGGCCCCCTGGACTGTATTTCCTTACAACCACCACCCTGACTATATGGCCACAGCCACATGTGCAAGCATCAGGCAGAGCAATAGCACGGCGGGGAGAGGAAGGGTGTTCACCTTGCACACGACACCGGAGGGATCCATCACCTCCGCACCCTGTGTCACCCTCCTGCCAGTGTCACCTGCTCCTGAGCACCTCCAAATATGCCAGGCCTGTCCCCCACGAACCATGAATAAACTTCCACGCAGGTTCCTACGTGCAGCCCATAGGCATCTGAATGCGATTCTAATTCTGCTCTCTGACTATCGCGGGTTTGTGGCACCACAGGGCAGGAAAGCACAGACCATCGGCCTGCAGAGAGCTGGAGGACATGCCCTAGAGTGCCTTTATGAGGCACGAGGCCCCACGTTACATCCGAGTATGAGCTAGGAGGTGTGGTGGCGGAAGAACCCCACATCCAGAGGAGAGGCTCAGGACTGCACGCCCAGAACCTTCCTTTGACTGGGATCAGACTTAAGTCTCCCCGTGTGAAATGTTCACGCTGAGTGTCTGCTGAGCCTGAGGGTCCCTCACTTCTGTGGCCCAGCACCCCCTTACAGACTAGAAAACCATCGGCGCCCCTAGGAAACGCGCCGTCTTTAAGCAAACACGAGCAAAGTGCACCCGACGGGCTAGCTAGCAGCCTCCCCTTCCAGGGCTGTCCCATCCACTGTGGGAAACTATTTCAACCAGCCCATGGGCCCCGGCCGTGAGGACCTTTGTGGGCTCAGAGACTCCCCAGGGCCCAGGCTTCTGGGGTATTTTGGGATGTTTCGATTTGGCTTAGACAATCTCCACATTTCACTCATTCCTTTCTGGTTATGGGGCTGAGAAGACTGTTCTAGTCTTCATGTTCTAGTCCTTGCCAGGATTTCAAAGAAAACAGTGGTTGAAACCGGTGGACAGGCAGAACAAGGCAGGGCAGGGCAGATTCTTGGGACCGTGAGGGGCTTCTCCTGGGGCATGAACGGAGGGATGGGGAGCTTTGTTGCAGCCTGGGCTGACTGTCCACCCCGACCTCTGCCCTCTGCTACCAGGAGACGGATCCCTGTCCCATGCCCCAGGGCACTGCCTCTGCCCCTTCTCCGCTAGTACCCTGAAAACAGACTCCCCTTCACCCCCTCTCCACCGCCCTCTGCCCTCTGAGGTGCCCACTCTGTCTCACCCTCACCGCTACCTTGCAGGCAGGAAAAGCCCTCAGCAGTCCCTTCCCCCGAGGCACCTGAGCTCTCTCCTGTGAGGTCTGCAGCGGCCAAGTGAGAAGGCGAAGATTAAATTAAGGTTTTGCTAATTATCAGCCAAGCGTCCTCTGGGTCGGGACCGGTGCATTCCACGAGTAAAAGACAAGACGGTTTATCCCCCGGTGGCCTCTGTCCATGTCTACCTGGGCCACCTTTCAACAAGGTGGGCCTTTATGCCTCTGGCTGGGGGTGCTGGGCCAATGAGGGGAGAGCACTTTGGAAAGGCGGAGATGTTTAGAGCCCCAGGGGGTCCCAACTGGCATCCTCCCGGGACTGGACAGGACAGGACGGGCGGGACGGGGCACACGGGTCAGCATCATCCTGATGGGGGTGGGGGGGACAGCCGGTTTCCAGGAGAGAAGCGGGTCTGGGCCCCGGGGACCGCTACTCCGAGCATGTCGGACCCTGCGAACCAGACCTGGGTGGGCCTGGAGACCGGCCCTTGTGCGCGGGGAGGCGGCGCTGCCCTGCCGGGCAGCAGAGGCGCGGGGCGACGGAGCCCCGCGGGCCCTGGGCGGCGCAGCCCGAGCCGCCTCGGCCTAGAGCGGTGAGCGCCGCCCAGGGCCCGGGCGCGGGGCAAGGTCCGGCGCGCCAAGTGCGCGCAGACAAAGCGGGCCCGGGTCTCGGGCCGGCCGGGCGCCTGCCGCCGCAGGGGCTCGGGGCGGAGCGCGACGGCTCCGCGATCAGTCAGCCTCTTCAGGGGCTGACCTGCTACAGCCCCCCACCCGCGTTCCCGTTCCGTGCGTCCCCCGGCCACACAATGGCGCTGCGCACAAAGGAGGGCCGGCGGTGCCGGGGGTCCCCGCCCGGCTCACCTTCTCGATGGTGCCCGGCAGCAGGCGCTCGAGCAGGCGGCACAGCACCACCCCGTCCTTGAGGGACGCCTGCAGGAAGCCCTCGGGGTCGGCCACCGTCTTCTTGGGCGACTCGAGCACGCCCAGCGCGATGAGCCACGTAACGGTCTGCTCGGCCGAATTCATCGCGGCGGCGGCGGCGGCGGCGGCGGGACGGGCGGGGACGGGACGCGCGGGGACGGGACGCGCGGGGACGGGACGCGCGGGGACGGGACGCGCTGCCCGGCGCTGGGCTGGCTGGCTTCACCTCGGCGCGGCCGCGGCCCGGCCCGCTGCGCCCCGCGCGTCCTCCTGCGCCCGGCCCATGGACCGGCAGGCCCGGCCCGGCGCGGCCCAGGCGCGGCGATTGGCCCGGCCCGGCGAGGCGAGGCGAGGCGAGGCGAGGCGAGGCGAGGCGAGGCGCGTTGGGCTCGGCGAGGCTCGGCCGTGCGTCCTGGCCGCCCGCCCGTCAAGCGCCTGTGCGCGAGGTGCCCGTGGATGACATCACTGGGGAGGGAGAGAAAGAGCAGGAGAAGCAGGAGGCGGCGGCGGCGGGAGACTCGCGCGTGCGGGCCCCGCGCCCCGCACCCGCCCCGCGCGCCCTCGCCCCGCCGCGCGCGCCCGCCCGCCCGCCCTCGCACCTGCGCGGGTGGGGGCCCGGGGCTGGCTCTCCCTCCGGGGGGCGACGCCGCCCGGTCCTCCGCCCCGCACACCGCCGGGTCCGTGACGCGCGCCTCCGCCTCCGCCCCGGATCGCGGGAGCGCCCCGGACCCACCCTCCCCGCGGGACGCGCGCCCGCTCGCTCGCTCGCTCCTTCTGGCTGGGGTTTCCAGGGGGCTCCGCTTGGCTCCTGGACGTCGGGGTCCCCGAGGCGAGGCGAGGCGCTGCTCGTTCGTTGCAGCTTGGCCTTGCAAGAAACTGGGGGGCTGCGCGGGGGACCAGACCAGACCAGACCCGACGCGGGCGTCTCCGCGCCCCGGACACCAGCGATCACCCAACACAGCGACGATTCCGTCTGCGGCCGGCTGAGCCGAAAGCGCGCGGCGAGCGAGGGAGGGAGGGAGGGAACGGTGCCCGGGGAGCTCCAGGCGCCCCGCGCTGCGGCGTCCGTCACGCGGGATCTCCCCACGCCCACCCCGAGGGACCGGGCACCCGGGACTCCCGGGAAGGTCAGCCAAGAGGCGGAGGCTGCGGGAACGCGCCCGTGGGCCGGCCAGGCTGCGCGCCACGCGGAGCTCTTGGCGAGGGAGGCCGCACCGGCGCCACGGTGCTCAGGAGACACCCGGTGGGTTCCCAGGAGCAAGCCGGGCAGGATTCCCAGCCCCAGCCCGGCCAAGGAGAGGCCCGCCCGAGGCTTCCCCGGTCCAGTGGACTCCACAGGGCCAACAGGGCTGAAAACTAGCCAAAGCTCAAAACGACAATGACGATGGTGGTGGTGGTGATGATGATGATGATGATGATGATGATGATGATGATGATGATGATGATGATCAGAGGGGCCAGAGCGGGGAGGGCGCTTGCCTTCCATGCAGCCCAACCCGGGTTCCATTCGTGACATCTCATTTGCTTCTCCAGAGTCTGCCGGGAGTGATTGCTGAGTATCATGGGATGAGGCCCAACACACACACACACACACACACACACACACACACACACACACACACACACTGAAAATATAATAATAATGAAGGTGTTGGCAGGGTAGTACAGATGGTAAGGCACTTGCCTTAGATGCAAGTTCAATCGGGTTCCATCTCCAACACCCCAAGCACCACCAGGAGCGATTCCTCAGTGCAGAGTCAGGAATAACCCCTGAGAAGTGCCAGGTGGAGCCCAACACACACACACACACACACACACAAATAACAAAGGGGCTGGAAACGGTCGAAAGGGTAAGGCTCTTGCTTTCATGCAGCCAACTTGGGTTCCATCTCTGACATCACCAGTGGTCCCTAATAATAATAATACTAATAATAACAGTGATGATAGGAATAGGAGAGCCAGCGAGGGCCCAGCAAAACAAGCTCCTACTTGATATGTGAGGGCTCCTATACTAAGCTCCTTGCACCACTAGGTACCCTAAGCACCACTGAGAGAGACATCCAAGAATCAAGCCAGGAACAGCCCCTGAGCACCCACAGGTGTGGCCCCCAAAACGATCATTAAATGAGGGTCCCAGGGATTGGCTTGGTGGTAAATCTGTGCCTTTGCAGGCTTAAGACCTTGACTTTGGTCCCTGTCTCCCTCCGCATGCAGTTAGGGCCTTGTAATTAAGCTGGATGTCTCCTAAAACTTCATCTGACTGCCGTGGGTCCTGTCCTCACCATTATCTTGATACCTACAGACCCGCCGGGCCAGGCAGGGCCGAGAAAGGCCTCACCAACCAACCTCCATTCACCACTAGGACTTTATACTTAATAACTAACACAACACTGTCATTTCTGCAGCCACAGCTAGTGCTCAGCCTATCACCACCACACCCACGTGGGAAGCAAAGCAGAGCTGGGCCCCTCCTGGCGTCCCTGAGACCCTTTGGGGCTTTACCTGGGCTGGGCGGTCAGTCCGAGGCCTGTGGCTTCGCCTTACCGGTCACTCCCAACCCCGGTCCTGCTGACGCAACGCTCCCTTCCTGGATGTTCGCATCCCACTGTCATGTCTAGAAGCTAGGACCTTAATTTGGGGCAGCCCCTGGGATGGCGCCTGTTCGGAGGGCAGCTCTGGGAATGCAGATGATAAAGCTACGAGGCAGGCAGGGCGTGAGCAGGAAAGGCTTCAAAGGCCACAATGCACTGTGAGGCGGGGCCATGTCCCTGGCCGCTGGGGAGGCTTGTGGGGTACTGATCCAGGCCATGTGTGCAGGCCAAACACGGGGATCCGTTTTCCTCCAGCGGAGACCCCTAATGCAGCCCAGCTCACCCTCCCAGGGCACAACAGAGATGCCACAGGGTCACCTCATGGGAAGAGCCTCCCAAGTACGCTCCCCCAAGTCTGGTGTCTGCTCATCATCCCCGAATCCCTTTTATTCATTTTGGGCCACCCCTGGTGGCGCTCCGGGGATTACTCCTGGCTCCTCCCTCAGAAATCATTCCTGGCAGAAGAGAATTCAGGCTGCTGAGTCCTCCCAGACTGAGTCCAATTCCCAGCACCTATGGTTCCCTGAGCACCACCAGGGGTCACTCCTGAGCACAGAGCCAGGCGTCGTGCCAGAGCACTGAATCGCAGAGTAATTTCTGACCTACAGTAGGTTTTGAAGTAGCATAGAGTTCACATGCATGGCTCATGCGTGTGTTCATAAAGTCCATGCATGTACATGTATGTGGGATCACGGCTCACTAGGTGTGCACGTGTGTAGACATGCATGAAGATCTTACATGTTTGTATGTGTGAAAACGGGAGTCGAATGTACATGAACTCACATGACCATGCACGTTGCATATATGCACACTCATAGTTTACGTGCTTTGTGCAGTGTGAACACGCGGATTCTGCATATGTATTCACTTTAGACTCACATGTGTGGACTCACGGTTTATGTGTATAGAGTTTACATGCGTACGCAGAGATTCCACATGCATGCACAGGGTTCACACTCGTGTGTGTGCACAAGTGGGCTTTCCAGGTATGATTCTAGCGTGTACATGCATGAACACATGTGTAGGGTGTACGTGTGTTCATGTTTCTGTGCTCAGAGTCTGCCTGTGTACATGGCACTGGGTTTACATACATGCACAGGGTACATACATGCAGGGTTTGCACATGTGTCGTATGCAGGGTTCACACAAGCACACACGTACACACTTGCTGAACACAGCAGCTGATGTCTTTGAGCCCAGCAGCCACTGCACGCTTTGCTTGAGCTGGCCTGAGGACACACTCCGGGTGCTCCCCGAATCCCTGCGCTGACCAGTGCCACCTCGGGTCCTGGATCATCTCCCCCGGGGCCTCCCTTTCTTCAGTGCTCCAGCTGGTCTGGGTGGAGACCCAGAGCTCCTGCCCCTCTTCTTTTTTTTTTTTTTTTTGGGCCACACCCAGTAACGCTCAGGGGTTACTCCTGGCTATGTGCTCAGAAGTTGCTCCTGGCTTGGGGGACCATATGGGACACCGGGGGATCGAACCGCGGTCCGTCCAAGGCTAGCGCAGGCAAGGCAGGCACCTTACCTTTAGCGCCACCGCCCGGCCCCACCTGCCCCTCTTCTCCCCACGGCACAGGCCCCGCAATCTGCCCCACCTCAGCCTGTCCCTGTGGAACGGGTCGCACTCTGTGACTCTGTGACAATGTGACCGTTTTTCTGTGGGAAATTGGCCCCTTCGTCCAGTATGCTGCATTCCATATTGTCCTCCTTTCACCCAGATGCCCCCTAATTCTCTTTGCCCTGCTTTTCACATAGCTTCACTTTGGCAGAGGATGTTTTGTTTTGGGGAGGTAGGAGAGGACACAGAGGACAGGCGCTCACCTTACACAAGGCTGGCTAGAATTGACCCCAGCACCCCGCAGGGCCCGAGTTCCACCAGAGTGATCCCTGAGTGCAGAGCCAGGGTGATTCCTGAGTGCAGAGCCAGGGTGACCCGAAAACAAAAACAGCATCATCAAACGTTCAGGTTCTTTCTCGTCTTTTTTCTTTCCTTTTTTTTTTTTTTTTCCTCTCTTTTTGGGTCAAACCTGGTGATGCTCAGGAGTTACTCCTGGCTATGTGCTCAGAAATTGCTCCTGGCTTAGGAGACCATATAGGACACTGGGGGATCGTCCTAGGTCAGCGTGTGCAAGGCAATTGCCCCACCATTTGCACCACCAATGCTCCTGCCCTCTTGTTGTCTTTTTTGTCCTTTAGAACCCAATGTGAATCTTGCAACATGCTGATTCGCTGAGTAAACATTCCCAGCTGCCTCTTGCCAGCCTGTCCCTGCTCTGACAAGGTCACACTCCCACCCCACCTGTAGGGAAAGCGTCACCTGAGGCCCAAGATATGACCACACTCCATCTCACCCCTTCACGCAGGGAGACTGTTACCCCAAGGCCCACAATCCCCCTGACCTCACCCTTGAGTGCAGAAAGCTAAAGGCCCACAATTTCACACACACACACACACACACACACACACACACACACACACACACACACACACACACACACACACACACACCCCTTATCCCTCAGGATCCTAGCTGGAACATACTTTCTTCTCCCACATTGCTCCTTCCACAGAGGCTGCTCTGAGGCACCCTCAGGAGCTCATCCTCCCTCCCCCCTAACTCCCTGCTCAGGGCTGTGTGTCAGGGATGTTACCTCTGAGTAAAGATGGTCAGAGAGAGGCATACTGGGGGAACCAGCAGGTGTCCCTCAGTCCGCCCCTTCCTGTCCTTTCTACAGCCAAAGGGCCCAACAGTCTGGGAGGCTGCTTGCTCAGTGTTTGGGTGGGGGTGACATAGATGAGACAGATGACACAGATGAGGGGTGCGGGTGACTTGCATGAGGGTCAGATAATAACACGAGGGGCTTGGGTGACGCACAAGAATGTCTGCTCACATGCAAATGTGCAATTTTTCCTCCTCTTTGCCAGCATTTGTGGGGGGGCTTGGCAGCGTTCAGGGCTTACTCCTGGCTCTGCGCTCAGAAATCGCCCCTGAAAGGCACAGGGGACCATATGGGATGCCAGTGCTTGAACCACCATCTGTCCTGCATCAGCTGTGTGCAAGGCAAACTCCCTACCTCTGTGCTATCTCTCCGGCCCCTGACAGCATTTTTTGGGAGGGTTGGTTTTGGGGCTACACTCAGCAGCGCTCAGGGGCTACTCCTGGCTCTGCACTTAGAAATCACTCCTGGGATGCTCAGGGACTGGATGGGATGCCGGGGACCGAACTCAGGTTCGTCCAAGGGTAGCAAACGCCCTACCTGTGCTATCACTCTGCCCCCCCCTTTGCCAGCTCTTGGTGAGTGATCTTTTTTCTTTCTTGTTTGTTTGTAGGTTTTGTCCCACACCCAGCTGTGCCCTGGGCTTTGTCCTGACTCTGTCCTCAGGGGTCACCCTGAGTGGTCACCCCCAGGATGGCCTGTGGGTAAATATGGAGACCTGGGGGTCAAGCTAGGCCGGCCCCTGTGCCACGTCTCCCACCTTTGCTGGCCCTTTGCTCTGCAGGTGAGAGATGCTTTTGGACTCGGAAATTCTGCTCACTCAGCACCAGAGTTGACTGTCACGGAGACTCTTGACAGCACAGTGGGGACCCCACTCCCCTTGCCCGGTCCCCCACTCCACCCCTGTTCTGTCCTTGCCGTGTCCCGGTACTGCTCCAACCCAGGTCCCAGTCTGTGTTGGCCCCAGGCTCTGAGTTCCGACTGGTTCCGCTTCTGGGCCAATGCTTTGGAAGTTCTGGTTCAGCAAATTAGCTTCCCTCACCCCTTCTTCCTTTGGCTGTCATAGGTAGCTCTGAGCCCTGGTTGTTCACTGGTGTCAGGGCTGTTGTTTCAGGCAGTGGGCATGAGCCTTCCTCTCTCTAGGGCCCCTGCAGAGGCAGACAAAGCCTGAGGGGTTGCATGGGCAGCTGCCCTGGCTGGCCACTGACTCTTGGGGAAACACACAAGCTGTGCCAGGACAAAGGGCATGATGCCTTCAGCACCCTGGTCCGTTCCCTGGGTGGGCCCTGCCAGCATCAGCCTGCCTGTGCCTGTTTTTTTCCCACTCTATGTGCTCCCGCCTGCCCTGCCCTTCCCATAGCCCCCCGAGTCCCCCCAGGATCTTCCTGCCAGCCCAGCCTCCTGCCCTACTCACAAAAAAGCTCTCACTCCTGTTCCTTGCAGTTCAGGCCCCCCTATTTAGCTTCTGACCCCAAACCCTGGGACAATCTGCTCTGGGAGGGCCCCACTGCCTGCCTGTGCCCAGCAGGGATGTAGAGATGGAGAAAGTCTCGCTTTGGGGGAAGAAGAAGGGACACTTAGAGCAGTGCTCAGGAATGACTCCTGGTGGCGTTCAGGGGACCATCTGGGTGCCAGGAACTGAATCCAGGTCTGTCAAGGCAGATGCCTTTCCCACTGCACGATCCATCTGGCCCCTGGAGACACTGCTCGAAGACTGCCCCCCCCCCATACATACCATCTCCAGTCAGGGCTAAAGGAGTGCTCTGAGCTTCGTGGATGCTGCCAGGAAATGGCAATGTGCTCCTAGAGCAATGCTTGGGAGCCCCCCAAACATAATAATACATTTTCTTCTTTGCAACCACACCAGAAGCTGACTGGGCTGACTCGGGGCTGACTCCTGGCTCTGTGCTCAGCAATCAGTCCTGGCAGTTACTTGAGGACCTTATGGGATGCTGGGGAGCAAATTCTAGTCAGCCGAATGCAAGACAAGCACCCTCCCTGCTGTACTATTACTCTGTGCCCCAAGAATTTTTAAAAAATGATTTTTGGTGTTTGGGTCACACCTGCTGGTGCTCAGGAGTTACTCCTGGCTCTGTACTCAGAAATTACTCCTGATAGGCTCAGGGGACCCCATGGGATGCTGGAGGTCGAAGCCAGGTTGGCTGTGTACAAGGTAAACACCCTTCCCTCCCTCAGTGCTATCACTCTGACCCCAATAAAAATATTTGGGGGGGCCTCACCCGGCAGTGTTCAGAAATTATTCCTGGTTTTCTGCTCAGAAATCGCTCCTGGCAGGCTTGGGAGACCATATGGAATGCTGGGAATCGAACCCGAGTCTGTCCCAGGTCTGCCACAGGTGTTTTTACTGCTATTTTTCTGTCCCCCCCCCAATAAAAATATTTTTAAGAACAAACTCAGGGGCACAGCCACAGCCACCTCCATGTCTGTTCACCAGTCAGCTCCATAAACTCAATTTTATTCTCAGAACAGACGTCAGCCAAGCTGCAAGGATTTGTGGCTACACTGGTCTCACCCCGGAAAACTCTGGGGTGCTCTTGAGAGGGCCTAGGCTGAGTCCCAACCCAGCAGAAACCCCAGCCACCACACCCACATCCCAAAGTCACCTCCACGTTAAGGGCCCAACTTCACTGCTTCATAACTAAACTCGACAGACACCAAACCAACAAAATCTCCAGATATGCTTTTGGGAGGAGGACTCTGGGGTCTTCTCCGGAGTGTTTTCCCCCACTCCCCATACTTCCAGAAGCCCTGGCAGCCATAACCACCTCCCACAGCTGCTTCCACAGCAGCTCATCAGCCCAGCTCCACAGAGCCTGGAATCCTGCGGCACATGGCCCCCTCCGAGGCTGCAGGACACCTCCAAACTCCTCAGTATTGTTACCCCAGGACTAGCACAGCAAATGAGATGTGAAAGTAGCACCAAAGTCCCCGAAGTTCAACACACAAAAATCAGTAACACCGAATGCTCAACTAGCTCAAACAAGCTCAGTAAACCCCAGACGATGGCTCAATAACCCTGTTGTGGAATCTAGCAATTTTCACAAAGTTTCTTTTACTGAAGTTTTTTTCCAATAATTCCATAGCCATGTAGCACCAAATATAGTCTCCTGACCCAAGAGTGATGCTTGAGCACAGAGTTGCCGGGGCGGGGGGTGGGGGTGGGGGGATGTTTAAGCATATAAGCAGGAGCTAGAGAGATAGTACAGCAGACACTGTGCTTGCCTTGCATGTGGCTGACTGGGATCGGATTCCAGGAACCCCATATAGTCCCTTGAATCTGCAAGAAGTGATTGCAGAGCACAGAGCCAAGATCAAGCCCCAAGTATGGCCTGTGTGGGCCCCAAGACAAACGAACAAACGCTCAACTAAGTAAAAAGAAGCCAAACTTGGGATCAGATCTGGACTGGGTGTGAATCCTCCCAGCCGAGGGGAAAGCTGACTTGGTAAAGAAGCCTACAATCAGGGGCTGGAGTGATAGTACAGCAGGAAGGGCCTTTGTCTTGCACACAGGCAACTGGTCAGTCCTTGGCATCCTATAGGGTCCTCTGAGCTTCACCAACAGTGACTGACTCCTGAGCACAGAGCCAAGAGTAGCCCCTGAACACCACCTGTTATGGTGAAGAAGAAGAAGAAGAAGAAGAAGAAGAAGAAGAAGAAGAAGAAGAAGAAGAAGAAGAAGAAGAAGAAGAAGAGGAGGAGGAGGAGGAGGAGGAGGAGGAGGAGGAGAGGAGGAGGAGGAGGAGGAGGAGGAGGAGGAGGAAGAGAAGATGGAGGAGGAGGAGGAAGAGAAGATGAAGGAGGAGGAGGAGAAGAAGAAGAGGAGGAGGAGGAGAAGAAAAAGGAGTAGGAGAAAAGAGGAGGAGAAGAGGAAGAGGAGAAGTAAGAGGAAGAGCAACAGGAAAAGTGAAAGAAACCTATAGTCTCGAGGGCCAGAGCTATAGTGGGTAGGGCATTCGCCTTGCATAAGGCCTACCTGGGTTCGATCATTGGAATCTCATCTGGTCTCCTACCCTGCCAGGAGCAATTTCTGAGCGCAGAGCCAGGAGGAAGCTCTGAGAACCACTGGGTGTGGCCCAAAACCCAAACAGAAGAAAAGCGAAGGACACCTCCAGACTTTGCCGCTGACCAGTAAACCTTCGGGAACGCTGGTTTTGAGGGCGGAGGATGCACAAGCCAAACTGATGGGAGGGATCCAAGGCCCGGGGGAAGTCCAGGCGTTCCCGGAGGCGCATTTGCTTCCACCTGCAGTGCTGATCCCTGTTGAACTTCAGCCCTCCTGGCTGACCAGAGAGGAGCGTCGATGAGCTGCTTCTCGGCGCCCCCTGCTGACCATGCCAGGAGGTGCCGCGAGAAGGGTCTGAAATTGCTCTCCAGCTTGGCCCCAACCCTGCAGGGGAGCACCTGTGGTCCCTCTGCTCAGAGCTTCAGCTTTATTTGTTTGTTTGTTTGTTTATTGGTTTTTGGGCCACACCCGGCGGTGCTCAGGGGTGACTCCTGGCTGTCTGCTCAGAAATAGCTCCTGGCAGGCACGGGGGACCCTATGGGAAACTGGGATTCGAACCAACCACCTTTGGTCCTGAATCGGCTGCTGGCAAGGCAAACGCCGCTGTAGAGCTTCAGCTTTAGGAGCAGACACGCAGGAACAAAGAAATGGAGCGGGAGTCGCAGCAGCCGTGAGTGGCAGAGCTGAGGTGGCTGCATGTCGTTTCAAGATGCTCATGCATCTAGTCCTGCCCTCACCTCGTAGCTGGGCCGGGTGGGATGGAGCACTGGACACAGGGTCACGCAGAAGAAGCTGCAAGGATGCTCTGGCATCGAACACCAGTCTGCACTTAGCTGCTCTCTGCTTCCTAATGCTCGGAGAGGAACAGACACTCCCGGGCACGCTGGCTAGTGGCAAGGAGCCTGGGCGGGCACCAAGTGTGAGGACTCACTTCTATTTGCTTTTCTTTCCCTTTGTGTGTGTGTGTCGGGGGCAACACCCAGCGACACTCAGGGGTTCCTACTGGCTTTGCATTCAGAAATCATTCTCGGCAGGCTCAGGGGACCCTATGGGATGTCAGGGATCAAACCGGGGTCGGCCAAGGCAAACACCCTCCCCACTGTGCTTTCGCTTCAGCCCCTTCTGTTTACTTTTCTGTCTGCAGCTCCGCTCCCTGGACACTCTACGAGTGGAAGTGGACAGCGCCTCTGAGGAGGGAGAACCTGCTGAAAGAATCTGCCCCGTGCACTAACCGTGTTGCTGTTCCTGATGTTGTTTTGGGGCCATATCCTGTGGTGTTCAGGGCTTCTTCCTGGCTCTATGCTCAGGAATCACTGCTGGTAGACTCAGGGGACCATATGGGAGGCGGGGGATTGAACCCAGGTGGGCTGCATGCAAAGCAAGCACCCTTCCCACTGCGCTATCTTTTCAGCCCCCGGCACTCCTTTTGGCCCAACTTTCCCCCCACCCCCACCCCCACAGAAGCCCAAGGCTGCCAGGGTTGCAGGACTGCAGGCTGCAGATCCCCAAGGCTACCAGGACCCGGTGCTGCAAGGCTCACAGGGACCTGTGGGGCCCAGCTGCTGGGTGGGGCCTTGTGTCCCCCCAGGCACCCAGAGGCGCCAACATGTAGCAACCACCTGCCAGGGACAGGGAGAGAAGAGAGGAGAGAAACTAAGTACACCGTTTATTTCTCCTGGTGTCCGAGGCCTGCTGCAGTTGTCCAGGGTTCTAGAGAGAGGGAGAGAGAGTTAGATGGGAATTCATCAGCCAGAAGTGGCCAGGGGATACCCTGGTTCAAAGAAGATATAGAAGCAAATAGTTGCAAAGCAGGCAGCATTTCTCTGATGCTTTATCTCTGGTCCCCCACGAGCCAGCCGGCACTGCTCTGGTCACTATTCTGCCCACCCCCCCCCAACAGGCCAAGTTTCTCCTTTTATATCAGCAGGACAAGAGGGTGTGTCCGGGTTCAATAGTCAATCCAGTGGGGGTATCTAAGGGGTGTCTAAATTCAGCTGCCAAATGGAGGTATCCAAGGGGGCATCCAAGCCCAAGTCCAGTTACCATCTCCCCAGCTCTCATCAGGTACTTCTAGGCCATCTCTGAGTTGGGCCCAGACTGGCCCCAGAGTCTCTCAACACCCCTCTGCCCCACTGTCCTGCCTGCTGGGTCTCGGTGCCCCGATATCATGGCTTATCTGTGGCATCAGCACACGGAACACGAGGGGCCGTGGGGAGGAGGGGCAGAACTCCAGGGAGAGGAGCCCAGACTCCGGACAGGAGACCAGGTTCTCGGTGGGTTTTTTATCTTTGCCGCTTCTTTTTGTTTGTTTTCTTTTGTTGTTTCGGTTTTGGGTCCGCCTGGTGGTCCTCAGGGATCTGCTTGGCTCAGGAATCACTCTTGGCAGCCCTCAGGGAACCCTCTGAGATGCTGTGAATCAAACCTAGGTTGGTCGTATGCAAGGCAAACGCCCTACCCGCTGTGCTGTATCTCCAGTCCTTTGACCTTTGCCATTTCTTACTGCAACCCTCCCAGCGGTGCTCAGAGGTAAAGGGGCTGATTCTGAAAATAAATAAATGGGGGGGGGTTGGTGGTTCAGTGCTCAGGTTAGGTAACACGATGCTGGCCTTGGGCGCTGGGGGCAACTGAGGGGGCCCATGAGGGAAGCTAGGGGCCATTTAGCACCAGGAGCAAAATTAGGGCCGCCCATACACATAGCATATGCACCAGACATTTATCTTTTGTTTGGGGCCACACCTGGTTGCTCAGGGGTAACTCAGGTGGGGCTCAGGGAGCCTTTTGGGATGCTGGGGACTGAATCCGGGTTGGAAGTGTGGGAGGCAAAGGCCTTTTTAACCAGTCCTAGGGGGGATGCGGGGACCTGGGTGACCCCAGCACCCCTCTACCGCCTTGCTCCAGATCTCCAGGGCTTGCCCTGGGCCACATGCCTGGGCAAGCCAGCGAGGTGGTCCCTTGGAGGAGCTTGAAGGTTACCCTAGGCTTAACTTGTGGGTGCTGAGAGTTGCTCGGTTGCACTAAAGCAGTCACTGGTAATTTCTTACCAGTCTATATGTTCAAAACCGCGTGGGGGCTACCACCCTCTCGCTCAAGATATATTAATAGTACTCTCTATCCTCGAATTATGTTTTTGTGTATGCAGAATGTTCATTTTGTACTCTGCCCTTTGCACACCCCTACAAAAGCTCATTTTTCTCTTTAACCCTCTCACCCCCTACCATCATTACTCCACATTTACCCTTTTTAACTTCAGTACTGCAGTTCTAAGTCACAGACCAAAGTGGTGCACTGGAGTTAACACCCCCCTCAACAATTTTAAAAGGCATAAAATGGACACGTTTGTCTTTTCAACATTTTATATGTGTTTTGTGTGTGTGTGTGTGTATGTGTATAGCTCTTTTGGGTCACACCCGGCAGTGCTCAGGGGTTACTCCTGGCTCCATGCTCAGAAATTGCTCCTGGCAGGCACAGGGGACCATATGGGATGCCGGGATTCAAACCGATGACCTTCTGCATGAAAGGCAAACGCCTTACCTCCATGCTATCTCTCCAGCCCCTTATGTGTGTTTTCTTTGACAACTATAGCTCTTGCTGAATATTTTCTTATACAGTGACGATTTTTCCCATTTTTTATCTTTTCTTCTCTTTGTGAACTGTTCAATAGGGAATTTGTTGAAAGAGTCCCTCAGTTTAATTCTTATGTTTGAACCAAGTCACAGGTATTTTTGGACGTGTTCTTACGCCCCCATATACACCGATAGCGCCATGTGGCTTTATTTCTTGTTTGCATAGGCACATTAAAATGGAAAAATACTATACAAACAAATAAATTCTTATCTAATAGAGATGGGACACACAAATCTTGTAGTGCAATGGGACCTTACACCCTGAACATTGACATAATGACCTGGCACAGGCTTCAGAAGAATGGGCATTCTCCACTCACCCCTGATCTAGGGAAGCCATCTACTAAACATCCAAGGTTGTCTATAACATCACCTAGAAGCAATCCTCTACCAGGGAAGACCCTACCACTACTCTGACATTGACCTACTCAAAAGAGACTTCCCTTTACACTGAGAAGACTTAACAACAACAATGATCTTCTTACTGAACAGGGCTTTCTGCATTGCCCTTTAATTGTGAGGTGAAATGAGAGGCTGCTCCACACCAGCCTGACTTTAATGTAGGATATGCAGATTCCAGGATCATTAATACATAAACCTGATGCCAACAATAAGGACTGCATGAAAAATAAAGCTGTATTGGCACTACAGACAATGACTTGGATTGAACAAACTAGTTTGCCTGGCGCCTAGTGTTGGTCTTATGCCAGGAAACTTCAGGGGTAGGGTCTCCTTGTATTTAGGCCAAGGCTTTTCCTTTCCATGTCCCCCATATTTTGGTGGGCCTACGCAAACAGTATTTGCCACTCTAACACCGTTTTACTATGCTCCTTTGACTCTAAACCTTAAAAAAAAAAACACTTAAACTGTTGGAGGCTGTTAGAGCTAGAGAGCAAAATGGAGTCTCTGATGCCTGAGAAACCAAAGGCCTGTGTACCTGACAGGCGGTCACTGTGGCATTTACCCCCTGGACCTAAAAGAAATGTTAACCAAACAAGTCAGATGTCCCAGTAAACCGCCTGAGTTGCTAAGATAATATCACATCCTGTTAAGCTACCATTGTGAAAGAATGTCTGTGCGATATAAGTCTATGCGATATAAGGGTATGTTGTAAAACTGGAAAGTCCATCCTGTATGACCCCCCTACTTTTCTATACCATGGAAAAGTACTGAAAGCTACTTCCTTATGCTGTAGAACTATATAAGCTTGTCTTGCCTTAATAAATTCAGCTCTTGATCAGCCAGCTTGACTTGAGCTCATTTCTTTCTCAGCCTCTTTCCTCCCTTTCAGGTCGGATCCCGCTCGTGACCCACGAATTACTACGTGATCCTCAGTCCACCCTTCGGGCAGGGTCCTAGGGGGTTACATTAAACTTTTGATGTTAACTTAAACTAATATGCATGTGCATAAAAATGTAAAAAATATACTATGCCTTAAATATTTAAGGAGTCACATAAATTTCATGGCCTTATATTGCTTTGTTTATATTGCCAAGAAATTGTTTATTATTGTTTATATTGCCTTATATTGCCAAGAAAAGTTATAATGTACTACAATCTGGGGACTTGTGGACCAAGTAATTGTACATGGGTTCTGTTTTCTTTTTCTTTTTTTTTTTTTTTTTTTTTTTTGGTTTTTGGGCCACACCCGTTTGACGCTCAGGGGTTACTCCTGGCTATGTGCTCAGAAATCGCCCCTGGCTTGGGGGGACCATATGGGACGCCGGGGTATCGAACCGCGATTCGTTCCTTGGCTAGCACTTGTAAGGCAGACACCTTACCTCTAGTGCCACCTTCCCGGCCCCCTGTTTTATTTTTCTTAATGTTCTTTGACTGTAAGTTCAAAATTTAGCAAGGGGATTTCTTCTGAGAACTCTGTTTATGGATGATTGTCCTTCCACTGTAACTTTACCTTGTCCTCTTTCTTTGCATCATTGTTCTCACAATTAAAAATAAAAAAATTTAAAAAAAAAAAGAAAGAAAGAAAGCGTGGGAGGCAACCGCCCCGCCCATCAGACTTGAGCTCTGGCCCCCAACAGAACAATTTTTCAGCAGTGTTTTTGTTTGTTGGTTTGGTTTTGGTGTTGGGGTCACACCCTGCAGTGCTCAGGGGTTACTCCTGGCTCTATGCTCAGAAATCGCTCCTGGCAGGATCGGGGCACCATATGAGATGCCTGGATTCGAACCACAGTCCTTCTGCATGCAAGGCAAACACCTTACCTCCATGCTATCTCTCCGGCCCCGTGTTTTTGTTTTGCTGCAGGGGCAGACCGCCTGACCTGACTGCCTATCACCACTGGGCCTTAAAAAGCCATTTCTGGGGGCCCGGAGATAGCACAGTGGCATTTGCCTTGCAAGCAGCCGATCCAGGACCAAAGGTGGTTGGTTCAAATCCCGGTGTCCCATATGGTCCCCCGTGCCTGCCAGGAGCTAGTTCTGAGCAGACAGCCAGGAGTAACCCCTGAGCACCGTCGGGTGTGGCCCAAAAACCAAAAAAAAAAAAAAAAAAAAAAAGTCATTTCTGGCTCCAGAGTGATAGCACAGCGGGGAGGGCATTTGCTTGCATGCTGCCGACCCTGGACAGATCTGGGTTCTATCCCCGGCATCCCATATGATCCCCTGAGCCCGCCAGGATCAATTTCTGAGCGCAGAGCCAGGAGTAACCCCTGAGCGTCGCCGGATGTAACTAAAACCAAACAAACAAACAAAAAATAATTTCTGTTCCAGTGGCTCCTGGTCTGAGCACCACAGAACCTTCTGGGTTGGCAAGCAGATAGCCGGAGGGGTTTGTGGCACTAGAAGCCGCCTTACACAAGCTCCTGCCACATGGGGGCGCCTCTTAACAGGCACATTGAACCCCAAACTCCGTGAAGGCCTCCCTAAGGCCAGGTTCTTACCCTGTGGTGTCCAGGCCAGGAGCAGGGCTGTGCCCTGGGTGTCCTCCTGAGGCTCTGCCTTCCCTGCCCTCTTAGCTTCCCCAGCGTTTCTGTCCCCCTAGATTTTGTTTTGTTTTGGGACCACACCTGATAGCTCTTAGGGGTTATCCCTGGCTCTGCGCTCAGCCCAGATTTCATTGCAAACTAGCACAATGCCCATACAGATGTATGATGTATGAGATCAACACGCCTGCTGGGCCTCGGCAGAAACACCACAGCTGCCTGGACCCCGATATTGACTGCAGAAGGTCTGGAGGCTCTGCCCTCCCCGCATTTTCCCTGAAGATGTACTGATGGAGGCTGCCCCCATCCCCGCACCCACATCGTTGATGCCGCACCCTCTCTGTCTTGGCGCTGCCGCCAAGATAGGCTCTTCTGTACCAGAAGACACACGTGTGTCTATGTTCTAGAACAGGCAGCTGGACAGTCCAGCTTCCCCCACATGCCCTCTCATGCCGGACTCTTTGGAAAGGCAGTGAAGAGTGTGAGTCACGGAGGGGGTACTAAGAATCTGGGTGCCCTACTCAGAACGCGGAGGGGCTGGGCCAGGGCTCTGGTCTGTGCCTACGTCTCTCTTGGCCTCCAGAGTGGGCCAGGTCAGCTCGGAAGCCTGGTGTGGGTGAACAGCAGCTGGAGGGGAACCCCACGCCCAGGAAATGCCCCCCACTGCCCAGCTGCCCCGGGTAGCGCCACCCAGAATAGACCGGACACGAGGCAGAACAAAGCCAGGACAGGTGGCCGGAACCCAGCAGCGGGCCCACCCCCGGTTCAGCGCAGCCCCCAACTCTTCCTGGACTCTGTGTGCCCGTTTCAGGCTCACCTAGTCTGCCCCCACGGCAGGGAGCAGAAGGCCTGGGGACCCTGAGCAGGGCCTGAGTGGACTGGCCCATCGGGACCCTTAGACCAGCCTCATTCAGACTCGTTTCACCCCTTTGCCTGCCCCTCCCCTCACCCGGGGACTTCCCCGCCAGAGACTAGGGTGGCATCTGGTTGAGGGGAGTCAGCAGCCTGAGGCCCCCCAACTTGGCCCAGGAGCAGAGTCTGGCTCTTGGCTCTGCAATCTTCCCTCCAGCTAGAATGTTTTCTTCCTTCTGCCGGACCCCTAGCAGCTGACGGCTGGGATCTGGGTACCCACATCAACCGGTCCCTCTGCTGTCCCTGAGACCTGCCAGTGCCTGCCTGACCTGACACTGGGTCCCAGAGCCTCAGGCACAAGGGCCAGAGCCCATCAGGGGTGTCAGCCCTCTCTCAGCCTCTGAGGCACCTCGGGTCCTTCTCCCCCTCCCACCACCCTTCACCCACAGGGCCACAACCCTTTCTGACTCCCGCTGACATGTGTGGGTGAGGGGCCCTGGGGACCTTGAGGGTCTGTGTCGGGGTGCCCTGGTCCCACCCCTGCACTCAGGGTGATCCTGCCCAGTCCCGCCTGTCCTTCTAACCCTGCGCCTAGGGGAGCGGCAGAGTGGGAGCCCTGGAGCCTTCCTGAGACCCTGCACCTCTCCTGCCCACCCTGCCCCTCCCCACTCTCCCTGGTCACCTTCCCCTTCCTCCCTCCCCATGTCCCCACCCCCATACCCCAACTGGCCTGAAGACCCCTGTCAGTCTCCTCACACATACATTCACACACTGTGCTTATGCACAGCCTGACTCTGCCTGGACCCATGGCAGGCCTGACCCCCACGCTGGTCTGATTGTGTCCCTGATGTTCTTTCAGGCTGTCGAAGGCCCAGAGAGACGAGGCTGGTCCTCACTAGGCACATCCGTGTCCTCGCCTCCTGTTCTTGGCTTTGCCACCAAGTGAAAATGCTCTGGTGGCGGCGTCTGATGACTGTGGACGAATGGCAGGTGGTCCTGCTCCTGAACCCCTTTCTCTGACACTTGGGGAGAGAAAGCAGGATTCTCATGGGCTCAAGATAGAGCATGGTTACCTGACAAAATCCCTCAGCACAAGGCTCTTTTATGTTTGTGTTGGCAAAGACACTGAAAAGTGACCCAGGAAGGAAATGAGGAAGGAGTGAAGAAAGGAAGAAGGAAAAGAGGGAATGAAGAAGGAATGAAGAAGGAAGGAAGGAAGGAAGGAAGGAAGGAAGGAAGGAAGGAAGGAAGGAAGGAAGGAAGGAAGGAAGGAAGGAAGGAAGGAAGGAAGGAAGGAAGGAAAGGAGGGAGGGAGGAAAGGTGGGAGGGAGGAATGAAGGTGGGAGGGAGGAATGAAGGTGGGAGGGAGGAAGGAAGGAAAGAAGAAAGGAAGGTGGGGCCGGGAAGGTGGCGCTAGAGGTAAGGTGTCTGCCTTGCAAGCGGATGGACCGAGGTTCGATCCCCCGGTGTCCCATATGGTCCCCCCAAGCCAGGAGTAACCCCTGAGTGTCAAACGGGTGTGGCCCAAAAACAAAAAAAAAAAAAAAAAAAAAAAAAAAGGAAGAAAGGAAGGAGAAAAGAAAGAGCTATCCCTAATTGACCCTGTCTCATAGTCAACTCCAGACCATCCCAGAATGCTCCAGATCAGGGCCAGTCACTCCCTCAGTCCCTTCCAATTCATGAGTCTAGATTAAGTCCTGAGTCTGACCCTTGGGCGCCTTGCTGTCCCCCCACGGCTCAGCTTCCGGACAGTTGCCTGAGGGGAACTTAAAATAGCAGCAGCTGTCTCTGCCTAGGTGGTTCTGGGAAGGTTCTTAGATCAGGCCTATTTGGGGTGTCCTACGAGTGGCGCCCATGTCTATCTCGGGCATGGACACAGTGCGGGCTCCTGCAGGCCGAAGACATATGACTGGAGCGGGTCCCTTGGGGAGACGGAGCTGGGGCCTCCCCATGGCAGCACTCTGAAACTCATCCAGAAGTCAGCAAATCATCTACACTCACTGCTCCAAAAGCATGCCAGGATCTGAACCCGCTCACTCATCAGCCCAGTGACCCCAATTTGCACAAAGTCAGTAATGACCCACAGGAGGGATCTGTCCCTGAGGGTCTGACAGTCTCAGTGGACGCTGCCTGGTCTCACCTAAGGCCATCCTCACTAGGGCCCAAAGCAACTATCTTGGGGACACTCACCACTGGCCACCAGGGCCCGGCTGCCACAGCAATGCCCAAACAGAGGACCCACCCAGCCTATGTGCCAGCCCCATACTGCAGCCTTGGAGCGGCTCATGTGAAACAGAACCAGTGTGGAAAGGGAGTTGATAAATTGATAAGAGCAAAATGGAAAGAGGGCTCAGGACTGCAGCATGGACTTCTCCAGAATGCTGCCCGCAATGCCCTCAAACAAAAGCAAAGCTCATTAAAATATCTGTTAGATAGGGGCTGGAGAGATAGCATGGAGGTAAGGCATTTGCCTTTCATGCAGGAGGTCATCGGTTCGAATCCTGGCGTCCCATATGGTCCCCCGTGCCTGCCAGGAGCAATTTCTGAGCATGGAGCCAGGAATAACCCCTGAGCACTGCCGGGTGTGACCCAAAAACCACAAAAAAAAAAAAAAATATATATATATATACATCTGTTAGATAGACCGGAGCGATAGCACAGAGGTAGGACATTTGCCTTGCATGCAGCCAGACTGGGGCAGACCCAGGGACAGATCCAGGTTCAAACCCCAGCATCCCATATGGTCCCCCAGAGCTTGTCAGGAGTGATTTTTGTTTGTTTGTTTTTGGGCCACACCTGTTGATGCTCAGGGTTTACTCCTGGCTATGCACACAGAAATTGCTCCTGGCTTGAGTGGAACTATTTGGGACAACGGGGATCGAACCTCCGTTCATCCTAGGCTAGCACTTGCAAGGCAGATGCTTACTTCTACTGCCACCACTCTGGCCCCATCAGGAGTGATGTGGCCAAAAATACAAAAAAACTACAATGTCTGTTAGAACAATACCCAGTCGGGTGGGGAGGAGGGAGATTTGGGACATCGGTGATGGGAATGTTGCACTGGTGATGGGTGGTGTTCTTTACATGACTGAAACCCAAACACAATCATGTATGTAATCAAAGTGTTTAAATAAAAAAAAAAAAGAAAAGAAAAGAAAGGAAAAGAAAAAAAAATAAAAGAAAAAGAAAAGTCATTTTTGCAACTATCCTCAGAGACAATGAGAGGAGGGCTGGAACTTCCAGCTCACTTCATGAAGCTCACCACAAAGAGTGGTGAGTGCAATTATAGAAATAACTACACAGAGAACGACCATAATAATGTGAATGAATGAGGGAACTGGAAAGCCTGTCTAGAGTACAGGTGGGGGTGGGGTGGGATGGAGGGAGATTTGGGACATTGGTGGTGGGAATGTTGCACTGGTGAAGGGGGTGTTCTTTACATGACTGAAACCTAATCACAAACATACATGTAATCAAGATGTTTAAATAAAGAAAAAAAAGAAAAAAAAATTTTTTTTTTGGTGGTTTTTGGGTCACACCCGGCAGTGCTCAGGGGTTTTTCCTGGCTCTGTGCTCAGAAACTGCTCCTGGCAGGCACGGGGGACCATATGGGACGCCGGGATTCGAACCGATGACCTTCTGCATGAAAGGTAAACGCCTTACCTCCATGCCATCTCTCCGGCCCCGAAAAAATTTTTTTAAACTTAAAAAAAATAAAGAAGGGGCCGGGCGGTGGCGCTAAAGGTAAGGTGCCTGCCTTGCCTGCGCTAGCCTTGGACGGACCGCGGTTCGATCCCCCGGTGTCCCATATGGTCCCCCAAGCCAGGAGCGACTTCTGAGCACATAGCCAGGAGTAACCCCTGAGCGTTACCGGGTGTGGCCCAAAAACCAAAAAAAATAAATAAATAAATAAAAAAGAAAGAACAATACCCGAATTCAAGCGCCTAAGCATGTCTCAGGCTCTGAAAGACCTGAAAGAGGGAAGATCAGCTCATTTATGCTCAGGGGAACCCCTGAAGTGCCAGGCAAGAATCAGTTTGGCTGTGTTCAAAGCAAGTGCCCTCCCCACTGTGTTATGAAGCTGACCCATGAAAATTATTTTTAAATAGTGACTAAAGAAAATTCGAAAATCAATTAGGTTTGGCTTTCTATAGCCCCAAGATTTTCTGAGTCAGGTCATCCCTGAGTCTGTGAGGCGAAGAGGGACTGGGGAACCCTAAGACCCAGCTTCGCTTTTCCTTGGCTTTTGGTTCCAGTTTTGTTTGGGGCCACAGTTGGCAGTGCTTCCGGCTTACTCCTGACTCTGCTCAGGTGTCAGTCCTGGAGGTGCTCAGGGAACTATGTATGGTGTCAGGGATTGAACCTGGGTCAGCCAGAAGCAAGGCAAGTCCCAAGGCCTAGATTTCTTAACTGTGCTTACCTATGTAAGCCTATCCCTGATTATGGCTTGTTTTGTTTTGTTTCCTTTTAGGCCACACCCTGTGGCTTCAGAGGTTACTCATAGCTCTGTGCTCAGAAATCACTCCTGGCAGGCTTGGGGTACCCTATGGGATGCCGGGGATTGAACCCAGGTCGACAGCCTGCAAAGCAAACACACTACCTGCTGTGCTATCGCTCTGGCCCTTGGCTGTGGGGTCTTTTAAAAAACAAACTTCTTTTCTTTTTTTAAATAAAATCTTTATTTAAGCACAATGATTACAAGCATGATTGTAGTTGAGTTTCAGTCATTAACAAAAAAAAAAAAAAAACACGGAGAGGTAGCACAGTGGCGTTTGCCTTGCAAGCAGCCGATCCAGGACCAAAGGTGGTTGGTTTGAATCCCAGTGTCCCATAGGGTCCCCCGTGCCTGCCAGGAGCTATTTCTGAGCAGACAGCCAGGAGTCACCCCTGAGCACCGCTGGGTGTGGCCCAAAAACCAAAAAAATAAAAACAAACAAAAACAAAAACAAAAACAAACATCTTTCTAATTTGGTCTCTGTGAATGAATGGTATATTAGTTTACCTATGTCACATACCCACAAACCCAGAATCACACAGGATTTCTATGGTGCTGGGGAGACAGTACAGAATCAAGGCACTTGCCTTGAACTTGGCTGGCCCCAGTCAGATTCCTGGTACTGCAGAGTCCCCTGAGCACTGAGCCAAGAGTAAGCCCTGGGCATTATTGGGTGTTAAAGCAAACAAAATGTCTATAGGAACATCCCCATCGGGCTTCTTATGCCTAGGAGAAGCTTTCAACAGTGATTTCAGGCCAAATGTCTAATCATCTGCTTCTTGGTGCTCTTGAAATTTCTACACTTTATCATTCCCAGTTAATGGCCTAAAAGTTAAATTTAGTTATGAGTTTTCTATTTTAAAAAACTCAATTCGTCAAGAGGCAAGGGAAAAAATCCTATATTCCTACACATGAAGCTATTTTAAAAGGACTTGTCATTCTAATTACCCCTGAAATTTAATCATGTCCTCGCTCTTCACCTTCTTCCTTCCTTCCTTCCTTCCTTCCTTCCTTCCTTCCTTCCTTCCTTCCTTCCTTCCTTCCTTCCTTCCTTCCTTCCTTCCTTCCTTTCTTCCTTTCTTCCTTCCTTCCTTCCTTCTTCCTTCCTTCTTCCTTCCCTTTCTCACAGCCAGGCCCCCTCATATTTCTAGGCTCCCCACTCCAGTTCTCCTCCCTCTTCACTTAGGGCCCAGAAGAAGTAAGACAAGGAGACTCGGAGGCCTTACCTGACTCCAGAGATGTCTGGGCAGCTCCTTCACCATCAGTCACTGGAACTTCTCAGGACAGGACACGACTCAGTGCTGTTTAGCCCCATGTCTCTTGGCCTGAGGACATGGAGATAGCGGTCATCAGCTAGTGTCTGAAGCCTTGGTTGGGCTGGGAGTGGAGGAGCGACTGTTCTGCAGATCAAAGAAGACAGAGATGACAGGAGCAAAGGGGCTGACCAGTCTCCAGCACCTAACAACCTTAAGTTGTCAAAAAAGGGCCTGAGTGGTAGCACAACTCTAGGGCATTTGCCTTGTATGCGGCTGACCCAGGACGGATATGGGTTTGATCCTCAGTATTCCACATGGTCCCCCAGCCTGCCAGAAGCAATTTCAGAGTAATCCCTGAGCACCTCTAGGTGTGCTCCAAAAAACAAGCAAACAAACAAAAAGAAGTCGCTAAGAAAAACAGGAGAGAAAGAACCAGACAATAGTAAATGTCTGAATTTGCTCCAGTACACAGGAGGAAAAAAACAGAAAAGCTGCAAAATTGATTAACAGGACTAAAGACTTATGTACATTAAATGAAAAACGAGTGTAACTGGGACTGAGCGATAGTGGAGAGGGCACTGGCCTTGGACACAGTCGACCTGAGTTTAACCCCTGGCATCCCATAGGTCCCCGAGCACCTTAGGAGTGATGCTGAGCGTGGAACTGGAGCCAGGAGTAATCTGAGTATCACTGGGTGCGGCCAAAAGTCCCCCAAAAGTTATAACATACTCATCTTCAATTATCTACTCAGTGTCCCCTAGGAAATATTTTTTAATTTCTAGAGGCTCTATATTATTTTTTAAATTCTGCGATTTCCCCTCGGGCCTGTAAGTCTGTATTTCCAGGATTTTTGTCCAAGTCTTTTCTCATTAACACCATTGAACATTAAAGTATTAATCTAAAATAAACAATGATTCCTATAAATAGCAAAATAGTCTAGAATTGTCACAAAGCCCTTATCCAGAGCTGTCATTCATCTCTTTATAAAAAGACAAAGGAGTGGACAGTATCCAAGGATAACCAATCCTTGTCCTTAGATTATAAAACCCAGATCAGCAAACAGGGGAGGTGGGGTAGGGAGTGGAGATGGGGGTGAGCAGGAGCAGGCAGAAGGATGTGGGGAGCCCTAGGAACCTCAGAGGCAGTGAGGTACCAGGATGGTACATCAAGCCCACTATTGCATTACTGCACTCTTTGTCATGTCAAAACCACACTTTTTTAAACAACAATAACCCATATTATTAAACTACAATAATAGGAACCAGAGTGATAGCATAGCAGTAGGGCATTTGCCTTGCACACAGCCAACCCAGGTTTGATCCCCAGCATTCCATATCCTCCCCCAAGCCTGCTAGGAGCAATTTCTGAGCACAGAGCCAGGAGTAACCCCTGAGTGCCACTGGGTATGCCACTGGTATGGCCCAAAAATCCCAAAATAAAATAAAATAAACTATAGTAATAAACTAATATATTATAATAAACTACTATTAAATCATTAAACCACAATAATAAAAAGTAAAGACTTCTCAAGTACTATGTAAATTTTATCATAACATAACTCAATGGATAAAAATTGCCATTAGGTATTGTATGACTTCAGAATGCTTGTGTTGTTATTATTTCTGTATACGCTAATAAAATGAACATTTTCCTGTGTCAGTATTTCCCGTGACATTTTAGCCTAACAATAGACAGCAGAAGGAACATTTATGATCCTGAAACTCAAACTGACAAGCTCTCCTCAGTTAGTAAAAGATGGGGAAGGACACGTGTTGGTGAGGACGTCGGAAAAGGGACTCACTGCACGGCTGGTGGGTTCCTGACTATTTAATGTGATATAAATCAGTGAGGCCATGACGGGAAAGTATGTGGGTGGATCCTCATCTACTCCTTCACTCACCACCCAACAAAGTCACAGACCCCCAACTCCCGGGGCTGGAGACCACGCATTGCCAACTGCTCTTAGGAAGGAACTTGTGCAGAACTGCACAAAATGATGCAAAGAAGACAGCAGGCCTCATGATGCTGTTGGCACATGAACAGCAGCTCTTACTCACTCGTACGCTGAATTCCCATCCTGGTGGTTGCCTTGGGCTGGCCTTCCAAAAACATGGGCCTTCGGATGAGTCACTGCTGGTGAGGTCATTCCAGAATCACAAATGTCACAGAGGCCAAAGGGACAGATTATTCCCGGTACAGCTCTAACGCAAACATTACTTGGTCATTAGTTAAGCACATTGCAGTCAGTTCACATCAACGTATCTGTGGTAGGATCCAGCTAAACTCAGTGGATGAAATCACGAAGGAAGACTTTCACCCGTTAGTAGTGGTCCTATTGGTCTCCAGGTGAACGTCTGGCTGATTACCTTTTGGAATTAAAACATTCGTTGTAAAAAATGATGCTTCCCAAAAGTAAGACCCCAGGAAAGAGGAGGATGAAGAAATGAAAAGTAGCAAGAACCAAAGGAAGGGGTGGGTGGGTGATGGTCGCTTCTTTTATTATTATTATTATTAATATCTTTATTTAAACACCTTGATTACAAATATGATTGTAGTTGGGTTTCAGTCATGTAAAGAACACCCCCTTCACCCATGCAACATCCCCATCACCAATGTCCCAGATCTCCCTCGTCCCCACCCCAACCCCCCCTGTACTCGAGACAGGCTTTCCACTTCCCTCATTCATTCACATTGTTATGATAGTTGTCAGTGTAGTTATTTCTCTCTCTCTTTTTTTTTTTTTTGTTTGTTTGGAGTCACATCCTGTAGCACTCAGGGTTCCTCCTGGCTCTACGCTCAGAAATCAGTCCTCGCAGGCTCGGGGGACCATATGGGATGCCGGGATTCTAAACACAGTCCTTCAGCGTGCAAGGCAAACGCCTTGCCTCCATGCTATCTCTCTGGCTCCTGTATTTATTTCTCTAACTGCACTCACCACTCTTTGTGGTGAGCTGAATCTTCCAGCCCTCCTCTCTTTGTCTCTGAGGATTATTGCAAAAATGTCTTTTATTTTTCTTAAAACCCATAGATGAGACTGTCCTGCGCCTATCTCTCTCTCTCTCTCTCTTATTTCACTCAGCATAATAGATTCCATGTACAGCCATGTATAGGAAAATTTCATGACTTCATCTTGCTTCTAAAAGTAAACATAGAGTTTGAGTTTGGGGGAAAGAAAAGAAATTTTATAGATTTCATGCTTTTACAAGGAACTGTAAAACAAATCCCCACATTGTGAAATCATAGCACACACTATTTCCATGCCCAGGTGGATGGGCCTGAAGAAGCAGGGTAGCGTTGAAGAACTAATAAACCAAGCTAGTCAGGAGAGAGTCATGGAGGCATTAACTTCTCCCCCGTGGTCTCTCTGTGTGCCAGACTGACCTTTCTTTACTAACCTGGTACAAAATTCCACCAGACAGGGGAGGGTAGATTGAGATCCAGATGCTTTTACGTATCAAAGAGATTTAAAGGAAAGAGGAAGATGGGGGACGCCTTTGCTTTGGACTAATAGCTGGGTGTCTTACAAAGAGCAAACTTCTCAGACTGTGCAAAGCCTGGTGGTGAGTAGAGGTGGGGGCAGCTGGGCCTCAGGTTCAGGGGTGGGGGTGACATAGGGGAGCAGAGACAAGAACTCCTAAAATTCTAGAACATCTCAGGCCCCTGACAGTGAGGATTCAGTCAACAGCAGTGAAACAGAAGTTTCAGCTCTGCTCCTCTCCTCCTCACCACTCTGCTGTCACACTCTGCTTGTTGATATTTCCCTTCCAGGACACACCGACCCACCCCTTCCTTCTTCCACCTCTTCTCCCACCACAGCACCCTGAAATGTCTATTGTTATGCTGAAATGGCAGGGGAAGTACTAACACAAGAGAAATGTTCAACTTTATTAACATATATTGAAATAATAATAACGAGCATTTTAATGTCATAGAATTTCTTTTTGTTTTGTTTTGCTTTGGCTTAGGTTTTTGGGTCACACTTTTTTTTTTTGTTTTATTTTGGCTTAGGTTTTTGGGTCACACCCAGCAGCGCTCAGGGGTTACTCCTGGCTCTATGCTCAGAAATCACTCCTGGCGATTTCCAGGCTCGGGGAACTATATAGGATGCCTGGATTCAAACCATGGTCTTTCTGCATGTAAGGCAAATGCCCTACCTCCATGATATCCCTCTGGCCCCCTACCTGGGTTTCTATACATTACAGACCACCCCCATCCTGATTGGTTTATGCCTTCTGATTGGTTATGTTCTATGAGGTCATCGTGGAAAGACAAATCAAATCACGGATGCAAATGAGAGTGGTATATGGTCTCATGAGGGCACATAAGAAGATGTCATATGCCCTTATGCAAATACGCTTTCTGGATGACCAATGAGATTATAAATGGAAATGAAGGTGTATAAGTGTGTCCAGTGATCACCAGATTCTGGTCCCATGCTCCTCATTCTGGTCTATGTGTCTTCATTGCCTCTGTTGACTGTCATCGAGCCTGGACAAGACCCTGTCGGTCAGACCTGGCTGCTACCTGCCACAAATTCACAGGCCCACCAAGTCAGGACAGCTGCTTGCTGCTGTGACCTCACAGACCTGATGTTCCGGTCTCCTGGGCACCGAGGTACCAAGGACCCACAGGAGAAGGTGAACATGGAGGCGGGTACAGTGGTCCTGCTTGTTTTCCTGCTTGTGTCTTGCTGGCAACATGCTGGGCTTCTGCCATTAAAAATATTTTCAGGTAGGACTTGCTCTCCAGTTCTGTGCTCCAGAAAGAAGAGCAGAGCACCCTGGCCTTTTCTGTCCTTCCACTAGAGTACCCGGGCTCTCACTGGACAGCAGTGCTCATCACTGGCCCTGGGACAACAGTCGCTCTGGGTCCAGCTGTCTCCTAGGCCTTTCCTTCTCAGAGAATCCCACAGTCTCTCTCCCTGAGCCCAGTCTGGGGGATGCAGGGCCTGGAGCTGGGAGAAGCCAGTGCATTGAGCCCAGGAGACCAATAGGCTTTCCTTCCCCTGCAGGGTCTGGTACTGCTCTGGTGACCAATTTTAGGAATCTGGATGATGATGTGGCTGCAATATTTGGTAAGAATTTTCCTCTTGCAATATCCAGCATGTGTGGATAGCTGGGACACTGGTTACTGGTCTCCCAGAATTACCTGGTGGCAATTATGAACCCCAGATTAAAGAATTTATCCTTTTTTTGTTTGTTTTGTTTTGATTCTTGATTTTTGGGTCACACCCGGCGGGCGCTAAAGGATTACTCCTGGCTCAGAGTTCAGAAATTGCTCCTGGCAGGCACGGGGGACCACATGGAATGCAAGGATTCGAACCGCCTTCCATCCTAGATCGGCTGCATGCAAGGCAAACACCCAATTGCTGTGCTAGCTCTCTAGCCCCAGGATTTGTCCTTGATCAGAACCACATTCTGTGGGCCCCAGTTTGTGCCTAAGCCTAAATCATACTCCCTGGAAACTGGAGAGGCAGAATTGCTAAACAATTTGAGCACACCAGGGCCTTGAAACCCCACATCTTAAAGTGGAGGAGGGGCTGGGGTTCAGGAAGACTGCAGCTCCCGGAGACTTGCTGGAATTTGTAGTGAGCCCCAGCTGCAAGTGTGGCCCTGGGTGGGAATCCTCACACATGTCTAGAGCAGTGGAGCAGAAAAGTGCCAGTCACAGTGGCCATTTGTCTTCAGAAAAGAAGCAACAAAACTGAATCTAATGCTCCGTTTCCCTGTGAAATTGATGTAAGCTTGTTAGTAAAGGTTTTTGATCCTTGAATCATCTCAGGGGACTGGCCACTTTCCCTATGTGTCTATGTGTCCAGAGACAGAATAGAACCCACACTCAAATGAGGTCATTTTGTATTTTACATTTGGGTAAACTGAGATCTAGGTAACTAAGTAAACTAGAGAAGTCCTAGAGACTTCTATTATGCTGGTAACAGCATCAGAGGGTGCTGGCCCCACTCTGAGAGGGTCAGCCAACTGCTACTAGTCCATGGGGTTGATGCCTGGGTTCTGAAACTTCCAGGGAGTACCCCTCTCCAGGAGTACCTCTTCATGAGGGGAGCTTTGTCCTGTCTTTTCTCTGAACGCCTGATGAATAGATGAAAGAATAATATATGGATGGGTAGATGGATGGATGGGTGGATGGATGATGGATGATGGATGGATGGACAGGTGGATGGATGGAAGAATGGATGGATGATGGATGATGGATGGATGGACAGGTGGATGGATGGAAGAATGGATGGATGATGGATGATGAATGGATGGATGGATGGATGAATGGATGAACGGGTGGGTAAATGCGTGGATGGATGAGTGGATGATAGGTGATGGCTAGGTGGATGGATGAATTATGAGTAAGTGGACAGGTGGATAGATAAATGGTGAGTGGTATAAAGAAGTTGAGCGAATGGATGTGTGGGTGGTAGGTTAATGGGTGGGTGGGTGGATGGATAGATGACAAGGTAAGTAATGAATGATGGACAGATGGATGAATGACGGATGGGCAGGTGGATGGTGGGTAAATGATGAATAAGTTGTCAGGTTGGTGGATGGATGGATGATGGATGGGTGGATAGATGTATGGACACTGACTCCAGTGAGACTATGGAGAGATAGAACAATCATTTCAAATTGACTATGTTCATCTAAGTTTTGACAATTCCATTTGCCTTTGTATTGTAACAAGCAGCATGAAGTAACTATCTTGTGCCTGCCTCTATGCAGGTGGGTGCACCTCTATGCTATGGTGGTGGGTAGGACACTGAGGACATTGATGAAGAGAAAGGCACACTGGTGGTGGGACTGGGGTTTGAACATTTAATGTCTGAAATGACTATATTATGAACAACTTGGGAAATAAATCTATAATAATAAAATTTCAAAAAAATGTGGCTTTGGAGAGAAGTCAGAAAATGGGGCCACTCCAAGTGGGGCTGGCTGCTGTAGGGGTCTTGAAAGGAGACAGTAGGGGGTGCATGGACACTGGACAGGGTGTTTGATGAACTATTCAGGGGCGCTGAGCTCCGCGGCCCAGACAAAGACTTGAGAACTCCTGCCCCAACCCTCATTCCCTCTCAGGTTCCATGATCTCACACAGGAATGTGGGGGGCACCCACATACACTCCCCGACTTTATCTGTGCTTGTCTGCTTCTCCCAAGATGAAATACTGGTCCGAGAGATTCTGAGTCCGAACAAATCAACACTGTTTGAAAACCAAAATCTACCAGTGAAACCAACAGGGAGCACGAAGAATAAAAGCAAGTACCTTAGACTGTGGCCCTGGGGCTGGATACCTCCATCCCAACAGCTTCAAGCTCCTTTGAGGAGACTGAGCAAGTGAAGGATGAGATAGTTGCCTCAAAGCCTCTCCCTCCCGTCCAGAGATAAAGTGGTTAGAGCCAGGCTGAGGGGGAAGGCAGGGGCGATTGTGTGTGTGTGTGTGTGTGTGTGTGTGTGTGTGTGTGTGTGTGTGTGTGTGTGTGTGTGTGTGTGTGAAACAGAAAGACAGAGAGAGACAGAAAGACAGAGAGAGACAGAGAGAGAGACAGAGAAAGAGAGACAGAGAGAGAAAGAGAGACAGAGAGAGAGACAGACAGAGAGAGAGAGAGAGAGAGAGAGAGAGAGAGAGAGAGAGAGAGAGAGAGAGAGAGAGAGAGAGAGACCAGTGATTTGTCACCAGTTGATAGGAACAGAACTGAGGTCTGAGGGTGAGGCAGGGATGGGGGGCTCACAGAGGCAGGAAGTTCTTTCCGGAACTGAGCAAGGGACATTCCAACCAGGGATCAGAGCCCTGTTCCACAGAAGTCCAACAGCCTGTCCAAGGCTGCTCTCTCACTTCTGGAGGCATTTTCCCTCCAGTGTGAAGCCAGGGGGTGGTCACAGCTGCTCACATGACCCAGACCTGCCTCAGTCTGTCCTCCCCCCAACTTCCTCCCCAAGGCTGTTTAAAGGTGAACTGTCCAGGCCAGAAGCTTACCGGAAGCAGCAGTCTGGGGGTAGGGTAGGGACACACGATAAAGGCAGTTGGGAACCCCCCTCGGGCCCCATCTCCCACTACCCACCCCTCCAACAGGGGACACATTGTTGGGCAAGGCTGAGGGACTCCACTAAGACCCAGCATGCAAATCCCCACCTGTGGATCTGCAGAAAAACAGGCAGAAGGGAAGGGAGTAGAAGGGGTCACCCCAGTAACCTCAGTGCGGTCACCCCTCCTGGGGCAGGCTGGGAGTCAATACCCCTAGGCAGCAGGAGCAGGTCACCAGCCCCTCCACAAAACTGACCATAAGTTTGCACAGTAATCCCAGGGTTCAGGCACCAGACACAGGCGCTGTGACCCCAGGACCCAGCCAAGAAAACCCCTGGTGGAACACGTTAAGGGAGAAGCCTGTGGATCCCCTTTTTCCTTCCTCTCAGCTCTAGGCCCAGGACCCCACACTCCAGCCCTGCCCAGACAACCTGGGTGCAGGGCCAGTCACAACGGGCCTGGGTGCCACCAGGGCAAAGGGCCCTGGCAGGGGTCTCCAGGCTGAGTGGCCACTGTGGGCCTGAGTCAGGCCCTTTGTTTACACCCAGGCCCTCCCCTGAGAAGGGCCAAAAGCTGAGTCTTGACATTGGAGGAGAGCAGTGAGGGGCTAGGGAGGTGGGAGGTGGGATGGTGGGAGGTAGGAAGGTGAGAAAGTTAGAGATGGCCTGCGGGTGTGCGGTGACCAGGAGGACCCTGAGACGGCCTGCAAGGTGCACTGGCCAACCCTTGATTCACAGCTAGATGTGCCTGTGCAGTTGTGCATAGTGGCACCTCCATCCCTCCCGTACATGCGCCGTGGCACTCCCTGCTCCACATGCTCCTGGGCTTCGTGTTGAACGCCCTCACAGCAGCAGAAACAGGGCGAGATAGTCCGGGCCCACCCGTGACTCCGCTGGGCAAGGAGCTCGGGCCTGCCCTTGCCTAGGTGCCCTCGTGGCGCATGCCTGGGGGTCCCAGCACAGCGCCCTTTGTGCCTCAATTTGTGGGGGTGCCCAGGGCCACGAGGTGCTGGGTCAGAGGCCCTGGCACACCACTCACTCCCGCATCCCCACAGAGGAGAACCCTGTCCTGTACCAGATGCGGAGCCTCGCGTCGCTGGAGAAGATCATCAACAACGTGCGCAGCTCGCTGGGTGAGTGCAGGCAGGGCCAGGGGCAGCCGCTGGATCCAACACCTAGGAGGAGGGCAGGGCCAGGTGGCAGCGCCCGAGGGACACCCACAGGGGACCCCAGAGCCCTCCAGCAGAGCTGAGGACTTAGGAGCCTCGTCTGGTCCAGGAGGGGCCTTGGGTGAGTCAGCATGTCCTGCTCCTGGGGTACAAGCAGGTGATGGTGAGCACGGGCCCCCAGAGCCCCGTGGTTGGTGAACAGGGCCAGGTCTCACCCTCCTGGCCAGTCCAGGGTCACCCTGTAGACAGCAGCAGGAAACCACCTCCCTGCAGGAAACAGACTCAAGCTGAAAGGACTCGAGCACAAAAGTGAGCAAGAACAGACGAAGCACCACAGACTCCTCTAGGACAACCAGGCTGCAAAATAAAACGTTGTTTGCACACCCGAGCCGTGGGCTTCCTCTTTCCACAAGGCCCATGGATCAAGGAGAATGCACGACCTGAGTGCTCGGTGTGCGAGATTCACTCTGGACCAGCGGGGCTTGGGCGGAGCTGCTGCCACCCTGAGCCCCCAGACCTGACCCCCGTGTGGGACCAGCTCCAGATCAGCAGGCTCCACACTGATCCACAGGCTCCACTCAGCCAAGACCAGGACAGGGCTGAGAGTGAACCAAGCCTCCACACGTCCTGGCCGGAATAGGACGATGTTCTGCCCCACAGGTACGGGGTCTCTCAGGGTCTCTCGGGGTCTGGGCAGGAACCTCAGAGCGTAAGGCTGAGGGTTCACTCCCTAGAGCTGCTGTTCAAGTTGGGTGGGTGCCAAACATCTGCTGTCTGGGATCCACACTGCAGCCAGGTGTGTTGTGCACGTGTGTATGTCTACAGAACAAAGAGTGCAACATCTAGTCTGCACTACAGTTGAGAAAATAGTTTAATAAAAACGTAGCCAGAGGGGCCGGAGCAATGGCGCAGTGGTAAGGCATTTGCCTTGCAAGCATCTGACCTAGGACGGACCGTGGTTCGATCCCCCAGCATCCCATATGGTCCCCTGAGCCAGGAGCGACATCTGAGTACATAGCCAGGAGTAACCTCTGAGCGTCACCGGTGTGTCCAAAAATCAAAAACAAAATAAAATTATTAAAAGAATATAAAAGGTGGGGCCAGAGCGGTGGCACTTGCCTTGCAAGTGTCTAACCTAGGACAGACCACAGTTTGATCCCCCAGCATCCCATAAGGTCCCCCGAGCCAGGAGTGATTTCTAAGTGCGTAGCCAGGAGTAACCCCTGAGAGTCACAGGGTGTGGCCCCAAAAGCAAACAAAACAAAACAAGTAGCCAGAGACACAGAGCCATAGTGCAGTAGGTAGGGCCTGTGGCTTGCACGTGGTTGACCTGGGTTCAATCCCAGGCATCCCCAGGAATGACTCCTGAGCATAGGGCCTGTATTAAGCCCTGAACACCTCAACTGTGCCAAAAGAAAAAGAGATTCGAGGACCAGGTTAGGCACCTTGTGACCATGAGGCCCTTCAACTCTAGCTAGCCCTGAGATGACCACTCGAAACATCCCAGAACATCTAAGTCTTCTAGCACCCAGTAATTCTGTGCCCAGACTCAGAGCATGAGGTGCCCCCGGCCAGCTTTCGTCCCCGCTGCCTTTTCTCACAAATGCCAAGTGCCACACATCTGAGCACAGTAACCTGGTGTGTCTTGTGGGGGCTCGGAAGATGCGTGTGGGGTCTCTGCTGCCTACAGATAAGAGGTCCCAGCAAGAACGGCTCTTCCCGGCCTTAATGAGACGTTCTTTTGGAAGTTGTGTTGAGGTTTGGTTATCCCACAGTTCCCAAAAGGGAAAGGGATGTGCCATACCCCATCTAGGGAGGACATTTTTTAATTTCAATAAATGGAAGGCAGGAGAGCTTAGCTGGGGCTGTCATCTAGGCTTGTGGTTCCGCGTGTTAGAGCGACTGGCTGGTATGAGTTTCTTGCTGCTATATCCTCCATATCTGTGTGGATTACTATTGTAGGGAATTGCTACCGAACCCACTTCTCCTGTCCTCCCAGATAGGGGTATGGGATATTCCTTTCCCTTCTGAGTACTGTGAGATTACCAAACCTCAACCCGAATCCCAAAGACTGTCTTATTACACTGGCCCTGGGAAACGAGGTGAGGTACACCTCAGTCAGTGTCCCTCTGAGTTTGAACTCAAGACCTCACAGAGTAGGGTTTCCTGCTTTTCATGCTTGGGGATGAGCCAACTTCTGGAATTTGGTCTACCCAGGCTAAGCAGCTGAGAATGCTAGATGCCCACCCGAACCTCAGGCTCCTGAGTTTCACGCAAAGGCAGAAGCCAGCCCCGGGGCTGTGAAATGGCCCCACACGCAATATTTCCAACCCCAGGTGGGCAGATTTGAAGCAAGGTAGCCACAAAATATTAATAAACCAAGACAGGAGGCCAGAGCAATAGCACAGCAGTAGGGCATTTGCCTTGCACACAGTTAACCCAGGACGGATTCCATCCCACCATCCCATATGGTCCCCCCAGCCTAGCAGGAGTGATTTTTTTTTTTTTTTTGGTTTTTCGGCCACACCCGTTTGATGCTCAGGGGTTACTCCTGGCTAAGCGCTCAGAAATCGCCCCTGGCTTGGGGGGACCATATGGGACGCCGGGGAATCGAACCTCGGTCCTGATCCTTGGCGGGGAATCGAACCGCGGTCCTGATCCTTGGCTAGCGCTTGCAAGGCAGACACCTTACCTCTAGCGCCACCTCGCCGGCCCCGCAGGAGTGATTTTTAAGCACAGAGCCAGGAGTAACCCCTGAGCACCGCCAGGTGTGGCTCAAAGCCCAACAATAAACAAACAAACAAACAAACAAATAAATAAATAAATAAATAAATAAATAAATAAAAATAAACCAAGCCAGTCAGGAGAGAATCATGGAGTCAGTTTGCCTTCTTGCCTTGTGGTCTCTCTCTGTGCAGGCCAAAGGAAAACTGATAACCCTCTTTTTCTCAGTACAAATTCAACTGGGTAGGGGAGGGTCAAGTGAGAGCCAGGTGGACTTTTACATATCAAAGGAATAGGTAAAAAGGAAAGAGGAAGTTGGAGGAAAACCTTTACTTTGGGTAAAAGAAGGGAGGGTGTTATCTAACACAGTGTCACATGCTGTGGGATCTGCAGGAAGCAAAATTGGGGGGGGGTAGGAGCAGCTGCAGGAGGGACAGCTGCTGCACCCATTGTTTGGAGATAAACAATCATCCCAGAACTGATGTGTAGAGGCCAGAGAGATGCACAGTGGGCAGTGTGTTTCCTTTGCATGCGGCTGGCCTGGGTTCAATTCCTGGCATCTTATAAGGTTCCAGAGCCTGCCAGGAGTAATTTCTGAGTAATTCAGAGCCAGGAGTATCCCTGCGCGCAATAGGTGTGGTCCCCTCCCCACAAAAATAAATTGTGGAATCAGTGCAGAGTTGACGGTCAACAGCCTGTGGATTATATAACTGGTCCAGGCGAAAACAAAAGTAGAAAATCACACAAGCTTTGTGGCACAAGCGAATGTTGGGGTCATTTTTCTCTGAGGAAGGGTGGGAACTCGAGAGATGCATTCATCCAACTCACTGTCCACACAGTCTGAGGTGACCCGGAGGAACCCCTGTGGGTAAAGCAGGAGCCTGGCTACAGTCAGGTTGGCAGTTCAATCCCCAGTGCTACCTGATGTCTGGCCACACAGCAGGTGAGTGTTTGTGTGTACACAGCTGCCACAGCTCCAGGCAGCTCCAGGTAACTTCTCAGCTGGAGAAATAAAGAGGTGTGTTCATGGGAGCCAGACACATGGTCCTGTTGAGCACAGTGTGAGCCCCAAAATGTAACCTGAACGAAGGGTGCCTGGCAGGCCTGGGCTGAACATTTGGCCTCATGCTTTTTGCATGATCCACACTCCAAGGGCCTTGGGGACCCGCATGGATGTGGCAAATTTGAAGGAAGGAGGGAGCCTTATGTGGTGGTTGGTCGCTAAAGGGGAATGCTGGGGAACAGCAAAGCATGTGGTGCTCAACACCACAATCACTCCTGCAGGACATGCTTGGTGATGGTCAGGGCACCAACATAGCTCAGGCAGTCCTCAAAGCCCACAGGGCAGCTGTCAAACTTCCTAGGGTCCAATAGACCTGCCCAGCATGGGGTAACCCCTACCACCTGGTTACTGGGGAGCCAGCAATTGTTCCTTGAGGGAAATGAAAATCAGTTCGAGGGCCTGGAGAGATAGAACAGCGGCGTTTGCCTTGCAAGCAGCCGATCCAGGACCTAAGGTGGTTGGTTCGAATCCCGGTGTCCCATATGGTCCCCCATGCCTGCCAGGAGCTGTTTCTGAGCAGACAGCCAGGAGTAACTCCTGAGCACCGTCAGGTGTGGCTCAAAAACAAAAAAACAACAACAAAAAACAAAAAAAAAAAAACTGGTGTAATTTATTTTAGGCCCGGAGAGATAGCACAGTGGCGTTTGCCTTGCAAGCAGCCGATCCAGGACCAAAGGTGGTTGGTTCGAATCCCGGTGTCCCATATGGTCCCCCGTGCCTGCCAGGAGCTATTTCTGAGCAGACAGCCAGGAGTAACTCCTGAGCAACGCTGGGTGTGGCCCAAAAACCAAAAAAAAAAAAAAAAAAAAAAATCAGTTCGAACCTCAGTACACACAAGTAGCACTGGGCCTGTCGCCTTCCCTGCCAGAAAAGGATTTCAGGGGGTTAAATGTAGAGACACAGAGACAAGCTAGAGCCAGAGGACATGGGCTGAAGAGTAAAACCCTGATGGCTTTTACAGTTTCACCAAATGATTTTAGACAATTCCTCCAAGTGGCTTTTAGCCTGGACTTTTGCATAATATACAAACTGATCAGTGTGTTGTCACTGAGAGAGCCTGGCCTTGCTGAAGAAGGTCTGTCACAATCTCTCCGGGACCTTTTCCTCTCTGAGGCTCCTCCTTTCCCGAAGGGTCTACCTCCTTCTCTAGGTGGGGCCTTGGATTTCTTTTTCTTTTTTTTTTTTTTGGGGGGGGGCTTGGATTTCTTTTTTTTTTTTTTTTTTTTTTTTTTGGTTTTTGGGCCACACCCGGCGGTGCCCAGGGGTTACTCCTGGCTGTCTGCTCAGAAATAGCTCCTGGCAGGCACGGGGGACCATATGGGACACCGGGATTCGAACCAACCACCTTTGGTCCAGGATTGGCTGTTTGCAAGCCGCTGTGCTATCTCTCCGGGCCCTGGGGGCTTGGATTTCTACATCTGGGAAGTGCCTCAGTTTCTCCCCTCCAAGGAGTTTAGGATTTTGCATGTCAAAGAAATGTGGTCTTTGGGCCTCTTCAGGGCCAGAAAATCTCTTCTTCCATTTTATTGTTTCCCAAGAGTATGTTATCCTCTAATTGCCTCCATACCAAGAAACTAAGAAACATGGTCATACATTCAGAAGGAGCAGGAAGGGCACTTGCCTTGCACCTGTCCCCTCAGACCTGGCATACAGTTCCCCCAAGCACTGCCAGGAGTGATCTCAGAACACAGCTAGGAGTAAGCCCGGAGCACTGCAGGGTGTGGCCCTAGGAACAAAACAGGACAGGGCTGAAAAGGGAGGTGGCCAGGCCAGGCTGGAGGCCATTAGATACCATCAATGCAGGCAAGACCCGAAAGAAGGCGAAAGTGCAAGCAGGTTTGGCTAGAGGAGCTCAGAGTCTGCTGGGGCCTCTACAGAACAGGGCCTAGAACACTACTGGGGGCAGAACCACAGGGACCTGGGAATCCTGGAGCTGAGGTTGGGGGTGGGGTGGGGGTGTTCAAACCAAACCAGCTGCACCAGGTTCTTGCTAAAGTCAGACACTGCAGAGCCCAAGTTGAACTAAAACTCTGGGCATCCCAGTCAGCCAGTCAGAAAAAATATCGTCATCACTGGAGGTTGGTTTGTAAAACAAAATGCAACATAGCTGGAGCGACAGCACAGCCTTATGCTAGGTAGAGTGTTTGCCTTGCACACGGCCAACCCAAGAAGGACTCTGGTTCAATTCCCGGCATCCCATATGGTCCCCCCAGCCTGCCAGGGGATATTTCTGAGTGCAGAGCCAGGAGTAACCCGCGAGCACTGCCAGGTGTGACCCCCAAAAAAACAAACAATAAAAGGATACTTCTAGGGGCCAGAGCGATAACACAGCAGGTTGGGCCTTGCAAGCAACTGACCCAGATTCAATATCCAGCATCCTTCGGAGCCCGCCAGGAATGATTCCTGAGAGCAGAGCCAGCAGTAACCCCTGAGCATCATTGGGTGTGGCACCAAAAAAGGAAAGTTCTGGAGATGCCAGCAAGAGTCGAGAAGGGGGCCAGAGAGATAGCATGGAGGTAAGGTATTTGCTTTGTATGCAGAAGGTGGGTGGTTCGAATTCCGGCATCCCATAGGGTCCCCTGAGCCTGCCAGGACCGATTTCTGAGCATAGAGCCAAGAGTAACCCCTGAGGGCTGCCGGGTGTGACCCAAAAACCAAAAAAAAAAAAAAAAAAAAAAAAAGTCTCGAGGAAAGAGGCTCCAGCACTGCGCTGTGGATTCTTACTCAGTGCCCCAGTAACTCTCATAGCCAGTTAGCACTAGCATCATCTGTTTGTTGTTAAAGACAATAAAAATACAATGATAGTTGGAAAAGAACTGAAAGGGGATAAAGTGACATGCATGGTACCCGTTCATCAACAAAAGTGCAAACCGAACAAGTGTCAAAGGTGAGGGAGAGAAGAAAAATGCCTGCCCCAGAGACAGGAGGGGTGGGGAGAGAGTGAAATGGGGGACATTGGTGATGGAATATTGCACTGGTGAAGGGTGGTAGATATCCTATGACTGAACACAACTATGAACATTTCTGTAACCACGATGCTTAAGTAAAAAAAAAAAAAATTAAAAAAGACAATGAAAGTGGAGAACTCCAGGACCCAAAGTGCAGTGCTTCGGCATCCAAAGTAGAGTGCTCCAAATCCAAATTCCTAAGCAGAGTATTCCTGAGCAAAGCGGAGTGCTCCAGGCCCACCCAGCAGACCTATCTGCCGCCTCAGCCTCTTCCAGAAGGGGCTTCTGGAGGCAGTCACAGGAGGACCCCAGCTCAAGCCCCTCTCAGTGCAGCACCATAGAAAGTCCCCCTTCCCTTCATGGGGGGTTTGTCCCACCCTCTTCCAGCTGAGTAAAGTGGTGCTCCCCAGAGCACTTCAGCCGGACCTTTCCTAGAGTTTGTGTTTTAACAGTATACACACACGTTGGTCTATTTCTGGGGCGCTTCATAGATTCATTAGAATCAGATCAGGAAGAGCATCTGAACTGAGAAAGCTTCCTATCACTATAACCTACTTTAGTTTCCCAGGCCAGCAAAAGAAATCCCAAGGTTAAGAAAAGAAAAGAAAAGAGCTAAGTGGGTTGGAAAGTAGGTCTGAGCAGTAGTCCGAGGTTGGCCTCGGCGCAAGGCTGGGCGGGGCGTCTTCCCCAGTGACCTGTCACTCTCACACCCAGGCCCCATCGGCATCATCTATTGTTAAAGACGACGGAGTCTTTTTGTTTCTGATGCCTAGCTTAACGTTTTAAGCTTCAACGTTTGTTTTCCCTTTGTGAAACGTCTTTTTGATAGCCAAGGCTGCAGCTGGGCCAAGAGCTGAAAGAAGGTTCTGCAGCCAAAAGGGCCCGAGGTAGCCCCAGATGTGGAGACCGCGTCCCCTGGACATGCACACACGACAGAGTTCTTGGAAGAAGAAAACCGGCGGAGCCAGAGAAAGGCCCACCGCCCTCAGAGAGAGGCCAGTGGGCAGGGCTCTGGCCTTCCCGACAGCTGACCACATCGCAGAGGATTCCTGAGCAGAGGGCAGGAGGAAGCGCCGAGCGAGCGCACAGCCCGGGTGGGGCCGGCTCGGATTCCACCCGCAGCCCTACCCGGCCGGGCGCTCTGCGGGCCTGGCCACGCCCCTTTCCGACAGGCCCCGCCCCGCCCGCGGTCTCAGCCCGTCCCTACTGGTGCGAGCACGACAAGCCCCGCCCCGCCCCGCCCGCCAGACCCCGCCCCCAGCCCCAGGCCCGCCCACTCAGGCCCCGCCCACGGTGGCGGACCGTTCTCTCCCGGCTGCTTCCAGCGCGCCAGGACGCGCCCCCAGGCCGCCTGCTAGGCCCCGCCCCTCGTCCCGCCCCGCAGCGCCGGGTCGTCCTTCCTGATTGGCGCGAGAGCAAGAGGCCCCGCCCACAGGCAGGCCCCGCCCCTGCACGCATGCGCAGCCCCCGTGCGCGCTTCGCTCGGCAGCCGGCGGGACGCGGCGGCGGCGGCAGCGGCAGCGGTGGCTGTGGAGGCGGCGGCGGCGGTGCTCTCGCGCTCGCGCTCGCGCTCGCTCCTTTGTGCTCGGCTCTCGGCGCCTCCCGCGACGCGCCTCCGGCGACCCAGCATGTCGGCGGCGGGGACGGGCTCGTGCTCGGGCGTGGAGGCGGGCTTCTCCAGCGAGGAGCTGCTGTCGCTGCGCTTCCCGCTGCACCGCGCCTGCCGCGACGGCGACCTGGCCGCGCTGTGCTCGCTGCTGCAGCAGGCGCCGCGCGCCCACCTGGCGGCCGAGGACTCCTTCTACGGCTGGACGCCGGTGCACTGGGCCGCGCACTTCGGCAAGGTGGGCGCGCGCCGGGCGGGCGCGGGCCCTTTAAGGCGCCATCTTGCGCGGCGCGGCGCGGCGCGGGGCGTGCCGGGAGCTCGGGGCGGAAGCGGCGGCGGTGCCCCGAGGGGTCCAGCCCGGCGGCCCGGGGCGCATGCGCGCTGCTGCGTCTAGCCCGGAGAGCCGGGCCCGCGGGATGCCCGCTCCCGCCTTTGGCAAAGCCCAGTGCTCGGGGCGCGTGCCTGGCCCAGCTGGGGCGCACGGACGCGCGCTGGGTCCCTCGGGCACCTGCATCCCGGCGCACCCCGGACCTTGCGTCTTGTATGTGTTTGCACGGGGGGCATCGCATGCTGCACGCATCCTCGGTCGCCTCGCCGGGTTCGCCGTGCAGACACTCGGTTCCCCGGGCTCCTTGGGCCGGAACGTGCACAGGGCCAGGACAAAGGGCTCTAGCTCTCTCTCCCCCCTCCAGGCCTGCGCCTCTTAGCCTAGCGGCTCCCCGGGTTTAGATCCCCCCCCCCACCACACCCCCGTCTCCTTCCTAGAAACCGGCAGGACTCTTGCTCCCCCGGGCTCCGACTGAGCCTTAATTATAGCTCACGCGCTCCAGCCCTGGCGCTCCCTCGGGGAAGGCCGCCCGCCCAGGTGCCAGGTGCCAGCCACGCTTCCCGCCCGCCTCACCTGCCCCAGGTGTGCTGCTGCGGCGGGCACCCATTGGCTCTTAGCACGGAGCCCGTCCTCCCCTTTGCAGAAAGGGACGCAGTGTTGTGGGCTGTGGATCCTGGCGGCTTGGGGAAAAGAAACTGGAGGTAGAGCGCTTCCTGTGCACCCCCAGTCTGTACCCTGATGAGTGCCCTGGCTGGGTCCTATGCATGCGCTCTTCCCTTTCGGTCCCGGGGAGCAGAGAGCTCATGACACACAGTCCTTGGTGCTTTCTCTTGTGCCGAGCCCCTGGTTTCTGCCATGAACAGTTAGGCTTCCAGCCCCTTCCCTGAGGACCTGGGACTTAACCAGCTGATCGGGGCTGGGCTAGTGGCCTCCCAGGGTGCCCCCGAGGTCTTTTCTTTTTTTTTCTTTTTTTTTTTTTTTTTTTTTTGGTTTTTGGGCCACACCCGTTTGACGCTCAGAGGTTACTCCTGGCTATGTGCTCAGAAATCGCCCCTGGCTTGGGGGGACCATATGGGACGCAGGGGGATCGAACCGCGGTCCTTCCTTGGCTAGCGCTTGCAAGGCAGACACCTTACCTCCAGCGCCACCTACCCGGCCCCCCGAGGTCTTTTCTAAAAGCACTAGGCGCTCCAATCTGTACAGTTTGCGCAGACGGGAGCACCCAGCCTTACGGCGCCCCCTGTCCGTCCCCGTCCTCCTCTCCCCCCCCCCACCCCGTCCCTACAGACTGACCCTGACAGCTTGGGGTGCAGGGCTGAGGAACTGCCAGTGAGGCCTGCGGGCAACTCCGACAGTTCCCGTTGGTTGGGTTGGCACTGCCAGGATGGCTCAGAGCAAAAGCTTTGGTTCTTTGCGCCATCTCCTGGCCTTTTTTTTTTCCCCCTTTCTGTGTGCCAACTCCTTTATACACACAAGAAGAGAACCTTTTCATTAATGCCCTTTATGAAACACTATTTTTTTTTTAAATACTGGTGTGTATTTAGCTTTTATTTTAGGTTTCAAGCCTGATTCAGTGTATGTTGGGAAAGGGTCACACTTCATTGGCTTCTACAGCCAGTAAAACATTGTTATCTTGCAGCAGCTTCTCAGATCTGCGCTCTAGCAAGCTTGGCTTCCACAGTGGTTGCAGTTTGCTTGTTCTTAAACAGGAAACACTTGGTTCCCCGAAGTGCATGGATTCCTTGGTAGTCTGCTGCCCGTTAGATCTGCCCTGGCCGTTTACGCCTGTCCCCACCCTCCTTGTTTTCACAGCTGGAGTGCTTGATCCAGTTGGTACAGGCTGGGGCCACGCTGGACACCTCCACCTCGCGCTATGCCCAGACCCCCGCACACATTGCTGCTTTTGGGGGTCACCCCCAGTGCCTCCTGTGGCTGGTCCAAGCCGGTGCCAGCATTAACAAACCGGTAAGGGTAAGGGGGTTCGTCAGTGAGTAATAGTGGCTCCGTGGTCGGGGTCTAGATTGGTGGTGGGAGCTGCTCCCACATATCCTGCCCTGCCTTGCCATTGCCCTGGGGCATCTGCCCACTGTGACAGCCGGTGGCTGAGCCCTGGCTCTTCTGTTGGCAGCAGCCCAAGGTCAGTCAATCCTCCCTGGTGTGTGGGGGTGATAGGGACCTGTCTGGGAAACTAGGTCTCCCTGGCCCCCGTGACCAGCTGACATGAAAGTGATCCTTCGACCAAAACGCCGCCACCTTTGTCACTCTGGTCTTTCCCAAGCTCGCCTTCTCTGTCCTTTCCTGAGCTTTTCTGGACTCGCATTGGAGCCTCGACTCTGGTGAGCGTGACCAGCCTGTGATACCTAGAGAGTGTCCCAACGGGCGTTTAACCAACCAGCAGGCTTTGGCCCACCTGTGGCTGCATCTGTGGTAGTGTTGGGAACTCTGGAATTAGATGAGGCAGGGCAAGCTTCTCATGCTTCCTGTGCCTCTCAGTTGGTCGTCCCATGGCTTCTGCCCCCCCCACCTGTGACCTTTGAACTCAGCAGCCTCTCTTCACGCCCCCCTGCCTTGGAAGGCTTTTCCTTCCTCTCTGGCTACGGGTAGTTTCTAGTTGTTCTTGACCCCAGAGCCTCCCTGGTGTACGTAAGGTTATCGGAGGGCACTACGAATCTCATTCTCATTTCCCAGGGTGTTCCAGAGACTTCTGCCCTCTATCTGGCAAGGGGGTTTCCTGAGATGTGGACAGGAGCGTGGCATGGACAGTGCCCAGAAAGGAAAGGCAGTTGCGCCCTGCCCTGCCCGCTAGGCTATGCTGGCACTTGAGCCAGCCTCAGTTACAAATGAGGCCTTTTTTCTCTGAGAATTCAAGGTGACTCATCTGTGGGTCTGGCGCGTCTCCCACAGCATTAGTCAAAGTCGGGCAACAGTCCTGGAACCACATTCCTGGCTCTTCGGTATATTTGCAACGCGAGATGCTGGCCCGAGACATGCCCACCCGGGCACTTTCTCCTTCTCTGAGCCCTGGGTCCTGCTCAGTGAGGGTGGGTCCTGGGTGTCCCGGAACACATGGGGACACTCTGGGGCCTTTTCTCCATCCTGTCCCCTTTCCCCCTCCTGTCCCTCTTGCCAGAGGTTATTTCCCAGTGTCTTTTCTGCTTCTCTTCCTCACTCTCAGGGTTTCCTGGCAGTCGTGCAGGGCTCATTCTCTTCCTTCCAGAAGGTTGGGTGGGTTCTGTTGTGAAGGTTTGAGTCTATCTGGGAGCATGGGGTGTCCTTCAAACCAGAGTCTCCAGCAGGACCTTGGGTCCTTTCAGCTTTTTTCCACACTTGACACTGAGGCTCCATTTCCTGGGAGACTCCACCTTGCTCCTCCTGCCTTTCTCGCACCATTGAGAGACCTGGGTTTGTGAATCTGATCTCTCTCTCTCTCTCACTCTCTCTCTCTCTCTCTCTCTCTCTCTCTCTCTCTCTCTCTCTCTCTCCCTCTCTCTCTCTCTCTCTCTCTCTCTCTCTCTCTCCCTCTCCCTCTCCCTCTCCCTCCCTCCCTCCCTCCCTGCCTTTCTCCCTCCCTCCCTCCCTCTCTCCCTCTCCCCCTCCCCCCCCCTCTCTCCTCTCTCTCCCATCCTTTCTCCTTTTTCCTGTTCTGTTTGTGTTTGTGAGAGAGCCCTTCTTGGTTCCCTGTTACTATAGTCTCCTGTCACCTTCTGCTCTCAGCACTGACATAGGTGGGTGGGCTGAGGGGACTAGACTGCTTAGCCAGCTAGAGTTTTCCACACCAGCCATCCAGCATCTCTGTATCTAGCAGAAGTGTGCTTCATGTGTCTTCATGTGACTGGTCTTCCTATACCGCTGTTCACCTGAGTCACATCCCTACAGTGTGACTCTTTTCCCTCTGTGCTGGTTAGTCCTCCTGTCACTGCCTCAGTCTACAAAATGATTTCCCTCCGCCTCTAAATGTCTACTTGCTGACTGACCAGGAATGACCCCTGTGGTCAAGTCAGCTTTCTGGTCTTTTTTTTTTTTTAACTTGATTTTTGCAATAATTTAATGGATAGACAATAAATTTCTCTTTGTGAGATCTGTCTTAGGACAGTCCCTGTATGCTTCATGTGGTCAGGTTTTTAGATCATGCCCGACAGTGCTCAGAGCTAACTGCTGGCTCTGTACTTAGGAACCACTCCTGGAAGTCTCCCGGGACCATATGGGATGCCGGGATTGAACCTGGGTTGGTCACATGCAAGGCAAATGCCCTCCCCACTTTGTTGTCTTTGTTGCCCGTTCTTGATCTTGAGCCTGAGTGACCTGGTGGGACTATCAGAGTCCTGGCAATATTTTCATGGAGGATAGAGTCAAGGTTGGCTCCATGGAGGAATCTGTCTGATGGCCTGGCTGCCTCTACTCTGGGAGGTGTGTCCGCGCTCAGGCCATGCTCCAACACAGGATCATTTCCCGGCTACCATGTGGACTATATGTCCCTTCACCCCCCACCCCCCACCCCAGCTTTGGCTGTGACCTGGAGTTCCCGAGAAGGCCCATTCCTCGAGGTTCTCCTCCCTCTGTCTTGCTCACGTTAGCCTTTCCCAGCTCCCGCTCTGAAGATGGCTGGGGCAGGGTGGGGCGGGCCTGAGCAGAGCTAGCGGTTTTTCTCCCTTTTTCTTGTTCTTTTATCACCTTTTTTGGGGGGAGGGTATACCCAGTGATGCTCAGGGGTTACTCCTGGCCATGCGCTCGGAAATCACTCTTGGCTTGGGGAACCATATGGGATGCTGGGGGTCGATGAACCGCAGTCTGTCCTAGGCTAGCAAACGCAAGGTAGACACCTTACTGCTTGCGCCACTGCTCCGGCCCCCTTTTTCATCTGTTTTTGTGTTTTGGGCCACAGCGATGATGCTCAGGATTGTTGCTCCCAGTGGTCCCAGAGGACCATGGGGTGCCAAGGACAAACTCGCATTGTCGCTCCTCCCACCCTTTTCCCTGTCAGGAGTTCACATCTGGCCATGCCTGACCTTTGTTGTTATGTGTTCTGCTCTTAGGACTGCGAAGGCGAGACCCCCGTGCACAAGGCCGCTCGCTCCGGGAGCCTGATCTGCCTCCGGGCCCTGGTGGCTCACGGGGCTCGGACCGAGTAAGTGCCTCCCTCATTCCTCCTACCCAACCGTGGGTTTGTGGGCTGTGTGCGGAGAGGGTGCAGTCTAGCAGCGGTGCCTAGCACTCTCCGGTGCCCCTTGGTGACAAGAAAAGGGCGTGGGCTCGACTGACCACCCTTGAGCCAGGCCTGAAGGTCACGGCAGAAGACTTAGGATGGAGAAGCGGACTCCAATCCTGGAGTCCGGGAACCTTCCCTCCCTGTCCCTTCCCATCCCACCCCACCCCACCGCAGGTCTCACTGACCCTGGCCTCACAGCCTCCAGATGCCACTGATAAGGAGGTTTCCTGAGCTTCCCTTCTCGTTTTCACAGATCTGAGAATTAGAGAGTATCCCAGGCCCACAGGAGGCTTTTTAATGATTTAAACTCGTATCCTTTAAGGATCTAGAAAACAGAAAACAGCAGCCTTGAGAATTCTGAGAATTCCTCTGAGCCCGTGGGCTCGGCATTGAGCGGTTCAGGTTGGCTCCAGCCGTGGCACGTTGAACTGTAATTGACCTCAGACTATTTTCACCTTGCCGGCTAAGGACCCTTCACTGGTTGGGATGTCCTGCGTCTGCTTTGGAAGCCAAATTAACTTGTATTCGTGTATATCATGAACTTTTATCTTCTTCAGTTTATTATATTAATGGAATGGACATGGTTTCCACCCCCAAATGTTAAGCAGTGCAGTAGAGCCGTGACCCTGCCCGTTCTTTACCTCGGCCGGGTGCTTGAATGAGAGCCCCTAAAAAGCTAATTTTTACAAATCACTTGTCCCTGTTGGAGATAGATGCCAAAGTGTATAGACTTTTTCTAAGGCAAAACCCTGCAAACTGATGGTGTCTAACCCTGCGGTTTCCGCCATGGCCTAGACCCTCGTTCAGTCTCAACTAGATCCAAGGCAGCCGCAGGCTGTGTAGACTGAGGCAAGGCCAGGCCCATAGCTAGCTCCTATTGGATGTTTGGGTCAGTTCTCTTTCCGGGCCTGGATTGTACACTGAGTGATAACACCTATGTGAACTGTATTAACGATTACATTGCAGGGAACCTGTGGCTTCCTATGTAGTTCGTATGACAGAAGGTAACGTAAACACGAGACCGCCAGTGGGAGTATAGTCTCCCATCCTAACGACACTGAGAATTCTCAGTGGATTTATTTAAAGCAGAATTTTTAGATGTCGTTTTCCCAGCAACGCAGCCACTGCTATGAATAAAAGTCCCGACAGAATCGATGACGCTGCTTGGTTTTCCTTTATCGAAATGCATAATTATCTCTCGAATGCCTTCTTTTTCTCAACAGTAACTCTTCTCCTGAACATTTTATTACTAAGTCGTATTCATTTTGGAACGGGGGTAGCTTAATCCTGTGAGCCGATAAATATATCTGTCACTATGTCCTTTTCTCAATAGGTGTCCTAACATGAGAACCTTTGATTCACAAGCGTGTCCTTGCTGCCAGGACCCCGAGTCTCTTTTGCACCCGGTGGGACGGAGCCTGGCCCTCCTGCCGCTCTGTCCTCCCTTTCCCGGACAGACAGACCCTCCCTCAACACCCTGCCGCCAAACCCAGGGCCCTTAAAACTCTTAAGTCTTTGGCCTGGAGAGAGCGGAGCGAACAAGTAACCGGAATCCGCAACTATTGTATATGTGATGCTTTAGTCTTGCGCCTCTAGGTAAAAAAACGAATGTCCGTTTTGCCAGTAAGCTAAATTGTACGTTGCTTTTTTGCTATTCTGCACATTTTTATAGTTGGACACGCCTAGTGTACCAGCAAACCCTAGTTCGATTCCTCAGATCAGATGGCGGCGCTTAGATCTGTTCCACCCGCTGCCTCTCAGGTAAAGTCTAGTCCTTGCCAATCAAACGCCTTTCACTTCAGAACGAGGGGGCACAGATTAACTTGTATTTTTTTCTAGTTCAGAGTGGGCCCAATTATTCCTCCTTCACACCACACGCTTTAGTCCTGAGGCGCTCACCTCAGCCCCCCACCTGGGGCCCACCCACGGTTCTCTGCCCTGGTGGTGGTTGGTGGTAATGAGGTTGTTCTCCTTGCCTTGCCCTTTATCTTCCTCCACAACCCACGAGTCCCCACCTGCCCCATCTGGTGGCCAGAGCCTTTAAGCTGCTGCTCTTACACTCCTGGGCAGGGTGTGGGGGCCGTGCGTGTGGCCACACTAAAGGGCCACTAGCATCTGCGGGCCTGGCCATGCCTGCCGTATTACATTTTCTAGTGTCACATGTGAGTGTGTGTGTTGACTGAGTGTGCTTGGATTTTCTTTTTCTTTTCTTTTTTTTTTTTTCCTCTTCTCTTACTTTGCACTTTGAATTTGGTGCCAAGTTTTTGTTTTCTTCCACCGGCAAATTAAAAGGCAGAAACATTGATCTGTGTCTGGACGACAAGCTTGTGTGCTTCAGAAGCCCGACTGAGAGCTCCTTTTCACCTTTTCTTCCCCAGTCCGTTGGCCGGTCGGTCTGTGTTTGCCTCCCACCTGCCGTGGGGCTGAGGGGAAAGAAGGGTATGGGCAGGCAAGAACCTAGCAGGAAACAGGTCCCTCCTTTTGTTCTCAGATGGTCACTTGAGTGATGTGAGTGGTGCAAGAACGGCAAACTGAATGATCTGTTTCTACTGGCTACTGCCCAGGAATAGATTTCAGGTTTTGGGTCCATGATCCTCCTACCTAACGCCCAAGTAATTTTGGTGGTTCTGCTGCCCCTTTCTCAAGAGAACAGGCGGGAAAGGTGGTCGTGCCAGGCAGGTGCTGAGCCCCAGTTACAGAAACGCCTCAGTAGTACAGGGATTTAACTCTGTCCCTGTAGCCCCTGGGGTACAGGGAAGCGGAACCCACCTTGCAGCTGCCACCTCAGCCCTGCCAGTCCCTGACAGAGATGCTTCCTTCCGTGGCTGCCTTAACCCGGGCCCGGCCTGAGGTTCATTTATTTCCCTGTCTTCTTTGTAGTCGCAGACAAGGATCCCGCTGAGCTGCGGCCTTCTTGGCTCCTGTGTGGAGTTGGGTGATCCGGACCCACCTTCAGCTGCTCACCCTTGTCTGGGAGCTAAGTTCTCCCCAAGGTTCCTGGGAGATGTGGGGGTCAGAGGCAGTGATTCCTCTGCCCACCTCGGTACCTTTCAGAGGGAACCAGCAGGATGGCCCTGAGCCACATGGGGACATCAGCCCCTCACTTGGCTTCACTGTCGAGCAAGCCCATCTGATATGGTTGGCACAGGGAGGAGCCGCCCTCAAAGGGCTGCTGGGGTTGTTGGCGAGTTTGCTTTGGATTTTTGTCCTCCTTTCTGACAGCTGGTGTGTTCCTTCCCTGGCAGGTTTTAGGACTTGCTTCTCTGTCGCTCTTATACAAATAGAGCCTCGAAGTAAAACCAGTGATTTCTAAATACCTGTCTCCTTCCTTATCAAATCATAGTGGGATGATATTAAATATTTTATCAGACGCATGAACAAGGCACTCACATTTCCACGCATGCACATAGATCACTGTGGGGTTCCTTTAAGCATTGTAAAACTGTCCTCAGTCCTGTTGACTTGAAGTGAAAACTTGGCACCAAATTTTTCCAAGTAGAAACTTTTTAAAATAGTTTCAATTGTTAACTTGAAGAAATAATTATATTTAAGAGGGGCCAGAGAGATAGCACAGCGGTGGGGCGTTTGCCTTGCGCGCAGCCGATCCAGGGTGGACAGTGGTTCAAATCCTGGCAACCCATATGATTCCCCGTTCTTGCTGGAGCAATTCTGAGCACAGAGCCAGGAGTAATCCTTGGGCGCCACTGGTTGTGGCCACAAAAAAAATTTTTTTTAAGTCTCCATAATTAAGTTAACAATGGGTTAAAAATGCTGTGTGTGTGTGTGTGTGTGTGTGTGTGTGTGTGTGTGTGTGTGTGTGTGTGTGTGTGTGTGTGTGTTACCCTTAAAGAAATTTTAGATGTTTTCTAATGTTTAATCTTGTACAAAATGGGACATCTGGTAATGTTTTTATTTTTTTAGTTTTAAATGATTCCAGGTATGTACTTACCTCCATCTAGGAATAATTACTAATGTGTCTGAGATGCAGGATACCCAGTTTCTTAAAGTACTTTAACGAGCTCATCCTGGCTTTTAGTCCAGAGCCTTAAGCCCTTGTCAGAAGACTGATTTACCTGTCATGGATGGTCTCCCGCCCAGCTTGGGACCCGGGCCTGGACGGGCTGTGTCTGGGACCAGGGGACCATGACTACAGCCCCGCCAGTCCTGGCCCCCGTGCCTTGTGCTGTGTGTGCGTGTTTCAGACCCACGTGTTGCCCGCAGAACCATGTGACCCTCCCTCCTGCATCTCCTGTTTCCTGAACCGATGCCCGTTTTAAATCGCACAGATTTCTGCACCTTACAAAGACGAACCCGTGTCAATGTTTTCCAGCTACATAACTCGCACTGACTTGGTTTTTCCGAGTCGCCCTAGAGAGGGGGACCCCTCCATATAGAAACTGCTGCTCTCGGGAGCCTTACGGGTGTGGCCTTGCGGCTTCAGTGTGCCCTTCTCCGCGAGGCAGTGCTGTTGAGGTATTTGTTGCGGTGATTGGTTTTTTTTGTTGTTTTTTTCCCTCCCCCCTTGCTAATCTAGGAATTCAGATAGAGACTTAGACTTGCATGCTTTGCTTACCCTAATTTATCATGCCTGTACACTAACAGCTAAGTTCAGATCAGAAATCTTATTCATGTTTTTTATTTTCTTTAATTGTGGTTACCTTTATTGTCACATGGCATTAACAAAAAGATGATGCCCACGGAGGTGGGCTACTCAGATTCTAAATATTCAAGTTTATTTCCTGATGCGAGGTTTTTCTTCATTTTAAAAAACAAACAAACAAACAAAAAAAAAACCAAGCAAACAGAAAATAACCCCAAACCACTTGGGATCCCAGCCAGCGGCATCTGCTCTGTGGCGTGACACTGTCGGTGGACATGGCGGGGCTTGGGCTATGGAAGGCAAGGTCTGGGTACAGCGCTTGGCCTGATTCTAAGGGTCTTGGGGTACTCTTCTGATAAGGCGAGCTGGCTCAGGACCCCTGTGCCCTTCCCCACCCCACTCCCACCCCCTAGCTGCTCTCCCTTTCAAATGTCTGGCAGCAGCTCTAGGTCTCCCTGGCATGTCCAGCCCATGCACCCTCATCCCTGTGGATGCTCTGGAGCCACTAGAACGGGAGTCCAGAGACGCCTCTCAACTCATGATCTCCCCCTTCCCCCGTCCCATGCCAGTGGGGCTGTGCCCTACTGGCTCCTTCGCTGAGGTTGCCGGGCACAGGTTGTGCGGGTCATCAGCACATCCGAGCTTCTAGACCGGAGTGAGCCACTTGTGTTAAAAGTAGGAGTTTGGAAAAGAACAGGATGCGCAGCAGGTCTTTATTCTGTCTCTGCAGTGTTTGGAAAGGGCCCCCCCCACCCTGTTTACCCCCATTTGTTTATAGAGAGGGAGTGCTGGCTGGGAGGGACGCAGTCCCGGAAAGTCGCTTTCACCTCTGCTCTGAAGTGAGGCCCATGTCAGACAAGACTTGGAGTGGAGACATGGCCCCTGGGCCCTCTAGTGAGGCGCTGGTTTTCTGTCTAGGCCTAGAACTTCCCTGCGTAGCTCCCCTGCTCACCCTCAGTCGAGCTCGCTGGGCCTTCCAGCTTGGACCCCAGGACTCTGCAGAGCTCAGACTCGTGGGCTCTGAGCCACTGTGTGCTGGGGGAGCTAGGTGGAGGACAGGGTGGCAGGTGTATGGGGGACAGAAAAACTCAATGGTCTTCCCTCCCAGGATGGGAACTAGACAGACCCCTGGGCCCATTCAAAAGCCGTCTCGGGCTTTGAGGCTGCAGCCCTGCCATGCCTGGGACCTAGCGTGTCTGGACATGAGGCGGCCGCTGTGTCCTGTCCACAGGGGAGAGGGTAGGAGGCAGCAGATGCCCCTGCCTGGGAGTATCAGCCTGGGTGATGGAGTTGAGGAGGTTCTTCGTGGCAGGGCCCAGCTCACTGAGGGCAGAGAAGGGGCTCCCGAGAGGTGAAGAGCACCAGCTAGAGGCTCCTCTCATTTCCTCCGGCCTGGAGCCTCGCACCCCATGAGTAGAGGAGAATGGGGGTGCCAGGAAGAGACAAGATCTCGGGGACTGATCTGGAGGTCTCACTGAGCTGTTTCCCTGGCCCAGGAAGGGGGGACTCTGAGCAGGGAGAGGTGAGATGAGGGAGACTGGGGGGGGGGGTCCTGCTCCCTATTCCAGTTCCTCTTTGGGGTCTCACAGGTCTTTCTAGGCGCTTCCCCTGAGAGGTTCCCTCTTGAGTGAAACTGGATGTTGATCTCCGGCATTGGGCCTGCCATCTCGTATGTCTGTGATTAAGCCGCTTCACTCGGCCCCATCAGGCAAGAACTTTTGTTCCAGAGCCCTGTCACAGGCCCAGGGTTGACTTCTTAGTAGCGCCTTAGTCTGTTGGGCTGGAGTCCTGGAATCGCGGCCCGGAACAAGCTGAGTTTGAAGGTGGAGCCTTGTATGCAGCTGGCCCGGGTTTAATGCCCAGTGAACCAGAGGGTCCCTTGAGCACTGTGAGGTGGCCCCTCTCCACAACCACAAAACAGTCCAGTCCCTTAAGTCAGACTGGGCTAAGCAAGAACCTTTGCAGGTGGAGGCTGAGCCAGACATGCAGTCAGCATGTGGGGTTCAGCCTCGGTGCCACGGGGTGCAGCCTGGAAACAGTCTCTTTGAGCCCTCCCCACGCAACACTGAGGAGCATGTATGGATGTCAGGAACCGAGAATGTGGTGGCAGACGGTGCTTGCCAGGCTCCCTGTCACCTGTACACGGAGGCCCCGCTGGCTCTGGTCCTCGTCTGGGGGGGGGGGGGGCTCTGCTGTGGGTGGGCCATAGTCCGGGGCTCCTCTGCCCGGCTCCTTGCCCCCCTTCAGATCAGACCCACTTACTCAGGCATCTGTCCGCCTGCTTCCCCACCACCCCTTGCTGTGGCCGGACGGCCCTCGGTCCTTCCCGGGTCCCCCTACCTCACCCCCCCGAGCCTCGCCGCCCAGGGTCCGGCACCTCAGACGTTACCGGGAGGCTCTTCACAGGAGACATCCGCTCGGGTGCCCCAGCGCCCCTCATCACGGCCGCGACCCCGAGCCCGACCCCGAGGCCAGGCCTGGCGGCTCATTGGGACCTCAGTGCCCGCTCACAGTGTCACGCGCTAGCGCAGACTCACTCCTGGGTAAGCCACCGCTCTCTCGGGAGCCCGTGATGTTGTCAATGCCATGGACAAGCCCGGTGCGTGTCTGTCTGTCGCGATCCGGCTGCAGCTAGGACGGGTGATGCAGGCAGTGCAGGCCCGGGGCCCGCCTGAAGCCCTCAGAACCCCTCCCGTGGGGACTGGCGGGGGAAGTTCGTTCGAGACGCCCCCAACATGCCCCCTTTTCTAAAAAGCGGAGTTGGCTCATTTTTGAGTTCCTGCCTGCTGGAGCTTATGCTTAGTCATCAGGCTGGTGTGTGGGAGAGAGTGAGTTAGCCACAGAGCGAGCGAGCGAGCGAGGGCCAGTCCTGTACACAGGCTCGCTCGAGGCCACCACGCTCCGCCCCAACAGCTAGCCAGTAGAGCAAGAGAGAGAGAGAGCGAGCAAGTGAACAGGGCAGGGCAGCGCCGACCTGATGCGTCCAGGCTCTCACTCTGTGTTTTGTGTCCTGCAGCCTGAGAAATGCCAGTGGCCTGACGGCGGCAGACATTGCTCAGACCCAGGGTTTCCACGACTGTGCCCAGTTCCTCTCGCACCTCCCGAACGGGCACCTGAACCCACCCTATAGTAACGGCGCTGTGAACGGGGGCCCTCAAGGCGCGTTTCCCGGCCACCCCGCTCTGGGCTCGCGCAAGAGGCCCCTGGATGAGGTGGCAGATGCCTTTGGAGTGAAGAAGGCTCGAACCGGAGGTGAGTGTGAGTGCGAGTGTGGGTGTGGGCCAGTGCTGGGGCTTGACTGCTGTGACCTTGGGAGCAGGGATGTCAGGTGTTTCTGTCCCAGGTAACCTGGAAGAAGCACCTTCACATTTTCCTCTCGCTTGGTTTTGTTTGGGGACCACACCCGGCAGTGCTGGGGCCGACTGTATGTGAATCCAGGAATCAAACCTAGGTAGTGGCATGCAAGGCCAGCATCCTGCCTGCTCTCCTGACACTCAGCCCTTGGTGACGTTTTCTTTGTCCAAGCAAGCACCCTGACCCCTGGGAAGCTCACACAGGTCAAAAAGCTCATCCAACCTTGATGGTCACTACTGCACAACGTGTGCTGGCAGGCAGGCGCCTGGTGGGTGCACGTACCAGCCACTAGTGCGGTTTGGGCACCTTTTGGAGACCTTTGCCCCCTTGGCCCTGTGCCCTGGTCCCTTCCATATGGCTTGTTGCACTATGGTCCTAAGGCAACTTTGTCCTTTACGACCTTGTTCATCTTGGTCTCCCGGAGCAGTCACTTGGGTCTGAATTGAGTCTTCTCATTGCAGGGACAGCGGGAGTGAGGGACGGTGTCCCAGGAGGCATCCACGTAGATGCTGGGCTTGGAGGTTCAGGGCCGTGTAGCTGTTGTCTGGGCTTCCAGAGCAAGGCCTCAGCTTCCTGGCTGGAAAGAAAACACCCCAAGGCAGAGCCAGGGCTTTGGCCAGCCCCAGAGAGGAGAGAGCTGGGGTTTCCTGGGTGCCTAGCACTGGACCCTCAGAGTAGTTGGTGTGGGCGGGACATCGGGCTTGTATTTGAACTTAAGGGTCTCATGCCCAAACCGAGTGCTGTGTCTGCACTGTGCTTGAGTTCTGGGGAGCTCTCCCTTGCCCGACATCCGGCCCTCCTTCCCTCCACCCTCCACTCATACTCTCCTCGGTGCTCTCCCTCGCCCGCTCGCTGCCCATTCTCCTTGGCTCATTACTAATGCCTTTGGTCCTTGGCTCTGTTGGTTCCTCAAGCCCTTTTCTTAAGAAGCGGGTCACAAGTCGTGGGTGAGTGGTGGGGAGCCGGGGACAGAGCTTCCAGCCCCCATGTGAGGAGGGAAGACACAACATAGTGCCTGGGTGTCCTTGGAAGCTGCTGGCACCGCACAAGTTTTCTACTGGGGCCAGTGGGATTCCTCCCCTCGCTTCTGTTGCTTGAGGGTACTGGGAGCTAGAGGGTGCAGTGGTCCCAGTGAGGGGCCACACGTATACCTGGGGTCTCGCATGTCCTGTATTTTGTCTGGAGTCTCACGTGTCCTGTTTTCTGTGCAGCCTGCAGCCCCGAACTGCCGCTGGACAGCGGCGAGCTGGAAGACGACGCTGACAAAATGCACGTTGACCGAGAGTTCGCGGCTGTAACAGGTGGGAGCGGACAGTGGCCCATTAGCCGCGACAGCAGCCCCATGGTGGAAGACGCCAAACGGCAGCCGGGGGCTTCTGTGGGACCCCGCGAGCTAGAGGTCTATACCGTGTCTGCGATGCAGACGCCCTGCCGCTGCCGGAACCAGTACGCTTGCTATTTCTAGCACGGGTCCGGCCCGGTGTTTAAGTGTGAACTGCCCTGTTCCGACACGAAGCTTCCGCTCAGTCTGTGCCTTGCGTAATTCCCCCTGAGGTGTCGCAGTTGGAGTTTGTGATGGGAGCCTGACGACTGTTGCTGGGACTATGGAAGCAGGAGCAGCTGCAGGCACTGGGCGCTGGGGACTCGCTCGGGCAGTGCTCGTGCTGGGGCGGGGTGGGAGGCGCGGGCCCTCTGAGGCTCCGAGGGGGTCCTTCTGGCGTGCTGACTCTATTTTGAGAAACCCTTGGCTTTTTAAAAAAAAAATCCCATCACCTCTCTGCTGAATTCTTCACTTCCCACAGACTTCAGCTCCCCTCATGTTCATGCACCTTTCAGGGCTGCTCAGCAGGGAATGGAGTTCAGGGAGGTCTTCCAGAAGCACTTAGGGACTCAGCAGGATTTTGATTTTTTTTTTCTTTTTTAAGGCATTGTCTTGTGCCTCTAAAAAAAAAGCGCCATTGCTGCTTCCTCAGTCACTCACTTTCCCACCTCTAGGTTGGGTCACTTGGGCAGGGCTTAGGGGGACGGAGGCGGTGTGGCCTGTCCCTGAGCTAACGGGGCAGGTGACAGGACTCACTTCCTCTGACGCGCCAGACACAGGCAGTCTCGGTCCTCCTTTGAGGCCTTGACCCCGACCTTGTCATGGCTCCTGTCACTCTGGTCTTTCATGTCCACATTCCGTGGTCGCAGCTTGGTAGCCGGAAAGAAGTGAAGTGTGGTTGGTTCTCAGAACATCACTTTACTACCAGGTCCATCTCCATCCTTTGGTCCTGATAAAACGGAGCTGTGCAGGGGTTAAGGCATTTGCCACAGGAGCAGCCTGCCCCCCCCCCCCCAAGGAGTGACTCCTGAGCACAGCCAGATGTGGCCCTAAAGCCAAAATGTAAACGTTCTTACTGTGCAATTAGGGGGAGAAAAAACCCCTTGTCCTGTGAAGAATTCACAGTAGTGAGCTGCATTTGTCTCTTGAAATGGTGGCAGGAACAGGGAGTAGCCTCACCCTGTGCTGGTGGATGGTTTTGAGGGGTCGGGTTCCAGCTTTGTAGCCTGGTGCCTCCCCTTGAGCATCCCTAGACAGCATCACTGTCCACCGTTTCTGGCACAACCTGTCCCCTCGCTCCCCTGTATCCCCCCCCAGTGCCTGCCCGGCTCTACCCGCCCCTCCTGGGAGCAGTGCCCCTGCCTGGACAGAGGAGCGGCATTACCCGCTGCTCTGAGGCCGTGCCCATGGTCCCCACTCTGTCCTGTCCGGGCTCTAGTGCCCCTTGAGGGCGCCCCACCCACACTCGGTTCCACCACAGGCCTGGAAGGGCACATCCAAGGTGCTGCAGCGGCGGCTCGGCCTGATCTCCTGCCGACCGTTGAGGCGCCATGGCCCGGCAAGCCTGTGCGCACCATCTCCCTCCCCCGTGGCAGCGGAGCCAGTTGGTGGTAACAGAAAAGGAGGCGACAGGAAGCTGGCTGTCTGGCTCGGGCCGCGTCGGTGCCACGTGGTGGTTCCACCTAGTGACCGGTGTGTTTCTTAATGCAGATGTGAGGGACAGTAGCTTCGCGTCGAGCTTGGTGGCCAGCGGACGTGGCCTCAGTGGACGCTCGGACTTCCCCTGCACGCCGCCCCGCACTGGGATGGACAGCAGGCGCGCCCCAGGGGTGCCGGGAGGGGGCGGGAGCCCCGACCTCTGCGGCGCCCTGCACCTCAACGGCAGCCCCAGCAGCTGCGTGGCCAACAGGCCGTCCTGGGTGGACGAGTTGGGGGACAGTCTGCACTATGGACACTACCACGGCTTCGGGGACACGGCCGAGAGCATCCCCGAACTCAACAGCGTGTTGGAGCACTCACGCTCAGTCCGGGTGGCCGAGCGTTACGACACGGCCGTCCTGGGCACCATGCAGCTGGACCAGGCATCCTAGGTCGCCCTCATCCCATGCATCCTGGCTCTCTGGAGCAGGTTCCTGGGGTGCCGCACAGGGGCCTGGCTCCCATGGGACACTGGCAGGGGCACTCCATTTCTCCTTCAGCCTCTTGGCTTAGCACCCACTTGCCGTTTTTCCTTTTCGGTAAAATCTAGCCAACGGGGTTGGAGGCACGCTGGGCCACGGCCCCCTGGCTCCGCCGTAGCTGAGGCACAACAGCGGTCTGGCGAGGACAGGCGAGCACGGAGGAAGGAGCACTCCGATTCCAAAGTCTGGACACTGCAGCCACCGGCGCCGCCAGGACTAGACCATCTGTGGATGCCGGGGTGTAGCTCACTGCCCAATCCCGAACACACCCCACCCGAGGTGCTGAATCCCCGGTCCCCGTGCAGCGCCGGGAGCCATTGGTCAGTCGGCCGCTTCCCTCTCTTTCTTTTCCTCGTTCCCGTTCTCGGGGTTCTCTGCTTTAAAATCTATACCACAACGTCTAGTTTGCAGGGAGGATTTTGAATCTCCGAATACAACTGTTACATTTATGGTTTTCTAGATTAGCTTTTGTTTAGTAACTAGTGGTTTCACTGTGCAGATATTGTAATAAATTTTTACTCTTCCGATTTTTTTGTAATAAAAATTGGTGACGACTTAAACTGTTCAATGAGCAAATCGGTGTTCCCAGGGTGTCACTGACCTTGTGTTTCTGAGCTGTCCTTTCCAATTGAATAAAAGTTCATGCTCTAAGTGCTGTGCTGCCATTTCTTTGGGGGACTCTGGTGAGTTTCAGTTCCAAGATCCCTGGATTCTGGGGTGTTTGATTTGACGGAAGACCCTGGGTGTTGGATCCCACTTTCCTGGGCCGGGGTAATAGCACAGCAGGGAGGGCGTTTGCCTTGCACTTGGCGACCCAGGTTCTATTCCTGGCATCCCTTAAAGTCTCTGAGCCTGCCAGAACCAGGAGTGACCCCTGAGCACAGCCTGGTATTGGCCTAAAGACAGATTTCCCTTTCCTCCACATCTCACTGAGATATGGGACTATTTCATTCTCTAGTGGGTTTGGGGTGTTTGGTTTCGTTCCACACCCAGCCATGCTCACCTGTGGTGACAAGGGTTGAACCCAGTTCAGCGCCATCAAGCAAATGGCCCTACCTGCTCTCCATCCCTCTGGGTTTGGCAACTGGGAAGGGCTAAATCGCCAGGGGGGGTGGCTGGAGGGGAACCTTGGGGGTGCCCAGGCAGGCTTGGGTGTGGGTCATCTCAGCCCTGCTCGGACACTTGGAGCTGCCCAGGGTTCGGTCACACCGAGGAGCCCGTGGAAGATACTCTACCTGCAGCTGCCTCGGTGGCACAGATCAGGCACCCCAGATGCTCTGAGAAGTGCGTTGGGACCCGGAGCTGGAAACAGGCATTGAAAGCCTTTCCTGCCAGTTCTGGCTTCCGGCCTACACTCCCTTTCATTTTTGGCTTCCTCCCTTTGGATGGGGTGTGCGCCCCAGGCCTGTCCTGGCAAGACCACCCAGTCTGGTTTTAAGAGTGGAGATGGTGACTTAGACTTAGAATGGATGAAGGGGCCATAAAGATAGCACAGCAGGGAGGGTGCTTGCCTTACATGTGGCTGGCTTGATCCCCAGAACTCTTTATGGTCCCTCCAGCCTGCCAGGAGCACAGAGCCAGGCAGGGGTGAGTCTGGAGGACAGCTGGGAGTACAGAGCTAGGTATGAGCCCTGACCATGGTTGGAATGGCCCCGAACCCAAAAGAGGCGGGGACTCAGATTGGCACAAGCATGGGGAGGTGTCCTTGAGGATGGGTGAAGTGGGAGGAAAGAGGCCTGGCACGGGAGAGCGGCGTAAGTCATCCTCGCTGACACACCGCCGCCTCCCAACATCATCCCTTCCAGTGTCACTGGCTCAGCTGCCAGGACAGAGCACTTCCCTGCAGCAGGGAGCACAATTGCCCTCACACAGGCCCAGGTCTCCAGCCTCTGGGTATTTTGGTGTGTTTTGTTTTTTGTTTTTTGTTTTTTTTTTTTTGGTTGGTTGGTTTATATTGGGGTCACACCTGGTAGCACTTGGGTTACTCCTGTCTCCATGCTCAGAAATCACTCCTGGCAGGCTCCGGGGGAACCATATGGGATAAGAGAAATAGAACCTGGGTCAGCCGCATGCAAGGCAAATCTGCCTCTATGCTAACTGCTCTGACTCCAAGCCCACAAGTTTTATTAAGTTTAATAACGACATTGTTTTAAAAATCCTGGGCAACATTGGTGGAGGGAGGTGGACTTTGGTGGTGAGATTGGCCCTGATTCATTGTATGTCTGAAACCCAACTATGAGGGACTCTAAATCAATGATTTCAAACATAGAGCCCCATCAAAAAATGGGGAGAAGAAATTAACAGACATTTTCTCAAAGAAGAAATACTAAATGGCCAAAAGACATGAAAAAATGCTCCACATCACTATTCATCAGGGAGATGCAAATCAAAACTACAATGAGGTACCATCTCACACCACAGAGACTGGGCACACATCACAGAGAACAAGAACAATCAGTGCTGGTGGGGCTGTGGAGAGAAAGGAACTCTTACTCACTGCTGGTGGGAATGCCGTCTGTCCAGCCTTTATGGAAAACAATATGGAGATTCCTCCAAAAACTGAAAATGAGCTCCCATATTATCCAACTATTCCACTCCTAGGGATATACCCTAGAAACACAAAAATGCAATACAAAAATTCCTTCCTCACACCTATATTCATTGCAGCGCTGTTTACGATAGCCGGACTCAGGAAACAACTAACATGATTGGCTAAAGAAACTGATGCATAAACACTATGGAATATTATATAGCCGCCAGGAGAGGGGAAGTTATGAAATTTTTCTATACGAGGGTGTACATGGAATCTATTATGTTGAGTGAAATGAGTCAGGGAGAGAGAGACACACACAGAATAGTCTCACTCATCTATGGGTTTTAAAAAAAATGAAGGACATTTTGTATTGTCTCTAGGGACAATAGAGATGAGGGCCGGAAGGACTGGCTCACAATCTAAAACTCACCACAGAGTACTGGTGCAGTTAGGGAAATAACTACACTAACAACTATCATGACCATCTTAATAGAGAAGTAGAATGCCTGTCGAGATACAGGCAGGGGCAGGGGAGGAGGGGGTCATTGGTGGTGGGGATGCTGCACTGGTGAAGGAGGGTATTCTGTTTAGGACTGAAACCCAACTACAAACGTGCCTATAATCATGGTGCTTAAATAGTTATTTAAAAAATAAATAAAATTAAATTTTAAAAAGGAGTCTTAGTAGCCGGAGCAATAGCATAGCGTGAAGGGCATTTGCTTTGATCCCTGGCACCCCAGAGGGTCCCCCAAGCCTGACAGGAATGATTTCTGAGCACAGAGCCAGGAGTAACCCCTGAGCACCACTGGATGTGGCACAAACACACCCAAAATAAAAGACTATAAGTATTTTTAAAGAATAAATAAAAATCAGTCTTAGGGCTGGAGAGAGAATACTGTGGTAGCTAGCACATTTGGCTTGCACGCGGCTGACCTGTGTTTGATCCTCAGCACCCCACCGTAGTGCCTCGAGCACTGAGCACAGAGCCAGGGGTTACCCCTGAAGGCCTGCTCGTGTGGCCCCAGGACGGACAATGTGAAATGAAGTTTCCTGCTTGTTAAGGAACAAGGTGAAGACACAGCTGGGCCCTCATTCCGGCCCTCCAGCCCTGCTAGAGCTCGGGCGTCGAGACCCTGCGTGACCCCCAGTGCCAGCCTTTTAGCCCACTCCTGCCCTGCCTCCCTGGCCTACACACTCAGGCTGCAGGGACTGGAGAAGTGCTCTTGGGGCCCTTGACTGGCTGTAGTGCCTGTGCCCTGCCAGAAGGGGGCAGCAGCGCTGCTTCTCCCAGAACTGGCCCAGAAGCACCTATTGGAGGCCCTTGAGGGGTCTCGGGTCTACGGGGAAAGGAACACGGAAGTTTAGGGGCTTCTCAGGTGCTCTAAAAGCACTGGAGACTCTGGAGAAACGTCTTCCCTCTGAAGAAACCAGCTCAGTGGTTCACTCCTGAACATTCCCCTCTCTGGTGCTTTTTCTCTGACGTCTCGAAATCGTTCTAACAAAATGATTTTACTTCTACGACCCCCAGAAAGAGAATAGAGTTGGGCATCTACCCTGAGCACTGCTGGGGAGGCCCAGAAAACAAAAACAAAAACAAAACAAAAAACTAAAAATACCAGGGCAGTAGCACAGCAGATAGCAAGGTTTTCTTGCACACAGACAACCTGGGATCAATCCCCAGCATCCCATATGATGTCCTGGGCCTGCCAGGAGTGATTCCCTGAGGACAGAGCCAGGAGTAACCCCTGGGTACTACTAGGTATGGCTCAGCCCCCACAAAAAATTGAACAATTCTCCACTTACTTGCCCAGGTTGGGGAATCCCCCTGACCTCAGCACCTTGTACACATCCTGGTGTGTCCCAATGTTATCCCTCCCTCCAATGCTATATGTTAACATCACCTGGATGGTCAGACCCACCCACTCCTGGGGGTAAAGGTGTTGCCTAGAGGGAAGGGGGCAGAGGAAAGGGATCAAGGAATCATGGAGAACAGCTGAGAGAAGCTGCTTAGAAAAGGCTTAGTAGCATAGAAGCCATGGGAGGAAATGCAGATGGTGGTTAGGGCAGTAAAATAAAATTGGATGACTCCTGAAACTTTGACTGCCTGTGAATTTTTACGCCATTATCCTTCGCCTTCAGACCTGCTGGCAGAATGGGGAAAGGCGCCATGCCGAGAAAGGCCTCACCTAACACTAGGACATTAGACTTTATATTTAATTAATTCAACAAATGGCAGCCACGAAGGGAGATGCTTGCCTTGTACATGGTCAGCCTTACCCAGCTTCACATATGGTCTCCCTAGCGCTGCTAGGAGTATAGCCCTGAGCATAGTTGAGTGTGTCCCCTAAGTATTTTTTAATACAAAGATGGAGCACCAGAATGTTCATTATTAAAATTCTGTAATATAAAAGGACTTGAAGTGGATGCAACTTACTTGTGTGTGAAATGAGTGGGGCTGGAAAGATAGTACAGCCAACAGGACTCTTGCACACATGGCAAGCCCTGTGTGAGATCTCCAAAACATACAAGTTTCCATGAGCCCAAAAGAAGTGATCCTGGAATAAAATGGTAGAAGCACTGTGCTGAGCACAGAGGATGTGGCCCAATATCAAAAAAGAAAAACATAGAAGAGAGAAAGCACATGTCTCAGGGTGTGGGGTAGGCAAATCTCTGAGAGAAATAGACCTTTTAGGGTGGGTGGAGGATGGTTTGGTATATTCTTCCCATTTCTGTTGTTTGTCTTTTGGGCTACACATGGGGCTACCCCTGGATATGTGCTCAGAAGTTACTCTGACAGCCTGGGGAACCAGATGGCATGATGAGATCAAGCCCAGGTCATTGGCTTGCGAAACAAACTCCCTACCCATCGTACTATCCCTCAGGTCCTAATACTTTCCTTTTAAAATAATAACATGCAGTTTTTTTCTTAACATAAGATTGTACTTTAGTGCTCGCTTCTAGCAGCTAATGTACTAAATTTGGAAAAATAAGGAAAATTAGCATTGCCCATGCACAAAAATGACATGTAAATTTATGAAGCAATTTAAAAAAAGATTTATAAGAATATTTTCAAGGACCTCTCTGGAACTCCCCTCAGAAATGACTGCTGCTTACGTCCCTTGCACACACCCCTCTTCAATAATCTATTCTTCCCTATACCTTTCATCCTGTGTTTTACATTGGCAGATCATCATCAAGAAAAGGTGCTATCTCCTAGGGATATACCCTAGGAACATAAAAATACAATTCAAAAATCCCTTCCTCACACCTATATTCATTGCAGTGCTATTTATAATAGACAGACTCTGGAAACAACCAAGATGTCCTTAAACTGATGAATGGCTAAAGAAACTGTGATACATACACACAATGGAATATTATGCAGCTGTCAGGAGAGATGAAGTCATGGATTTTTCCTATATGTAGATGTACATAGGATCTATTATGCTGAGTGAAATAAGTCAGAGGGAGAGAGATAGACACAGAATAGTTTTACTCATCTATGGGTTTTAAGAAAAATTAAGGACATTATTGTATTAATCCCCTGGGACAATAGAAACGAGGGCTGGAAGGACCGGCTCACAATATAAAACTCACCACAAAGAGTAGTGGTGCAGTTAGGGAAATAACTACGCTAACAACTATCATGACAATCTTAATAGTGAGAGAGATAGAATGCCTGTCTCAAATATAGGCAGGGGTTGTGGGAGGAGAGAGAATGGAGGCATTGGTGGAGGGAATGTTGCACTGGTGAAGGGAGTGTTCTTTTTGTGACTGAAATTTAATGATAGTCATGTTTGTAATTACTGTGTTTAAATACAAATTTTATTTTATTTTATTTTATTTTATTTTGGGGGGGGGATTTGGACCATACCTGGCGGTGCTCAGGGGTTACTCCTGGCTGTCTGCTCAGAAATAGCTCCTGGCAGGCACGGGGGACCATATGGGACACCAGGATTCGAACCAACCACCTTTGGTCCTGGATCGGCTGCTTGCAAGGCAAACGCCGCTGTGCTATCTCTCCGGGCCCAAATAACATATTTTTAATAATATTTTTATTAAAATAAAATAAAATAAAAAACATCAACATTTGGGGCCGGAGAGATAGCACAGCGGCGTTTGCCTTGCAAGCAGCCAATCCAGGATCAAAGGTGGTTGGTTCGAATCCCGGTGTCTCATATGGTCCCCCGTGCCTGCCAGGAGCTATTTCTGAGCAGACAGCCAGGAGTAACCCCTGAGCACCGCCGGGTGTGGCCCAAAAACCAAAAAAAAAAAAAAAGTTATTTATAAAAAAGAAATAAAAACCAAAATGTTAGACACATACACGTATGTACACATGTTTAAATAGTGCGTGTGTATGTGTTACATAGTTTTTGGCAATATCTGTTTTGAGCAATAATTGTTTAGATCCCTTAAGACTATGAAAAGGGGCCGGAGTGGTGGCGCGGAGCGGTAAGGTGTCTACCTTACTGGCGCTAGCATAGGACGGACGCGGATCCCCCAGCATCCCATATGTTCGCCCAAGCCAGGAGCAATTTCTGAGCATCACCAGGTGTGGCCCAAAAAAGAAAACCAAAACAAAACAGAACAAAAGACTATGAAAATAAAGCTTTCCTTTAAAAAAAAAAAAAGGAAAAAGAAAAGGTGATATTACTGTCTCTTCACTGACCACAACACTGTCTACAGATTACTAGTCTGCTCAACAAGTGGAACCTGATACTTTAATTCACTTACTCTCCCATGTTTCAGGACCATGCAACATGGTGAGTGAGTAACTAGCTTATGTGATCAGCCTTTCCCTGGAATTGTCACTGCCTCTTTAAATGCCCGTAACCAGGTTATTCAGAATTTGCTTCGGCAATTATAAGCCCCTGCTCAAAAGGGCTCTGTGCCAATTTTCATCACTCATATAAGATCTCATTCTGGCCATTTAGCCAAGCCAATATTTAAGTCACCTGCAGAAGAAGACGCAGCTTTGCATACGAATGTCCACCGCCTTCAAGTGATCCATCATCTTCCATGGAGCCAAGCCAGACATATTGTTGACAAATGTACTATTTGCACACCTTTGCATAAAACCCCCAAGGTCTCCAGACAAATGAATTGTGGCAAATGGATATTACACACGCTAACTTCTTTCCAAAGATAATCTATTTCCGTGTGGCTCTGGCTACTTACTTCCATTTAATGTGAGCTATACCTCTGACTTCTGAAAGAGCTAAGGCTGTTTGCACCTTCCTATTACACTGTTTCTTTCATGTTTCTCATGGGTGTTCCCTATTCCATCAATACAGACAATTACCGCCCATACACCAGTAAAACCTTTCAATAGTTTTGAAAAGGACATATCACTGGGATCCCCTACAGTCATCGAGGACAAGGCCTACTTGAAAGAGTTCACAAAAACCTCAAAACTCAATTATTAAAATACAGGAAAAGGGGCATGCCACCAACGGACCTTTTATGCTTAACACTATTTTCACTAAACTGCTTGAATTTACTTCAAGGAGCATCCCACACAGCTGCAGAAAGACTTTCAAGAAGATGATCAGGTTCAAAGAACAGTAATTCACTTATCTGAGTAAAAACTGAAAAGGAATGGGTTGGGGCCAGAGAGATAGTATGGAGGTAAGGTGTTTGCTTTGCATGCAGAAGTTCGGTGGTTCAAATCCCGGCATCTCATATGGTCCCCTGAGCCTGCCAGGAGTGATTTTTGAACTTAGAGCAAGGAGTAACCCCTGAGTGTGACCCAAAAACCAAAAAAAAAGTATTGGACTTAATATTTTCATGCACCTATTGTTGTTGTTGGGCATCCACAGGAAAATGCATACGGCAGGATCGATTCAAGTTTTTCTTTCAAAGATTCTAAGAACAGCCCTGAAGAAAACAACTTATTCTTCATTTCAAACGGTTATAGTAACATGAATAAGGTCATTGCACAGCCTATTGTAAAAATTCAGCAAGACAAACACTGGTTTAAATTTGATGATTATAAAGTTTCAGAAATCCCCACCTCATCTATGAAGTCTTCAGCAGCTTATATTCTTTTTTTTTTCCTACTTCAAAGCAACCTGCAGCAATGGACACATGTGCTTAGATTAAACAGGTATGCAGCTAACTACCTTTTATATATGTCTAAAGTACTGTTATAATTTACACAAAAAAACAGCTCCAGAATGGGTTTGAACACCATGGACTCCCACTACTATATATATATACATATACATATATATATATATATATACATATATATATATTTGTTTTTGGGTCACACCTGGCAGTGCTTAGGGGTTACTCCTGGCTCTGGGCTCAGAAATCGCCCCTGACAGGCACGGGGGACCATTTGGGATGCCGGGATTCGAACCACCGTCCTTCTGGATGTAAAGCAAACACACTACCTCAATGCTATCTCTCAGGCCCTCTACTATATTCTTTTTTTTTTTTTTTTTTTTTTTTTTGGTTTTTGGATCACACCCGGTGGTGCTCAGGGGTTACTCCTGGCTGTCTGCTCAGAAATAGCTCCTGGCAGGCACGGGGGACCATATGGGACACCGGGATTCGAACGAACCAACCTCCTTTGGTCCTGGACCGGCTGCTTGCAAGGCAAACGCCGCTATGCTATCTCTCCGGGCCCTCTCCTATATTCTTTTAGTACTCACTATAAGAATGTTTTAGTGGCTGGAGAGATAGCACAGCTGTTGGGCGTTTGCCTTGCATGCAGCAGATTCAACAGACGGTGGTTCAAATCCTGGCATCCCATATGGTCCCCTGTGCCTGCCAGGAGCGACTTCTTAGTGCAGACCCAGGAGTAACCCCTGAGTGCTGCCAGGTGTGACCCAAAACAAACAAACAAACAAAAAGAATGTTTTAGTGAAATCTGTGCTGTTGGGTGTTTGTGAATCCACAAATAGTTCCCAGAATGAGAAATTACCTTTAATATGCCTACAATTTGTTTCTATATTTTTTATTAATTAATGCTTTATTTAATACCTTGTTTATAAAATTGTTCACTATTGAGTTTCAGTCATACAATGTACACCCCCTTCACCAGTGCCCATTTCTCATCACTGATGTGCCATGTTTCCCACCTGCCCTCTCACCTGACTGCCTACGGCCAGAGATTTTACTTTTCTCTCTCTCTTCCATTATTCCTTTTCAGACACTGGTTTGCATTCCTGTTAATGAGTGGGACGATACATATCACTTTATTTTCTTTCAGCAAAGTTTTTGTCCACAGTGCTAAGTTTCAACTATTGGGGCGGAGAGATAGCACGGCCGTAGGGATGCGTCAGCATGCGGCTGACCCAGGACCAACAGTGGTTCATAATCCTGGCATCCCATATGGTCCCCCGAGCCTACCAGGAGTGATTTCTGAGCAGAGAGCCTGGAGTAACCCCTGAGCGCCACCAGGTGTGACCCAAAAACACAAACAAACAAAAAGTCTCAACTATCATTGTCACTGTCAGAGTGGTCCCTTATGTACCCAACGAGACTTCTCCATAATCTTGGCAAGCTTCCTAACACTGAATAGTCCTCCTGCTCTTCGTCTCTATTGTCTCTGGGTATTATTAACATACGATCATATTTTTTCCTTATATTCCACAAATAGGATATAAGCCAGAGGTCCTGGCTTGGGGATTGTTTCCAGGGAATGCATTAGCACTCCTCTGTCCTATCACTCGGGCCCTTGCGAGGTATTTTAAATGGCAAAATGGGCATTTTGTTCCGTTCTTGCGGGCATCCCCTTGGCCTTCACTGTGTTCATTGGCTCCACACTGAGCTCTGACCAAGCCCCAAAGATGGGTGTGTGTGTGTTCCTTATGTTTCTTTGAAACGGATCCTTCAGTTTCTGAATAGGAATGGACTACACCATCTGATTAAAGTCCAACCAGGAGAAAAAAAACTACTCACCTTCCAGGCCAGCAAGTGGCTGGCAATGAGCTGGAGCCTGGTCCTTTTAGACGGCGGCAGGAAGTTGTTGTCGCCCAATCAGCCATCTTTCTTGCTCCTTGCCAGGACATCCTCCACCTGCAAGTGGCAGCACCTCCGGCTCTCAGTGTGGCCTGGTGACGCCAGGCTTTTGGGGTGAATGCTTTGGGAAGGAGTTTGTTGGGGAGGAGGAGGAGGAGGAGGAAAAATTGTATGCAAAATAGTTATCTTTGCAGGACATGCCACAGGGGTCCATAGGCCTGATCCCCAAGTTGAATCCTAGAATCAGCTGCCCCCTCCTCTGTACTACTGCCCCCTCCCCTAAAGATCTATTCCTTGTAAAACAGTAGATTTGGGTCTCGAAGCTCCAAGTGCAGACACAGGTCACATCGTGGTCCTTAGTAAGCGCTGTGGATATGAGGATAATTTTGCTGGCCAGCACACCGTGTGGGTGCTTTCCACATGTTGCCTCACGAAGGAGCGGTTCCTGGATGCAGAATTCATACGTGCAGAGCAGTTTAGGACCCAGCAAGAGCAGCGGGAAGCGGCTGGTTAGGGCTGTGACTTTTCTCCAGGACTTTCTGCAATGGGCCTTGCTGCTGCTCTTGGAGAAGAATCCAGGCTGGAGATGATGGGGCTGAGGTCCTGTCTGAGGTCCTGTCCCCAGGTAAGGGGACAGTGTGGGCTCTGAGGAAAGAGTAGGGAGAATGGGGCATGTGGGGCCAGAGATGTTTCAGGGAGGGAACTGGCACTCCTGGCAGAGAAGCTACTCTCTGCAGTCTGAGGCCAATTTTGTTCCTGTTTGCTGTCTTGTGTTTGGGGTGGGGGCCTCTCCAGGCAGTGTTCAAGCCTTTCTCTGGACTTAGGAACCCACCCCTGGCACTGTATTGAACGCCAGGGTTGATCTCCTGGCAATATAGACCCAGAATTGGGTGAAGAAGGAGGCCTTGATCCCAGGATTTCTGCCATGAAGTATCATTCCTGCCTCACGTGGGGAAAAGCTCTTTGATTGCTTTGTAGTTGATGGCACCACAACTGAAAGGGGATTCTCCTGGCCCTGCACTCTGAAATCATCCCTTCTGGGCTGGGGACCCCATGGGGTGTCAGGAATTCAGCCTGTGACAGCCCCTGTCATGGCTAGAACCCACCACACTGTCTTGTTGGTGCAGCCTAAAGTTCTTTTGTATTTTGCTGTTGCTCCCAGATGCCTGGTAGATGCCCTGGCCCATGCCTCTTCATGTACTCACACAGGCCCTTCCTTCCAGATCTGGCACAATTTCCCATGGTTCCCTGTCTCTGGGGTCTAAGTGAAGAATTTTCTACTTTACCTGGAAGAACACAGCCATATCCTTTCCTATATGTGTATTTTCCTGTGGTCTTTGTTTGCTTTTTGCTGTCCTCTGTCTGCTTTTGTTTTATATTGATTTTTAAGCCACATTTGCAGTGCTCAGGGCTTCTTCTTTACTCTACACCAGGGGTCTCAAACTCGTGGCCCGTGGGCCGTTTGCGGCCCTCCGTACAACATTTTGTGACCCTGCCCTAGAGGAATCTGTTTTTGTTTTGTTTTGTTTTAGTTGTTTGGGTCACACCCCCCAATGTTCAAGGCTTACTACTGACTTTGCACTCAAGGATCACCCCCACTTTGCCTCCTGTGGCCCCCAGGTAAATTGAGTTTGAGACCCCTGCTCTACACAGAGGGTTTGCTCCAGGCCACATCAGGGGACTGCCTGTGCCTGCAAAGCAGCACCTCTAAGAACCTTCTAGAATAGTGTCTCACTTTTTTTTTTTTTTTTGTGGCTTTTGAGTCACACCCAGCAGTGCTCAGGGGTTACTCCTGGCTCCATGCTCAGAAATTGCTCCTGGCAGGCACGGGGGACCATATGGGACGCTGGGATTCGAACCGATGACCTTCTGCATGAAGGGCAAACGCCTTACCTCCATGCTATCACTCTGGCCCCAGTGTCTCACATTTTGTTGGCTTTTCTGGCTTTCCAGAATGATGTCTGGGACCTTCCCCTCTGGGTGCCCATGGAGAGATGTAGAAGCTGGTTCCTCCTGAGGGCAGAGGGGGCAGAGAGGAGAGGCTCTTAGTCCCTAGGGGTCCTGTCCTGTCCCCATTGGCTGGGGATGAGCCTGGGCCCTGACCCCCCCCCCCCATTTCTTTGCTCAGGACATAGTGACCTTCCCCAACGGGGCCTTGAGCTTCTCCCTGGAGGAGTGGCCATGCTGGATGCCTCACAGAGGAAGCTCTACAGAGACGTGATGCTGGAGACCTACCAGCACCTGCGAGCAGTAGGTGAGTGCTGCTCTAGGGATGCTGCTGTGGGTTAATCCTGGGTTGACGGGAAGGTGCAGGATCAGGCAGAGATCTGGGTTCAACAGGGACATGATTCTGCTGAGCCCAACAAGATGAAGCCCCTCTCCATTGTTCTGACCCCCAACTCATGACTATTTTTTTTTTTTGGTTTTGGGGTCACACCTGACAGCACTCAGGGGTTACTTCTGGTTCTACACTCAGAAATCGCTCCTGGGCCCGGAGAGATAGCACAGCGGCATTTGCCTTGCAAGCAGCCCATCTAGGACCAAAGGTAGTTGGTTCGAATCCCGGTGTCCCATATGGTCCCCCGTGCCTGCCAGGAGCTATTTCTGAGCAGACAGCCAGGAGTAACCCCTGAGCAACGCCGGGTGTGGCCAAAAAAAAAAAAAAGAAAAAAAAAAAGAAAAAAAAAGAAAGAAATCGCTAATGGCTGGCTCAGGGGACCATATGAGATTCTGGGGTTCAAACCACCATCCTTCTGCATGAGGCAAACACCTTACCTCCATGCTATCTCCCTGGTTCCTCATGACTATTTCTTAGATGAGCCAACCTTTATATTTTAATCATTATTTCAGCAACCAGAGAGATCATACATTGTGTCAGATGTTTGTCACATTTGTGGTCAAACTGGGTTTGATTCCGCGGGACTACATATTCTCCCCTTCACCTGACAGATGTCCTGCTAGAGCACAGTTCTAGGAGTCGGCCATATCTCTGTGGGGTGTTGTCTAAAGTGATGTGATTTCATGAATCGAGGGATCTTAGCCACACCTGAGTGTCCTCAGGACTTTTTCTGGACTCTGAGTTCAGGGATCACTCCTGTTTAGTTTGGGGATCATCTGGGTTGCTACTGATCATTCCTAGATTGGCCTTGTAAATGGTCATGATCTCCTCTCTACGATTGTTTCCATCTTCAGGAGACTGACTGCAAATTTATGTGACTAAAGTTCTTTTCATGATTTCAAAAGGGCCACCTGGTAGCAGATACTGATGTCTCCTTAGTGCTTCTTGGGACATAAGTTGGGTGGGATCAAATCTGAGTATTTTGCATGCAGTGTATGTTTCCCAATTTGTTGAGTCCTGTCCATAGCCAGGGACAGTTTGACCTTTTTATTTATCTTTGTATTTGGACTAGATAGGCAGTCCAAGGACTTATGCCCAGGTCTGCACTCAGGAATCACTTTTGACGGGGCCTGGTGGATCCTGTATGATTCTGGGGGTGTAATCATTGTCAAGCCTGATCATGGCATGCGCCCTAACTACCATAATATCACTTCAGCCTCTTCTTTTATGTGACCTATGGGCTGTGGTGGTGCTTGGGTTTACTCCTGACTCTTCACTCAGTGATCACTCTCTGAGGGACTGGGAAACTATAGAGGGTTCCAATATCAAGTGCAGGTTGGCGATGTGCAAGGCCAGGGCTGTCCTTTTGCTCTCCTCTTCCCCTGCTGCATTACTTGGTTCCTTCAATTAGATGCTTTCATTTCAACCTGCTCTCATCTGTGCAATAGCCAAAGTGCAAATGGAGAGCAGAGATTCTCTTCTTCATCTGTTCCATGATTTAGCTGCTGTCGGTAGGGACCCAGACTCATGCATGGGCTGCTATCCCCTTCATTGTTTCTAACGCAAGATTCATCCTTCCGCGGCAGGATATTGCAGGGAGAAGCCTGCACTGATCTCCTGGTTGGAAGGAGGGGCCTTGGGGAGGCTGCAGAGTGGTGGGTTTTCAGGTGAGTGTGGGGAACACCTTCTGGGCTCAGGGCATGGGTTAGATGTGGAGCATTGTGGGCCCTTGTGAGATGTGGACCCTGGGCATGGGGCATTGGGCTCTCGATCAGGGGTGCAGGGCCTCTTCTGCTCCCTTTCACTGCTCTTGATCCTGAGTTCTAGAATGATCTGGAGCTTTGCTGTCTTTCTTTTGTTCTTTCTGGTTCCCTATTTGTGGATGTTTAGAAGATATCCTGCGATTCTGACTTTCACTTTCTGTCTGTGCTCTTAGCGTGACTTCACACCCTATGTCAAGGCGCCCTTCTCAGTTTTCTTAGTCTTTTGCCTTCATTGTGGTCTCTGCCTTGAATAATTATGGGGTTTTTGAGACCACCCAAGGAAGTGATTTTTCTTTCCTTTTGTTTTGAAGTCTACTCAGTGATGGTACTTGGGATTACTCCTGGCCCCGTGCTTTACAAATCACTCCTGGGACCATTGTGGGACACCGGAAATTAAACTAGCTTCAGCCTCTTGCACAGACTCCCTGCTATACATTTTCTTTGGCCCATCCAGAAATACTTATTGTCTGTAGTTTAAACTGTTCATGAATGAATCCAGTATAAAGGTGATATGGATTTTATACATTCATCATTATGATCCTTCCTACATGTTTTGCCTTTTCTGTCAGCTGATTTAGTACATGAAAACAGCCTAGGGACCGGAGAGATAGCATGGAGGTAAAGCATTTGCCTTGCATGCAGAAGGATGGTGGTTTGAATCCTGGCACTCATATGGTCCCCCGAGCCTGCCAGGAGCGATTTCTGAGCATGGAGTCAGGAGTAACCCTTGAGCGATGCCGGGTGTGACCCCAAAACAAACAAAACAAAACAAACAAACAAACAAAAAACTCCACCAATGTTGCCACATACAATCAGGTTTTATTCAACTTATTATTTTCTTTTAATAATTTCTTTATTCAGCATCATGGATACAGAAATGTCCTTAGTTGTGTTTCTCTCATAGAATGTACACCACCCTTCACCAGTGCTACTTTCGCGCCACCAAATTCTCCCATTTCCCTACTAACTCTCCCTGTTGTCTCTGAGATAGGCATTCTTCTCTCTCACTCTAACACTGTCATTATCTCTCTAACATTGTCATGGTACAGTGTAGTTAGTGTTCAAAGTTCAATCACCACTCTTTTTGCCAAGATTCATTAATCCCCAGCTCTCATGTCTTGTTTCTGGATATTATTATCATGCAGTCCTTTATTTTTCTTATATCCCACAGTTGAATGAGACTATTCTATTTCTGTCCCTATCCCTCTGGCTCATAATCACCATGTCCATCTTTGTATAAGCAAACTTCATGACCTCATTTTTCCTAATGGGTGTACAGTATTCCATTGTGTAGTTGTACCACTCATTCTTTAGATGTACCACTCTGTTTAGGTGTTGTCGGGCACCTGGGTTATTTCCAGATTCTGCTATTGTAAATAGTGCTGCGATGAACATGGGAGGGCTTTGTTGTACTGTGTTTTTGTGTTCCTAGAGTCTATTCCTAGGAGTGCTTTTGCTGGATCATACGTTACTCAATATTCAGATTTTTTTTTAATATTCAGATTTTAAAGGGATATCTATATTGTTTTCCAGAAAGGTTGGACTAGGTGGTATTTCCACTGTAGTGAATAATATTTCCTTCTCCTCTTCTCTATGTCACAGTGGTTGTTCTCCCTGGTTCTCAGAGGCTCTTCTAGTTTCAGTGCTTATGACTGGCTCCCATTGATGCTGAAATATTAAGCAGAAATGGGAATCTAACCTGCATGCAAAGTTGATTCTTCTACTCATTTTTGTTTGTTTTTGGGTCACACTGTCAGTACTTAAAGGTTACTCCTGGCTCTATGCTCAGATATCACTCCTGTCAGGCTCGGGGGACCATATGGGGTGCCGGAATTCAAACCACTGTCCTTCTGCATGCAAGGCAAACACCCTACTTCCATGCTATCTCTCTGGCCGATAATTAAAAAAAAATTTTTTAAAGCAGTTTATTGATTGATTGATTGGTTTTGGGGCCACACCCAGTGCTGTTCAGGGCTTACTCCTGGCTCTGTGCTCAGAAATCACTCCTTTTTTTTGGGGGGGGCCACACCCGGCGTTGCTCAGGGGTTACTCCTGGCTGTCTGCTCAGAATACCTCCTGGCAGGCACGGGGGATCATATGGGACACCGGGATTCGAACCAACCACCTTTGGTCCTGGATCGGCTGCTTGCAAGGCAAACGCCGCTGTGCTATCTCTCCGGGCCCCAGAAATCACTCCTTACAGGCTCGGGTGACCTTATGGAATTCCAGGAATCGAACCCTGGTCCATCCTGGGTTGTTGGCCACCTGCAAGGCAAATGTCCCACCATTGTGCTCTTTCTGGCCGCTTTTACTCATTTTATTTTGCTGTCGTAGGGGTTACTAGGTCACAGTCAGCAGGGCACACAGGGTCACTATTGTACAAGGATTAAACCTAGGGCCTTGCCAGTTGAATCATTATTCTTCCCTTAGTATGATTTTTGGATCTTTTGGAGGTTGGGCTACAACCATTAATACTCGAGAATTACTCTTAAATTTGTGCTCAGGGATCACTCCTGGCAATTCTTAGGGTACTATATACAGTATCAGTGATTTAACTGGGATCAGTCACAAGCCAGTCATGTATCATAAACATTATACCCAGTTTCTAGCCCCTAAATATCCCTATTTAGATGGCAATACTCAAAATTAAATTTATTCACATATGATATCTAACCATAATCCTATCCTGCCTCTGTTTGTACAACTCTAAGTTAGGTGCTTCATAACCACATTAATACCTTTTCCCTCATAGCAAGTAATTAAACTTTTGGGGTTTTTTTCTTTTTTGGTTTGTTTTTTGCTTTTTGGGCCACACCCAGTGACACTCAGGGGTTACTCCTGGCTATGTGCTCAGAAATCGCTCCTGGCTTGGGGGACCATATGGGATGCCGGGGAATCGAACCTCGGTCCATCCTAGGTTAGCATGTGCAAGGCAAATGCCACTGCTCCGGCCCACATTAAGGATTTTTTTTTTAATTTTTCAGGCCACACCCGTTTGATGCTCAGGGGTTACTCCTGCCTAAGCACTCAGAAATTGCCCCTGGCTTGTGGGGACCATATGGGATGCCGGGGGATCGAACCGAAGTCCTTCCTTGGTTAGCGCTTGCAAGGCAGACCTTACCTCTAGCGCCACCTCGCCAGCCCCTACATTAAGTATATTTTGTCCTCATGAAATCAAGTATCACTCTATCTTAGGAGAGTAAAATATCTTTACAAACCGGGCCGGAACAGTGGTGCAGCAGTAGCACTGCACACAGCTAACCCAGGACAGACCTCAGTTCGATCCCTGGCGTCTCATATGGTCCCCTAAGCCAGGAGCAATTTCTGAGTTCATAGCCAGGAGTAACCTCTGAGCATGACTGGGTGTGACCAAAACAAAACAAACAAAAAGAAACCACATCACAGAGTAATATGACTTAAGGGTATTGTGTATGGAAAGTTCACTAAAGACATTATGTGGTAAAGACACCAGAGGACACACACAGTAGAGAAGACCTATGTTTGCAAGAAGTGTAGGAGAGGCTTCAAGTAGAAGTCAGGACGCATCACACACCAGAGGATACCCACAGGGGAGAAGTCCTATATTTGTAGGGAGTGTGAACGAGCCTTCTCTTAGAAGCCATATCTCATCTTACACCAGAGGACACACACAGGGGAGAAGCCCTATGTTTGTAGGGAGTGTGGGCGAGGCTTCAGTCAGAGGTCAAGTTTCACCAGACACCAGAGAACACACACAGGGGAGAAGTCCCATATTCGCAGGGATTGTGGGCAAGACTTCATTTCAAGATCATCTCTCATCACACACCAGATAACACACAGGGGAAAAGCTCTAAGTATGCAAGAAGTGTGGATGAAGCTTCAGTCAGAGGTCATATCTCATCAGATACTAGTGGACACATACAGGACTGAAGCCATATATTTGCAAGAAGTGTAGGAGAGGCTTCAATTGGAAGTCAGGACTCATCACATACCAGAGGACACACACATGGGAGAAGCCCTATATTTGCAGAGAGTGTGGGCAAGGCTTTAGATTGGGGTCCTCAAACTTTTTAAACAGGGGGCCAGTTCACTGTCCTTCAGACTGTTGGAGGGCCAGATTATAGTAAAACAAAAATTATGAACAAATTTCTATGCACACTGCATATATCTTATTTAGAAGTGAAGAAACAGTGCTCGCTTCGGCAGCACATATACTAAAATTGGAACGATACAGAGAAGATTAGCATGGCCCCTGCGCAAGGATGACACGCAAATTCGTGAAGCGTTCCATATTTTTAAAAAAAAAAAGAAAAAGAAAAAAAAAAAAGAAGTGAAGAAACAAAATTGGAATAAATACAATATGTGGCCCGAGGGCCGATCTCAACTTAAACCAGAGGATACACACAGGGGAGATGCCCTTTGTTAACAAGGTGTGTGGGCAGGGCTTCATTCAGAAGGCAGGACTTATCATACACCAGAGAACACACACAAGTGAGAAGCCCTATATTTGCAAGGAGTGTCAGTGCAGCTTCAGTGTGAAGTCAAATCTCATCATCCACAGGGGACAAACCCCATGTTTTCAGGGAGTGTGGGTGTGGCTTCGTCTGAGGTAGGTCTTGTGCTACACCAGAGTACACACAAAGGTGAGAAGCCCTGGGGCCGGAGAGATAGCATGGAGGTAAGGCGTTAGCCTTTCATGCAGAAGGTCATCGGTTGGAATCCCAGCGTCCCATATGGTCCCCTGAGCCTGCCAGGAGCGATTTCTGAGCATGAAGCCAGGAGTAACCCCTGAGCGCTGCCAGGTGTGACCCAAAAACCAAAAAAAAAAAAAAAAAAGAGAATCCCTATGTTTGTAGGGAGTGTGGACAAGCTTTAGTTAGAAATCAGGTCTTAACACATCAGAGGACACACTCAGGGGAAAAGCCCTTTGTTTGCAGGAAGTGTGGACAAGGCTTCTATATGTGGTCGAGCTTCATTAAACACCTGAGGACACACACAGGGGAGAAGCCCTATGTTTGCAAGCAGTGTGGCCAAAGCTTCAGTTGGAAGTCACATCTCATCACACTATATTCTGGGAGTGTAGGCGAGACTTCAGTGATAAATCACATCTCATCAAACACCAGAGGACACGAGAAGCCCTGTTTGCATCAAAGTTGACTAATCAAAAGTAAATAACATCATCCACAGAGGAAAAATTTTTTTTTTTTTTGGTTTTTGGGCCACACCCGGCAGTGCTCAGGGGTTACTCCTGGCTCTCTGCTCAGAAATAGCTCCTGGCAGGCACGGGGGGGCCATATGGGACACCGGGATTCGAACCAATCACCTTTGGTCCTGGATCGGCTGCTTGCAAAGCAAACACCGCTGTGCTATCTCTCCGGGCCCCACAGAGGAAAAATTTAAGCCACTACAACTACATAATCTATCAGAGAAGATGGCCAGATACCGGTATTGACCTCTGACCCTTTCCATATTTTGCCCATTTTTTTGTTTGTTTGTTTGTTTTTGGACCACACCCGGTGGTGCTCAGGGGTTACTCCTGGCTGTCTGCTCAGAAATAGCTCCTGGCAGGCACGGGGGACCATATGGGACACTGGGATTCAAACCAACCACCTTAGGTCCTGGATCGGCTGCTTGCAAGGCAAACGCCACTGTGCTATCTCTCCTGGCCCTATTTTGCCCTTTTGACTAATAAATTTTGTCTTTATACTGTTCTGATCTCCAATATTTATTTTATTTTCTACTTGGAAGCATAAGGGAAGAGAAGAGACAGCAAATTCACACTATCAAAAAAAAAAAAAAGAACCATATAAAAATGTGTTGTAAAAAAAAGGAAAACTCATTCTATCAATTTTACACAGAAATTAATTTCCTGATAAAGTATTTGAGATGAATCTAGTTACTGATTCCTGGGCTTAGAGAGAAATCTTATATTTATGGAAGGAAATGTCATGTCTCCTTGGAAGTAAGACCTTATTTGTGAGTGTATTCATATGTGTTTATTTTCAAGTCTCCCCTAGCAGTACACAAGATGACTTCTGGCTTTATACTTAGATTTCACTCTGGGTGTACCAAATGTGTTGTTGGATATCAAACTTTGTTCAGTCAATGCAAAACAAATGATCTACCACTGAACCATCCAGCACCAATACTACATTTCAGAAAAAAAAAAAAAAAAAAAAAAACACCCTGTCCTCATCAACTGGATGCTTCTTGTAGGAATAAGTGTCTTGTGCTTTTGGCAAAGACAAGGCAACGTATTCCATGCAGTCCCACTCAAACGGAACACCACAGATTTTCCATATTCTGTAACTTTAGTTGGATCATCTTGAGGCCTGAAGAGCAATAAGGCACTGTTCAGAGAAAAGAAAAATAGTGAGAGTGAAAGCACAAACTTCCAGATAAATGTCAAACCCTCATCTCACCAAAAGTGACTGTAGGGTTGAGAAATTGTTCAGGTAAGGATTAGAGGACACTCCTTTTTTGTTTGTTTGTTTGTTTGTTTGTTTTTTGTTGTTGTTTTAAATATATTTTTATTTAAGTAACATGATCATAGTTGGGTTACAGTCACAAACAGAACACCCCCCTTCACCAGTGTAACATTCCCCCCTCACCCCTTCCCATCCCTTGCCTGTATTTGAAACAGGCATTCTACTACAGTTATTTGTTTTTAAGTTCAGTATTGTATTTTTTTCCTTAAAAGATAAGAGTAAAAAAATATAGTAAAGGTGTGATAGTGGCAATCGCCGTTGTTTGCATAGGTCCAGAAAAATATGGGGAAAACGGAAAAAAATCCTTGGCCTGATTACAAAGAGGCCTCACCCCAGATGTTTATTGGCATAAGACTGACTCTGGGTTCCAGGCATACCAGTTTGTCCAACCCGAGTCATTCTCCGGAGTCCTGGTGAAACTTTTTCATACTTTAGCTATTGTTAGTATCAGGTTCTTATATTTAAAGATTCTGGGTTCTGTGCATTTCTTTCACAGCTGATGTGGAGCATCCTCTAGTTTCAGCATACCGTTAAATGCGGAGCAATCTGCCCTGCAAGCAGGCTGTTGCTGAGTCGAAAGGGCACTCTTTTTCCTCCCCCTCAAAAATAAATGACATAGCTAATGTGGTCAGTCTCCAAGGTGTTCCCAAATCTACTTCCTGCCATCACAGCCTCTTTGTTAAAAGGGAGTGTGTGACTCGAAAGTTGAATCATGAAAAGGTATTCAGCTTTCCTCTCTAGTATACTGACCACTGCCTTCCCACTCGTGCAGTGGCTGTAATCCTTATCCTGTTGATGGAGGAAGCTCCAAAGTGAGCCATTCCTGCATCCACTTGGTCTCAAGTTTCTGTTCCCTAGAAACAGCAGAGACACCTTCAACAACACCTCAGTCCTATCTCCAGGCTACCTCTGTGCATCTACAGCCACTGTAGATCCCAACGGCTACACCAAAATGTCTTCCTAGAGACAGGGTAAGTTCTAGGCAGATAGTAAGCAGGAGCTTTGACAAAAGTGGTATAATCAGCTATCTCAATTCCATTGATTCAGTCACCCAGTCATGGCATCTGCCACAGCAGCTAAGGCCAGCCCTCCTGCCTAGGAAAGAGCATGCCAACTCTCTGGGGACCATAGCTGGGCAGGTGACTTCGACCAAGATCAACAAATGGCAGTGTGTTCACAGCTGTGATGGGGTGAGCCTCAAGCAGGAGCAGGACAGACAAGAGAATAAAGGTTTCTGAATCTTAGTATATTTGTCTTCAAACCTATGCCTTAGCACTGTTTGGGTAAGAACTAAATGCCTGTCTGACCTGTGTCTCAACAAACTTCCAAAAGTTGCCTTCAATTAGAGATATGACCCAAAGTTGCTGTCTCTGAGCTCAAGTGGTAGAGGACATTGCTTGCATGTGCGAGATCAATCCCTGGCATTTTATTCTTCCCTTCCAACCAACATGGCTAAGACTGGCCTCTTGTTCCCTTGACCATTGTTTGTTATGGTCCCTAAAATATTTAAAACCAGATTGTAGTGACTGGAGGAATAGCAGAGAGACTTGGAGTATCTACTTTGCAAGCTGATGGTCATAGATTTATCGCTATTGTCCCACTTTCACAAAGCACAATCCTGTGAGTCCTCCTTTTATTTGTCTTTTAATTGTTATTTTGGGGTAAACCAGAATGTAATTAGGGCTTTTCTTGGCTCTGCACTCAGGGATCACAGATTGAAACGAACAGTGTTGGTTATCTTGTTTTATTATTTTGATTTATAAGGGCGTTTTGGCAGGGCTACACCAGGCATTGTTCAGGGATTTCTCTTGGTTCTGCACTCATAATTACTGCTGGCAGTGCGAAGGGCACAATATAGGGTGCTGGACCCAATTCAGGTCAGTTGCATGTAAGACAAGTGCCTGCTGGACTATTATCACACTGGCATTTTTTTTTTTGGTTTTTCAGGCCACACCCGTTTGATGCTCATGGGTTACTCCTGGCTAAGTGCTCAGAAATTGCCCCTGGCTTGGGGGGACCATATGGGATGCCCGGGGATCAAACCACGGTCTTTCCTTGGCTAGTGCTTGCAAGGCAGACACCTTACCTCTAGCGCCACCTCACCAGCCCCATTATCACACTGGCATGTTTTTTTGTTTTGTTTTGTTTTATATATATATATATATATATAATTTAAGTAACATGATCATAGTTGTGTTACAGTCATAACCAGAACACCCCCTCTTCACCAGTGTAACATTACCCCCTCCCCCTTCCCATCTCCTGCCTGTATTCGAGACAGGCATTCTACTACAGTTATTTGGGGTTTTTTTTTTTTTTTTTTTGGGCCACACCCGGCATTGCTCAGGGGTTACTCCTGGCTGTCTGCTCAGAAATAGCTCCTGGCAGGCACGGGGGACCATATGGGACACCGGGATTCGAACCAACCACCTTAGGTTCTGGATCGGCTGCTTGCAAGCCAAACACTGCTGTGCTATCTCTCCGGGCCCAGTTATTTGTTTTTAAGTTCAGTAAGTTGTATTTTTTTTCCTTAAAAGGTAAGAGTAAAAAATATAGTAAGGGTGTGATAGTGGCAATCACCATTGTTTGCATAGGTCCAGAAAATGGGGAAAATGGAAAAAAAATCCTTGACCTGATTACAAAAATGCCTCACCACTGAAGTTTATTGGCATAAGACTGACTCTGGGTTCCAGGCATACTAGTCCGTCCAACTTGAGTCATTCTCCGTGGTCCCGGTGAAACTTTTTCACACTTTAGCTATTGTTAGTATCAGATTCTTATATTTAAAGACTCTGGATTCTGTGCATTTCTTTCATCGATGTCAGGCTGATGTGGAGCATCCTCTAGTTTCAGCATACCATTAAATGCGGAGCGATCTGCCCTGCAATGCAGACTGTTGCTGAGTTGTCTGGGTGTTGGGAGCATTCTTTGGAGTAAGTCAATGCCAAAGCAGTGGTAGGTCTTCCCTGGTAGAGGCTTGGATCCTGGTAATGTTATAGACAATTGTGGTTGTTTCCGTAGATGGTATCCATTGTTCAGGTGTGTGTGGGCGATGCCCATTCTTCTGAGGCCTGAGCCAAATCATTATGCCAATGTTCAGGGTAAAAGGACACTGGCATGTTTTTAAAATGTTTTGATTCCTGCTTTTTTAAATCTCCAGTGCTACAAGCACACTTTAGCTAGGTGTGTGAGCACCACCAGAGGGCATGAATCCTCTAGGAAGCAACACAACTACTAAACAGTTATGCAAGTGCCATGACCAGGAAGTGACCCCAGCAAGCATGTATGATTACTGCATTGTTCATGAGCACAAATAACCATCATTTGTGTGCATGACCTCAACTAAGAACTCAAGCCTCAGCAAGCACCATGTAATGAGTGCAGCTAAGGGATGGCAAACCGTGCAGTTGAGTGTACAAGTACCTGTATTTGATGTGATCTCCCCACCAGAGATTATATCCTTTGAGTATCTTAGCCATGTGTACAACTGCCATCATCAAAACTACATTAACAACCCGATGAGGGGATAGAGAGATAGCATGGAGGTAAGGCATTTACCTTTCATGCAGAAGGTCATCGGTTCGAATCCCAGCGTCCCATATGGTCCCCCGTGCCTGCCAGGAGCAATTTCTGAGCCTGGAGCCAGGAAAAACCCCTGAGCACTGCCGGGTGTGACCCAAAAAACAAACAAACAAACAAACAAACACAAAAAAAACCCGATGAACAAAAAGAATTAAAAAAAAAACTTGAAAGCCTCAAACTTCTGGAGCACAGAGTGATAAATCCAATATCTGAATGCATCCTTTACAAGCAGTAGTAATGGTGGGGTTCAATTCTCAGCACTGCATGGTCCCCAGGGACTGAGAGGGAATTTAAGTGCTACCAAGTATGGCCCCAAAACAATAAGTCAGACTTGGTGCAGGAGATTTATCTCTGTGATGGATCACCTGCCTTGTAATTTTGAGACCATAAGTTCCATCTCTGGCACCCGCAAAAGAATTTCATGTAATAATCGCGGCTTATTTTTACAAAACTCAAACTCAGCCTAGAGAGATAGTATATAAGACACTTGTTTTTGCATATGGCTTACCCTGGTTCAATACTGGGCACCACATGATCCAGCAAGTTTCTTGAGCATGACCCTAGGCCCAAAAATAATACTCAGATTCATGATTTGAGAAAAGCACTTCTTTTTCCTTTTTGGGACATAGTGGTGCTCAGGACGTACTACTGGCTCTGCAATTAAGGACCAATTCTGACAGTGTTCAGGGGACTACATGGAATTCCAAAACGTCAAACCTGGCCTCTCCACATATGAGGCAAGTGCCCTACTCAAAACTATTTCTATGGCCTGGAAAGCATTTTATTTTACTTTGTTTTGTTTTTATTTATTTTGGCCACATCTATCAATGCTCAGTAATTATTCCTGACAGTGCTCAGGGGACCAACCATATAGAATGCCAGAGATCAAACCTAGGTTGATTGCATTTAGGGTAAGTGCCATACCCACTGTGCTATGGCTCCAGCCCCAGAATGCATTTTTCAAATCACTGTTGGAGATGGAAGAATGGGGCCACACCCAGAGGTGCTCAGGAGCTATTCATGGTTCTCTGATAGTGTGACCACTGGCAATGCTTGTGAAACCATATGTGGTACCCAGGATTCACACTAACATCAGTACTTTACCTGCTGTACTATCCTTCTAGTCCCTTCTGTTCTATCTCTTTAGTTTTTTAGAGGTGGTAAATTCCATTTACCAGAGAAAACTATGTAGTGTTGAGAAGTGTTGGGTTAAATATTAATTATATAGAGTCCTAGTGTGGATGGATGGATGGATGATGGATGGATGGATGGATGGATGGATGGATGGATGGATGGATGGATGGTGAGGCCTTTTTTGGCCCGACCCGATGCCTGCAGCCCTTATGGGCTAGCGGGTCTGTAGGTTCAGGATAATGGCGAGAAAATGATCCACATCAGTCATATGAAGTTTCAGGATAAATCCAGCTTTATTACAAGGCCTTAACCACCATGTACACATTCCTCACATGGCCTTAGAGGCCTTAGCACCATGGCTAAGCGGCCTCTCTGCATCCAACCTGTCTCTCATCTTTCTTGCTGCGTCTGTCCACCCCTTTCCACAGGCCCACATAATTCTATCAGATTAAAAGTAATTTGCTTGTGCCAGAGCAATAGCATAGCAGGTAAGGCACTCGTCTTGTACATGGCTAACCAGAATTTAATCCCTGCCATTTCATATGGTTCCCCGCAGGCCACCATGAGTAATTCCTGCATGCAGATTCAGGGTTAAACCCTGAGCAGTACTAGGTGTGTCCCTCAAAAATTTACTGGTGCTCAGAAGTCACTCTCTGGAAGTGGTTTCCACTGCAACAGATAGGTCCATATAATGTCAGGGACTGAACCCAATACTCCCAAATACAGAGCATGCATTCAACCTTTTGGGCCATTTCCCATGTCCCAACAACTGTTACATGTTTTTCTGATTATATACAGTTACTTTAAAAAAAATGTTTAGGTTGGTGAAACAGTACAGATTGATTGTTCCACTGACCCCAAGGAGGGAAGGGGAATCCCATACCTCCTATCTGGGAAGAACAAGAGGTGTTGGTCTGGTTGTAGTACTTGGCAAGAAATAATCCACACAGATATGAAGATTATAGCAGGCAAAAAAACTCACACCAGAGCTGGTCACCCACAAGCCAGTGGCTCCACTATGTGGAACTACAGCCTGGAATGATGGATCCCTCCTTTAGCATTCCTGCCTGCCATTGATTGCCATCCAAACAAGACCATCCCCTCGGGAGAGGGGAAGAATCAGGCAGTGAGAACACAGATAGAAATGGGAACTATGGGGCCCGGAGAGATAGCACAGCGGTGTTTGCCTTGCAAGCAGCCGATCCAGGACCAAAGGTGGTTGGTTCGAATCCCGGTGTCCCATATGGTCCCCCGTGCCTGCCAGGAGCTATTTCTGAGCAGACAGCCAGGAGTAACCCCTGAGCACCGCCGGGTGTGACCCAAAAAACCAAAAAAAAAAAAAAAAAAAAAAAAAAAAAAGAAATGGGAACTATGGGGCTGAAGAGATAGCATGGAGGTAAGGCATCTGCCTTTCATGCAGAAGGTCGGTGCTAAGTTTCAACTATTGGGGCGGAGAGATAGCACAGCCGTAGGGCTTTTGCCTTGCATGCGGCTGACCCAGGACCAACGGTGGTTCATAATCCTGGCATCCCATATGGTCCCCCGAGCCTGCCAGGAGCAATTTCTGAGATTAGAGCCAGGAGTAACCCCTGACAAAAGAAAAAAAAAAAAAAAGAAAAAAGAAATGGGAACTATTTCAAAGGCCTCTGTGGCCCCTGAGTTTTCGGATCTTCCTCAGTCTGGACGGCATGTTGGCTGGAGAGGCGCTAGATTTGGTAGATTAAAAAGATCTTCTGAAGCAGGGGCCGGAGAGATAGCACATTGGTAGGGCATTTGCCTTGCATGCAGAAGGACCGGTGGTTCGAATCCCAGCATCCCATAGGGTCCCCCAAGCCTGCTGGAGGCAATTTCTGAGCATAGAGCCAGGAGTAGCCCCTGAGTCTGCCGGGTGTGACCCCAAAACAAAACAAAACAAAACAAAACAAAAGATCTTATGAAGCAGTCGGAGAGTCCACGGTAATCCACAGTTAGAGATCTTAAGACAGTGGTCGGCTACCTGAGGCTCGAGAGCCACGTGTGGCTCTTTCCACTTTGAATTTGGCTCTTCTGTGTGCCGGGCAACCACACCAGGAGTCAGGACTCTGCTCCTAGCCTCTGTCAGGGTCCGCCCTGTGTGCAGCCCCAGGGGCCGGCTCCACACAGCTCCAATCGGGTCATGTGGTATGGGGGGCCTGACTTTCTGTCTGGCGCCGGCATCCTTTCTGCACTACAGACTGAGGAGCAACAGAGGAGAGAGCCGTGTGTGGGTCAGTGGCTGCATCGTGGTGCCTGGTGAGTCACTGTCCAGCCTGGACCCCGTCCCATCCCCTCCTCTGTGGGCAATATTTGTATTGGGGCCCTGTGAGCCAGAGCTTCACGCATTTTTTTTAATCTAGGAGCCAGCAAAATAAGTTAGTGGCCAGGTTCTGAGGTCAATATATAACAGTACCAGTGAGGACAATTTGAGTGAACCCTGCTTAAAATATCCATGATGAGCCCCACTAATATTAGAATACTATTTACACACACATAAGATGCCATATATGCGACATTCACAGGTCCCCCCCATAACAGTGCGTCATCCACAGATCCCCCCATACCAGTGTGTCATCCTCAGTTTTGCTTCCTTATTTTCAGAAATCAAAGCATATTTTTCTAGAGAAGGGCGTTCACTATCCAGAATTAACAAATGATCAGTGGATTCAAAAACTGTATTTCATGGTGGATGATACTTCACATCTAAATCAGCTTAATAATAAACTACAGGGGAAAGGAAACATAGTTTTTTCGATGTTAGAAGAAGTTATTTTGTTTGAAAACAAATTATCTGTTTTTGCTCAAGATTTTGACAGAGAAACTTTCATTCACTTTCCAAGCCTGTTTAAACATCGCCAAGAAAATAATTCTGATATTGACATTACCTTTTTTTTTTTTGGCCACACCCATTTGACGTTCAGGGGTTACTCCTGGCTATGCGCTCAGAAATCGCCCCTGGCTTGGGGGGACCATATGGGACGCTGGGGGATCAAACCGCGGTCCGTCCTATGCTAGCGCTTGCAAGGCAGACACCTTACCTCTAGCGCCACCTTCCCGGCCCCCACATTACCTATTTTAAAACAGCACTTTTCTCAAGAGGTCTCAGGATTTCAGAAACAGCAAAGGGACGTTGGCCTTTGTTAAAAAAACAAAAACCTCTGGATGTCACTATAACGGAATTAAATTTTTCTCCCTTTAATATCAACATAGGCAACTTTGAAATGCAATTGCTGGATTTAAAAACCGAAGAACTGTGGAGCTCGAAATTTGAATGTCTTTGTGCTAATTTAAAAAGATTGGAGAAACACAAATGTGAACTTAGTTCACAGCACAAGTGGTCTGCTTTAAAAGACCTGGAGAAGGAAGATATGTTGATGTTTAACACCTGGAATAGTATTCCTGACTCATATAATCAACTAAAAACTAGCGTTTGCTGTTCTTTCCTTGTTCGGGTCTACATATTTATGCAAACAATCATTTTCAAGCATGAATCTTACCAAGAGTAAATTGAGAAATCGCCTCATCAATGAGAACCTGGAATCATGCCTAAAATTAAAAACAACAACATACAAACCTGACTTACTCAAACTATCTAAGGATATGCAAGGCCAATGTTCACATTTGTGTTTGTGACTTTGTCAGTCATTGTCAGGATGTAATTTTCTCTACATTGTAAGGCAAATTTTATGGAATTTAACATTATTGATAAATAATATCCTTCTAAAGTTTTTGTTTTCTTAGTTGTGTTATTTGTATCCTCCCGACCTATGTGGATACTTGCATGCAGAATATTCTCAATAAAAACTGTACCATCCTATGTATTTTCGGTTTTAAAAATGTGGCTCTCGGGGCCGGGAAGGTGGCACTAGAGGTAAGGTGTCTGCCTTACAAGCGCTAGCCAAGGAACAGACCGCGGTTCGATCCCCCGGCGTCCCATATGGTCCCCCCAAGCCAGGGGCGATTTCTGAGCACATAGCCAGGAGTAACCCCTGAGCGTCAAATGGGTGTGGCCCAAAAACCAAAAAAAAAATGTGGCTCTCGGAGCTGGCGAGGTGGCGCTAGAGGTAAGGTGTCTGCCCTGCAAGCGCTAGCCAAGGAAGGACCTCAGTTCGATCCCCTGGTGTCCCATATGGTCCCCCAAGCCAGGGGCAATTTCTGAGCACTTAGCCAGTAGTAACCTTTGAGCATCAAACGGGTGTGGCCCAAAACAAAACAAAACAAAACAAAAAGTGTGGCTCTCAAGGGCCGAAGAGATAGCAGGAGATAAGGTGTTTGCTTCTCATGCAGAAGGTCAGTGGTTCGAATCCCGGCATCTCATATGATCCCCTGAGCCTGCCAGGAGCGATTTCTGAGCATAGAGCCAGGAGTAACCCCTGAGCGCTGCCGAGTGTGACCTAAAAACCAAAAACCAAAAAAAAAGAGGGACCAGAGAGATAGCACAGCGGTAATGCGTTTGCATTGCATGAGGAAGGTCGCTGGTTTGAATCCTGGCATCCCATATGGTCCCCTGAGCCTGCCGGGCGATTTCTGAGTGTAGAGTCAGGAATAACCCCTGAGCATTGACAGGTGTGACCCAAAAACTAAAACAAAAACAAAAACAATATGACTCTCAAAATAAATTTCAATAGTGGTTTTGGCAAGATTTGGCTCAGTTGAAAAAAAAAAAAGGTTGCTGACTACTGTCCTAGGAGGACACATAGGAAGTCATAATCAAGATGGCATGAAAGCCAATTCTTGGGGCACAGTTTTGAGCCCATTCCTGGTTGACAGAAGATGCACCCCAAATGTCACTGGGAATAAAATTGCAGTATCACACTGATGATCACCAGGGTTTTGTCCAAGCTCTTCTTTCTTAGGAAGAATCCATGCAGAAGTCCATGATAAGTCCAAAAATAAGGTACAAGGTACTGGGGACCTCAGCTGAGTTGTAGTAATGGGAGCTTAAGTTAATTTACCAAGACAAGATATTTCAGGCAGAAAACCTCCCTGGGTTTTTTTGTTTGTTTGTTTTTTTGGTTTGGTTTTGTTCTGTTTTGGGCCACACCCAGTGACACTCAGAGGTTACTCCTGGCTATGAGCTCAGAAATCGCCCCTGGCTTCCCTCTTTGATTCTGGAGACCAGCTCCCCATACCGGAGCCCTTCTCCCTGGCCTGGGGAGTGCTGGGAGGCTTGGCAGGCCCCCAGCCATCCTTGTCTTTTTCCCCTGACTCCAGGCCTTCCCTGGGTGCCAGCTCAGATGGCCAGAAGTGGGTTCAGGTGGACTCTTAGTGGTCCTCAGGTTCCCCCCTCCCTCCGTACTCCAGGGGGGAGGTGCATGGGGAGGAGGGCAGGCAGACATCTGGCCTCCGGTTTCCTCTTTGATTCTGGAGACCAGCTCTTGCCAGGTATGGGGTTTGGGGAGGCCCCATACCAGAGCCCTTCTCCCTAGCCTGGGGAGTGCTGGGAAGCTTGGCAGGTCCCCAGCCGTCCTTGTCTTTTTCCCCTGACTCCAGGCCTTCCCTGGGTGCCAGCTCAGATGGCCAAAAGTGGGTTCAGGTGGACTCTTAGTGGTCCTCAGGCTTCTCCCCTACCTCTCCCTACACTAATGGAAATGCGCTTTGAGAGGAGGGCAGGCCGTTTTAGTACTAGTTTATGTTGGGACAGTCACTGGAATTTTTTTTCCTTTTTTCCTATTGATAGTATTGTATGCATATATTTTATATATCCATAACATCCATCTTGTATTGTGACCTTGATACTGCCCTACAAATCTCATTTCTAATATTTTACTGCCTCAGTTCCAACCCTTATTTTCCCCCCATCTTCCCATGTAGGTGCAGCTCATGACATGAAGCTCACAACATAGAATGATAAGTGCAGTTAGAGAAATAACTACACTGAGAACTATCATAACAATGTGAATGAATGAGGGAAAAAGAAGGCCTGTCTTGAGTACAGGTGTGGGTGGGGTGGGGAGTAGGTAGATCTGGGAAATTGGTGGTGGGAATCCTGCACTGGTGAGGGGGGTGTTCTTTACATGACTGTAATCATACAACTACAATTATATTTGTAATCACGGTGTTTAAATAAAGATAATTTATTAAAAAAAAAAAAGAAATCGCCCCTGGCTTGGGGGACCATATGGGACTCTGGGGATCAAAACACGGCCTGCCCTAGGCTAGTTTGGCCAAGGCAAATGCCTTACCGCTTGCACCACCTCTCCGGCCCCAGAACCTCCCTGTTTTATGAAAAAATTTGAGGTTCCATCTTTAATGGATAGAAACTACTTTCAATACCTACATTTTTTCCAATTTATTGCACCATGCAACAATCCTGCCACAAAATAACAAAGGAGACCAATTGGGATAATGATAACAAATCAACAAAACCAATAACTTAGATTTTAACAAAAACATGCTAAAATATGCTATCAAATGTAAATTCCTATAAGTGAAATTAAAAGTGGGGGCCGGGCGGTGGCGCTAGAGGTAAGGTGCCTGCCTTGCCTGCGCTAGCCTTGGACAGACCGCGGTTCCATCCCCCGGCGTCCCATATGGTCCCCCAAGCCAGGAGCAACTTCTGAGCATATAGCCAGGAGTAACCCCTGAGCGTCACCGGGTGTGGACCAAAAACAAAAACAAAAAGAAATTAAAAGTGGGGGGAGAACTATAATACTCTAAGCAGCACCATGGCAGTCGGTAAAAATAAGCATGTTACCAAAGGTGACAAAAAGGAAGCCAAGGAGAAAGTGGTTGATCCATTTTCTAAGAAGACTAGTATGATGTGAAAGCACCTGCTATGTTCAATAAGAGATATTGGGAAAACGCTTGTCTCTAGGACCCAAGAAACCAAAATTGCATCCAATGGCCTCAAGGATCCTGTGTTCGAAGTGAGCCTGGTTGATCTCCAAAATGATGACACTGCATTTAGGAAACTCAAGTTAATTACAGAGGATGCTCAGGGCAAAAACTGCCTGATAAACTTCCATGGCATGGACCTCATTTATGATAAAATGTCAAAAATGGTCAGAAAATGGCAGCCCATGATGGAGGCTCACGTTGATGTCAAGACTACTGATGATTATTTGCTTTCTCTGTTCTGTGTTGGCTTCACTAAGATGTGACAGCAGAGAGCTGTGCACCGAGCCAACCAGTTGCTCGGCCAGCAGGAGTGTTCTCTTGCCAGGGCATACCTAAACTTTTAGGGGGGCTCAGCCCACCAGATGTATGCTCAGATTTTCCTGGTGGGGAGAACTAAATTAACCCCCATGGGGTTCCTCAAAAGGCCCGCTGTGGATGCCTTTTTCCCTTGCATGGATGGTTGAGGAATTTCCAAAGAGGTGTTTGGCATTACATTTTCAGTCAGTATTTGACTATCTCTCCTTTGTAAATATCAGGCAAAATTATGGCCTCTATCAAATAATTTGGTTAGAAATTCCAGCACCAAACTTTATTTATATTTATATATATGTTTATTTATATCCAGAGAGCTGGATATAGCCAGCCCCAAAAGCAAAGACAATACTTTTCTCTCTTTTTCAAGTATGTCCTTGCAGCTGCATTTTCTGGTAATCAAGGGCATAACCAGAATGCAGATCCTGGCTATTGACTACTGACCCTCCTTTAGAAATAGGGAAACTCATTTTTGGGGATTTGGCTCCTCCCTTTACTTAACCTCTAAAATAGTAGAGTCCAGTCTAATAAAGATCAAGTTCCTAGATATTTTCTACTCCCTCCTAATCCTAATTTTGCATTTAAAGTAAGCTTGCAAAGAGTTAGCTTAAGTTGTGACCTTCTCTTTTGTAACCTAGAATTTTTATTTATTTATTTATTTTTGTTTTGTTTTGGGCCACACCCGGCATTGCTCAGGGGTTACTCCTGGCTATCTGCTCAGAAATAGCTCCTGGCAGGCACGGGGGACCATATGGGACACCGGGATTCGAACCACCTTTGGTCCTGGATCGGCTGCTTGCAAGGCAAATGCACTGTGCTATCTCTCCGGGCCCTGTAACCTAGAATTTTTTTTTTTTTTTTTTTTTGGTTTTTGGGCCACACCCGGCAGTGCTCAGGGGTTACTCCTGGCTGTCTGCTCAGAAATAGCTCCTGGCAGGCACGGGGGACCACATGGGACACCGGGATTCGAACCAAACACCTTTGGTCCTGGATCGGCTGCTTGCAAGGCAAACACCGCTGTGCTATCTCTCCGGGCCCCCTGTAACCTAGAATTTTTACAGTCACACCCATAGCTTAGGTATTGTTACTGTTGTACTCTGCTTTGTGATTATAATTATTCTTCACCTATGGCTAATTTTACCCCTCTAAATTCCCCTGCTCAAAAATTAAACTTGTCGCACTCCTTCCAGAAAAAACGTGTTGACCCCACACACTCTGTGTGGTTTCATTATTTTATATTTCATATTTTGCCACCCGTGCAACCCACTCTCCCTAAAGTGGATTCACCGAAATCTCACTGATGGCTGTAGGACAGAAGCTGCCTACAGCACTCTCTGTCCCAAAGGTCTGTGGAGCTAAAGCTGCAGTGCCAGCCCACGCACCTTGGGGAGTCACCCCAACTCGCCAGCGTCTGAACCCCATGACGATGAGGGTCTCCTGTGGGTGCCAGGAGCGACTTCTGAGTACAGAGCCAGGAGTAACTCCTGAGCGCCATCGGCTGTGGCCCAAAAACCAAAAACCAAAAAAGAAAAAAAAGTGTTTTTTATATGGGTCTTACTATTTTGTTCTAAGCCCTACTACAAACAGAAAATTTTGTATTGAACTTTACTGCTTTAATATTAGTTAGCACAATTCTGGGGAAATGCATGAATGTTTCTCAATTGCTATGATGTTTTATTGTGTATCTTATGTAGCAGCCTCTTTTCAAACTATTTTATCTGCAGAAATGTTCTTGTCATTTTGTTTAGTGAAGTTTATGAAAAGGAGCTAGGATGTTCTAGACTTATTAATAGTGCTTGGTGTAATAAAGCTAAGAATTTCAAACTAGGGGCCAGAGCGGTGGCACAAGTGGTAAGGCGTTTGCCTTGCCTGCGCCGCAGTTTGATCCCCTGCCATCCCATATGGTCCCCTAAGCCAGGAGCGATTTCTGAGCTCATAGCCAGGAGTAACCCCTGAGCATCAGTGGGTGTGGCCCCAAAACAAAACAAAAAAAGAATTTCAAACTACAAATGTATCTGCAGAAAAGTTCTGTTTATGCTCAGAGAAGTCTAGGATATATAAAATATAGAAAAGGCTGATTGTTTTGAGAGGAGTCATGCCCAATTTAAACTTTGATGCTTTGGGTTATACAGGGGTCCTCAAGCTTTTTAAACAGGGGGCCAGTTCACTGTCCTTCAGACTGTTGGAGGGCCAGATTATAGTAAAAACAAAAATTATGAACAAATTTCTATGCACACTGCATAGATCTTATTTAGAAGTGAAGAAACAAAATGGGAATAAATACAATATGTGCCCGCGGGCCATAGTTTGAGGACCATTGGATGATTAATTAGAGTTCCAGCCTGTGGTGGAGAACAGAAAAACAAAAGCTTTGTAACTTTTCTCGTTTTTTTTTTTGTTTGTTAAAGACAAAGAAGATGGAAATGTTATCCCTCCCTCAATGTCCTATAGTAATATCATCTGGATGGTCAGACCCACCCACACCTGTGAGGGGTCTGAGGTTTGAAATAAAGAATATAAGGTGTTGCCTGGGGGGAAGGGGAGGCAGAAAAGAAGCAGGGAGTCATGGAGAGCAGATAAAAGGGAGATGGATCTCCAGAGAGAAAGAGATGAGTTAGGCAGACAGGGAGCAGTCTACAGATGGCGGATAGGGCCATGGAATAAACCGAGCTGACTCCGATGAAACTTTGACTGCCTGCTTGCCTGCCTGTGAATTTCTACACCATTATCCTGTGCTTTCAGACCCGCTGACAGAAGAGGTAAAGGCACCGTGCCGAGAAAGGCCTCAACCGACACTAGGACATCAGACTTTATATTTAATTAATTCAACATCCCAGATCTTGTGGGGTCTCCCAGTGAGGGTCCCTCCCAGGACATCTGACATCCAGTGCCTGGACCTGCCTTCTGTGGACCATGCAGGCTTTGAGTGTGCTTGGGCCCGGTGCTCTCTCCACTACCTTGACTCCGTGCATTAATCCCTGGCCTTCGTTTGAGTGGCTATTTCCTCTTCTATGGTTTTTGCTAAGGGGGACAATTGGGGAAAAGGATTATTTCGAACAAAGAGCCCAAGACTGTGTTGTCAGCTTGATGTGAAGAAGGCGTTCGCAAGTCAAGTGTAGTATGATACGGAATATAAAAGAAATATGAGAAATAGGAGGAACTTCAGTGTTTGGGCCACACCCAAAGTTGCTTAGGGTTGATTCCAGGCTCTGTACTCAGGCATCACTCCTGGAAGTGCTCAGGGGATCCTGATGGGTGCTGGACCTGGCTCAGCTGTATGCAAGGTAAGCACCCTGCCGGCTGTTCCATCTCTCCACTTCCTCAAGAGTCTCAGTGCTCGCGGCTGACTGGAAGGAGCCCAGGAAAGTGCAGGTGAACCAAGATCAGCACTTGGTGGGTTGGAGACCCGGACACGAGAAGCTCTTGTAACTATGGGTGCTGAGAACCTTTTCTTTCTTTTTTCATTTTTGGGCCACACCCATTGACGCTCAGGGGTTACTCCTGGCTATGCGCTCAGAAATCGCTCTTGGCTTGGGAGACCATATGGGACTTCGGGGAATAGAATCCAGGTCCGTCCTAGGTTTGCACGTGCAAGGCAAACGCCCTACCACTTGTACTACCTCTCCGGCTCCCTCTTTTTTGCTATCAAAAACTTTAAAAACTTGGGGCCAGAGAGATAGCATGGAGGTAATGCGTTTGCCTTTCATGCAGGACGGTGGTTTAAATCCCGGCATCTCATATGGTCCCTTATGCCTGTCAGGGGCAATTTCTGAGCATAGAGCCAGGAGTAACTCCTGAGCGCTGCTGGGTGTGACCCAAAAACAAAAAACAAACAAACAAAAAACAACTTCATAAACTTTATTTTATTGAAACCATTTTGATTTTAAAAGTCCTTCGATGGGGCCGGAGAGGTGGCGCTAGAGGTAAGGTGTCTGCCTTGCAAGCGCTAGCCAAGGAAGGACAGAGGTTTGATCCCCCCACGTCCCAAAAGGTCCCCTAAGCCAGGGGCAATTTCTGAGCGCTTAGCTAGGAGTAATCCCTGAGCATCAAAAGGGTGTAGCCCCCCTCGCAAAAAAAAAAAAAAAAAAAAAAAAAAAGAAAAGTCCTTCGAGGCCAGAGAGATAGCACAGCAGTAGGGTGTTTGCCTTGTATGCTGCCAACCAGGAAGGGACCCAGATGGTCCCCTGAGCCTGCCAGGAGAGATTTCTTTCTTTTTTTGGTTTTTGGAGAGATCCTTCCTTCCTTCCTTCCTTCCTTCCTTCCTTCCTTCCTTCCTTCCTTCCTTCCTTCCTTCCTTCCTTCCTTCCTACCTTCCTTCCTCCCTCCCTCCCTCCCTCCCTCCTTCTTTCCTTCCTTCCTTCCTTCCTTCCTTCCTTCGTTTTTTGGGTCACACCTGGCAGCACTCAGGGGCCACTCCTGGCTCTATTTCTTTCTTCTTTTCTTTTCTTTTCTTTTCTTTTCTTTTCTTTTCTTTTCTTTTCTTTTCTTTTCTTTTCTTTTCTTCCTTCCTTCCTTCTTTCCTTCCTTCCTTTTTTTGGTTTTTGGAGAGATTCCTCCTTCCTTCCTTCCTTCCTTCCTTCCTTCCTTCCTTCCTTCCTTCCTTCCTTCCTTCCTTCCTTCCTTCCTTCCTTTTTTTGGTTTTTGGGTCATATCTGGCAGTACTCAGGGGCCACTCCTGGCTCTACGCTCACAAATTACTCCCGGCAGGCTCGGGGGACCATATGGGATGCCGGGATCGGAACCACCATCCCTCTGCATGCAGAGCAAAGCCCTATCGCCATGCTATCTCTCCAGCCCCTGCCACAAGCTATTTCTGAATGCAGATCCAGGAGTAACCCGAGTGCCTCTGGATATGGATATGACCCAAAATACAATCAAGCAACAAATAAAGTATTAAAAAAAAAAAACAGTCCTTAAGCGATATGGAGATTCCTCCAAAAACTGAAAATTGGGCTCCCATACAATCCAGCTATACCACTCCTAGGGATATACCCTAGGAACACAAAAATACAACACAAAAATCCCTTCCTCGCACTTATATTCATTGCAGCACTATTTATAATAGCCAGACTCGGGAAACAACCAAGATGCCCTTCAACAGATGAATGGCCAAAGAAACTGTGATACATATACACAATGGAATATTATGCAGCCATCAGGAGAGATAGTCATGAAATTTTCCTATACACGGATGTACATGGAATCTATTATGCTGAGTGAAATAAGTCAGAGGGAGAGAGATAGATGCAGAATAGTCTCATAGCAGCAGGTGATATGGGGGTGAGGGGAAAGAACCTCGGGGGAATCTGCTGCATTGAGGTCTCTGACCACAGCTGCGCCTGTCTTCCCACCTATGTCCCTCGCGGGCCACTGTCACATTCTCTATCTGGGAGCGGCACCACCAAGGAGCAGTGGTCAAAGACTTGAACCTCTCCAGTCTTACCTCTGAAGTCCGACAGCAGTCCTCCTTTTGTGGGGTGAAGAGGTTTGGGCCAACCCAGCAGTGCTCAGGGGTTACTCTTGGCTCTGTGCTCAGAAATCGCTCCTGGCAGGCTCAGGGGACCATATGGGATGCTGGGGATCAAACCCAATGGGTATCGGGCAAACACCCTACCACTGTGCTATCATCCCACCCCCCACCCCCAGAATGGTTTTGTGGTGGATAAGCCTGGGCGCTGGGTCCTGCGGTGTGTGGCACTTTGGAGCCTCAAGGGCCCTGCCACAGTGAGGCACCCTGGTCTGAAGGCCACTTCCACCCCACACACCCTGGTGACCCTGGTCCCAAGTGCCTCACCCCAACACTCACATCTACTGGCAGATGGAAATGATTCAAGGCCAGGCTATGCCATGGGAAAAGTCTTCTGTGGCCAGTAGCCAACACGGCCCTGCACCAGGTCTGAGACGCTAGTTATTTTGTTTCTGGGGATTTTGTTTTCTACCCCAGAATTACTCCTGGTGAGGCTCGGAGTTCTCTATGAGAGCTGGAATCAAACCTGGGTCAGCTGCATGCCAGGTAGACATGCCCTCCCTGCTGTGCTGTGTCTCCTGTCCCATTAGCCACTGTTTTGCACATGGCCAGCCCTGGTTCATTCATGGCACCAAAGGAAGTAATCCCTGAGGACTGCTGGTGTGTTGGGGGCCAAAGCACTGCAGTGTCCCCATTGGCTGAGAGCCCCTGAGAGCAAATAACCCCTGCCTCAAATAACCCTACCAAACCCAGAAAGCAACCCAAACTGGGGCTGGTGAGATATAAGGGAAGTGACTGAACCCCATTATTAAATTTGCTTCTTTTCTACATTTGCTTGGGGGCCACACCTGGCCATGCTTGGGGCTCCTGGTGCTGCTCAGGGGCCCATAGATGGTGCCAGAGAGTGGCCCCGGTGGCAGTGTGCAAGGCAACTGCCCCCCATCTGCTTGTCATTTGCGGGTGGTTTGGAGCCACACCCGGAAGTACTCAGGGTTTACTCCTGGCTCTGTGCTCAGAAATTAGTCCTGGCAGGCTCGGGGAATCCTATGGGATGCTGAAGACTGAACCCAGGTTGGCCACATGCAAGGCAAACATTCTACCCGCTGTGCTATCTCTCCAGGCCCGCTCATCATTCTTTTGAGCTACACCTGGAGGTGTTCAGGTTCAGGGCTTACTCCTGGCAGGCTCTGGGGGTCAACCAGGAGATGCTGGGATTCAAACCGGGTCCATCCTGTGTTGGCCACGTGCAAGGTCTCTTGGTCTCTTGTCTCCAGCCCCTGTTCGCATTTTAAAAGAAAAAATTGTTCAGACCTCTGTCCTGATTTCTAAGTTCCTAACTCGTAAGCTCTGATTAACCGCAGTCGCTCTCCTGCAAATATTCCCTTGTCCCTTTGAACACATAAAAATGTGAAAAGCAGGGGGCAGAGATAGTCCAGCGGTAGGGTGTTTGCCTTGCACACGGCTGACTCAGGATGGACCTGGGTTTGACGCTCGGCATCCCATGTGGTCCCCGGACTCTGCCAGGAGCCAGGAGTAATTCCTGAACACCGCCAGGTGTAGCCCAAAAACCAACAACAAAAAGTGTGGAAAGTAGGGGCTGAAGCAGAATATGGCATTTATACTCAGCCAACATGGGTTCAATCTGCGGCATCTCATATGGTCCCCTGACCATTGCCAGGAATGACCCCTGAGCACCACTCTGGTTTTAATGTTCAGCTCCACCAAAAACGTTCTGCTCTGCCAGCACGAAGGTTTCTCCCAACAGCTGTTGACATCACACAAAGGAAATGCAAAGGCACGTGTCAGCAAATGAATCCTGTTCAATCTTCACTCCCACAATGGAATTTGCATTATTACCTCTAAATAAGGAGTGAAGGGGCCGGCGAGGTGGCGCTAGAGGTAAGGTGTCTGCCTTGAATGGAATTTGCATTATTACCTCTAAATAAGGAGTGAAGGGGCCGGTGAGGTGGCGCTAGAGGTAAGGTGTCTGCCTTGCCAGCACTAGCCAAGGAAGGACCGTGGTTCGAGCCCCCAGCGTCCCATATGGTCCCCCCAAGCCAGGGGCAATTTCTGAGCACTTAGCCAGGAGTAACCCCTGAGCATCAAACAGGTGTGGCCCGAAAGAAAAAAAGAGTGAAAAACGAGCTAAGGGTGAAGGTTTATTTATGTAAGCAAATTGTTTTAAAACAATAGGATTTCCTATGATTAATGTTTTGCATATGCAGAATGTCCATCTTGTATTCTGCCCTTGCCCACCGCCCTACAAGATCATGTCTAGTCCTTCACTCCCTCACCCCAACCATCATTACCCCACATTTAACCCTTTTTACCTTCAGTTCCTGGCTCCTCAAGAAGCAGATCATTATCCCCACACAAAGCTAGCTGCCAAACCATACCCTAAGTGATAAGATAGACTCTCAGCCTGAGAAGATCCCAATACACTGTTACTATTTTTTTTTGGGGGGGGGGCCACACCCCGCGGTGCTCAGGGGTTACTCCAGGCTGTCTGCTCAGAAATAGCTCCTGGCAGGCATGGGGACCATATGGGACACCAGGATTCGAACCAACCACCTTAGGTCCTGAATCGGCTACTTGCAAGGCAAACGCCACTGTGCTATCTCTCCAGGCCCACACTGTTTCTACTGATCTACTTCTCAGAGGCCTCCTTTCCTCCTCCTTCCTTCATTGTGGACCTTTGCTTGCTAAGAGACTGGTTTCTAAGAAGTCACAGTTCAAAGATGTTTCCTGATAGGATGCACTGGATTTTAACACACCCCCAACTATTTCAAAAGACATAAAAGGGACAAGTATATATCTTTTGAATATCTTATACTTATTTCTGAACAGCTATAACCCTTACTGAATATTCTCTCACAGTGATGATTTTCCCCACTGTTTTGTCTGTTCTTCTCTTTGAGATCTGTTCAATAAGGAATTCTGGTAGAAGAGTCCCTCAGTTTAAAGCTTATGTTAGAACCAAATTACGGGGATTGTTGGACTTGTTCCAGCGGTCCCCATATGTACCAATAACGCCATGTGGAATTGTTCCTCTTTTGCACAGGCACATTAAAATGGGAAAATACTATACATACAAACAAGTCTTTATCTAATAGATAGGAACACACAAATCTTGTAATGCAGTGGGACCTTACACCCTGAACATTGTCATAATGACCCGACTCAGGCCTCAGAAGAACGGGCATTGTCCATTCACCCCTGAACCAGTATGCCATCTACAAAACAACCACGGTTGTCTATAACATCACCTGGAAGCTATCCTCTACCAGGGAAGACCCTACCACTGCCCCGGCATCAACCTACTCCAAAGAGAGTTCCCTTAACACCCAGAAAACTTAACAACAACCAGCTTTCAAGACAGGGCTCTCTGCATTGCCTCTAATTGTGAGGTGAAACTAGAGGATGCTCCACATCATCCTGACTTGAATGTAGGATATGCACAGATTCCAGAATCTTTAACAACAGAAACTTGACACCAACAACAGCGACTGTGCGGGGGAAAAAAAAAGTTTATTGGCACTACGGACAATGACTTGGGTTGGACAACCTATAATGCCTAGAGCCTAGAGTTGGTCTTATGCCAGAAAACTTCAGGGATAAGGTCTTCTTGTATTTAGGCCAAGGCTTTTCCTTTCCATGCCCCCTATATTTTGCTGTGCCTATGCAAACAACTGCCACTCTAACACAGTTTTTACTGTACTTCTTTAACTCTTATCCTTAAATAAATAAGAGGGAGAAGAAAAGCTTATTAAACCTTCTGCTAGGCCTTTAAAAAAAGAGAGATACCTAGGAGATTAAACAAACAAACAACTACTTTTCCAGGAAGCATGGAGGTAGGGCATTTGCCTTGCATGCAGGAGGAAGGTGGTTTGAATCCCTGCATCCCATATGGTCCCTTGAGCCTGCCAGGAGCAATTTCTGAGCATAAAGCCAGAAGTAACCCGAGTGCTGCCGAGTGTGACCCAAAAACAAAACAAAGAGCCAAAAACAAACAAAAACTACTTTTCCAAAAGAAAACCAAAAAACTACTTTTCCTAGGGGCCTGAGCAATAGTACAGCAGGGAGGGTGTTTTGTCTGGCATCCAACTGACCTGGGTTTGAATCCTTGCATCCCATTGGGTTCTCTGAGCCCACCAGGAATGATTCTTAGGCAGAGTTAGGAATAAGCCCTGAGCACCACTGGTATGTGGTCCAAAAAGTAAAAATAAAAACCCTACTTTCATTGCTATCAGACTACATCAAGTCTTTTTTTTTCCAGGGGTTACTCTTGGCTATGTGCTCAGAAAACACTCCTGGCTTGGGGGACCTATATGGGACACCGGGGGATTGAACCATGGTCTGCCCTAAGTCAGCCGCGTGCAAGGCAAACGCCCTACCGCTGCACCACTGCTCCGACCCCTGCATTATCAAGTCTTTTATTTTCACACAGCATAAACCTTATTTATACTGGCAAATCTTGTCAAATAGTCAAGTGTTAAATGTTTGCGTTCTGTTGGAAGCAAATACCCATCTGCATGCAGGGCCCTAAGGGATCAACACTTGAACCCAGAACCCAGTTCAACATGCATTTCCTCCCCAACACCCCCAAGATGGAGGCTTGCTGTTGACAGGGATTTTGATAGATCCTTTTAGTTTGGGGACTACACAGGGCTGTGCTCAAGGATTCCCTGGCCGAGCTCGGAACTGTACATGGTGCCAGGGATGCAACCCAGGGTGGCCATGTGCAAGGCCAGCACTCTGTCCACCATCCTCTGTCGGGCCAGTCAGGGCTTCTCGTCTTGGGGCTTCTTGCCCCAAGTTTTCCAAACTGTTTACCAAATGAAATAAAAGAGCAAACCACCTCGGGCTGGAGAGAGAGCATAGCAGAGAGGACAACACATGCATGGTTCTTCGTGTTCTCCAGTGGTACCCCAGAACCCAAAGATGAGACAGGGAAATGAACCTGGAGACAGTGAGGGCACTGCCTCTGGGAGGACTGCAAGTTAGCAGAGGCCCAGACTCTCTCTTCCCTCTTCCCTCTCCTCTCCCACTCCCCTTCTTCCGAGCAGCTGGCGCCTCTGCAGAAATAACTTCCTGAGCAGAGTTGTGTGCAATAAAACTTTATTCATGGGGACTGAGATTGGAATTTCATCACTTTCAGGTGTCAGATCCTTGCTCTGGTTGTCTCTTAACCGTTTAACAACAGCTCAATGTGAACTCGGGGGGCGCACAGAAAGCCGGGTGGGTCCAGGGGCTGCGTCCCCACACCCAGCTGAGGAGATGCTGCCGAGCCTTGTCGGCGGGCACCGGGCAGCTTCTGGGGTAGCATCAGGTGAGAGAAAGAATACAAAACTTGCTTAAGGCTTTGTCAAAGCTGCTGGTGTGCACATTGTTTTTTAAGACAAACATTTAAAAATCACTAACGTCAAAATGAAATACTGCTAGAGGAGAGACTGGCCGAGTTCCGTCACATTTGTACAGCATACATCTGTCATGCATACGCAGGGGCGGAGGCCCACGGAGAAGCCCCGCTCACTTGGGAAGAAAATGTACATTTATACATCTGGGGGGCAGCCACCGAAATATCCCTCATTTCCAAACAGCCCGGGGCCCGGCCCATACCTGAAACGTCTTGTCGTGTCCGAGTCAGGCACTGACTTCTGGAAGAAAAAGATAATCTTCCAACTTTGGCCCTTTTATTGAATTTGTTATATGGATAGACGTTGCTATAGCCGGGAGTAAGTCTGTGATGGACTGGAATCTTAGCTACTGAGCTAGTTCCCCCAAACCTCACCCATAAAGTCATGACATTATTCTCATGACAATAAAACAGGCGCTAAGCAAAACCTCTTTTGACCCCGCACGTGTCAGGGTGCTTCCAAGTCCCCACCAGACTCTCGGCCCCCTACATGACTCGTCCACCTGGCTCACCAAGGTCTGGCTGGAACCTGCCTCGGAGGTTTTCTAGGCTGTGGCCCCGTCTGCTCCGCGCCCCGGCCAATGCCCGCCGGCCGGCCCCCAACTGTGCCCTCGCTGTGCTGCCCCGCAGCGGGCGCCTCGGTCCACTGTCCCGCAGGGCCGGCCGACTACCTGTTGTAGGCACGCTCCTTTCTGGACTTCTCCAGCGCCTTGTCCAGGGTCTTCTCGTTCTCCCCGCGGCACTTGGGACAGTACCACTTGCCCTTGGGCTTGTGGTTGAGGCCCACGCAGGAGAAGTGGAACCACTCGATGGGACACTCGTCATTGTCGCAGCCAATCATCTCCCCGTAGGAGACCTGGCTGCACAGGCAATAGGTGGGCTCGTTGGGGTCGATGGGCAGGTCGGCCGGGGACGCCTCTCGCTCGGCCTTGGCCTTGGAGCGCTTCTTCTTCTTGGAGGCCTTGGCGCGCTTCTCCCGGGGCGTCCCTGCGTCGTCGTGCTCGTGGTTGCTGGCGGCGTTCTCCCGGTTCTCGTGGTTGCGCTGGCGCCGCGACCGCTTGTTGTTGGGCTTCTCGGCCGGCGCCAGCGCCTCGCCCTTGGCCTTCTCCTGCCCGGCCTTGCCCAGGCCGCCCGGGGCATCGCCCACCTCGGTGTGCGCCTCGAAGAGCTCCACGTGACTGTCCACCTGCCGGGCGCGGTTCTCCACCAGCTCCACCATCTGACTCACGATCTGGATCTTCTCGTCGCCCAGCTCCTGGCTGCGGATGAGCGCCCGCTGGATGCAGTGCAGGGCCCGCCGCTTGAGAGCGCCGTCCGTCTCCCGCCGGAACTTCTCGTAGTACTCATCCAGGTCCTTCAGGGTCTCTGCAAGGGAAGCAGAAGTGTTTCGTCTGCACCCCAACACTGCTGGCCTCGTGGGCCCTTCTCTCCTCTCCGAACCCAGAGGAGAAGTAGCACGTATCCAACCCCAATTGGTCTCCACCCTCTCAGCGTCCCACAAGCACTCCGGGGTGGCCTGGGTGGTACTGGGTATTGCAAAACCGACATGCGGTCCTTCAGCCCAAGCACTGACAAGAATCCCCCACCCTGGTCCCTCCCCGAGCACTGCTTGGTAGAAGACCACCCTGTTCCACAAGCCCTGCCGAGGACAGAGATGGTTCGTGCTGGCTTCCTCATACAAACAACTCGCAACTGGGGCTTTTCCTGTGCAGACACAAAGTGCTGTGCTCAGCTCCCCTGGGTTTGTGTGTGCAGGTGGCAGGCCCAGGTATCCTGACAGACTTAGGACTAAGGCGGAAGCCCAGATTCACTCAGGTGTTTTATTTCCTACTAATGGCTGTGCTCCCTAGCTCCGGCATTTTACCTTCAATACGTTCACAGACATCCCCAGTAACGTCAGAGAACATAAATACTCCAATTGAACCTGAGTATAAAAACCTCCAACTGGGCCCGGAGAGATAGCACAGCGGCATTTGCCTTGCAAGCAGCCGATCCAGAACCAAAGGTGGTTGGTTCGAATCCCGGTGTCCCATATGGTCCCGTGCCTGCCAGGAGCTATTTCTGAGCAGACAGCCAGGAGTGACCCCTGAGCACCGCCGGGTGTGACCCAAAAACCAAAAAAAGCCTCCAACTGAGGTTTCAGCGTGGACCAGCATTTTTATCTAACATGCTCCTGTGTCCCTCAAGAATGTTCCCTAAGAATGGCTGTCACAACACGCCAGAGCTTCAATTTAATATTAAGGTGTCAAACTGAGCTCATGGATTAAAACAGCAACCTAAAAGTGAACAAGCTCTCACAGTTCTTTCAAGATCAATTTCACTGTCAAGAAAGTAAAGACCAGGGCCAAGTGATAGCACAGCAGAAGGGCGTTTGCCTTACACTCGCTAACCTAGGATGGACCACGGTTCGATCCCCTGGCATCCCATATAGTTCCCCCTAAGCCAGGGATGACTTCTGAGCAAAAATTAAATAAATAAATAAATAAATAAATAAATAAAGAAGAAAGTGAAGACCAGGGTCAGAGCGATAGCACAGCGGGAGGGCCTTTGCAGGTGGCCAACCCAGGTTCAATCCCCAGCATCCCAGAGGAGCCCCCTGAGCCTGCCAGGAGTAACCCTTGAGAACTGGTGTGACCCAAAAACAAACATTGGCAGGTATAATTCCAAGTACAGAGTCAGAAGTAACTTCCTGATCATTGTGTGTGCCTCAAAGTCAGAAAACAAAAAACAAAAAATAAATAAAACTTTCTCAGAGAACTTAGAGGACAGTGCACATGAATTTAAATTTCTCCAGAAATGAAAGCTGTTGGGACATGACAGAAGGCACAACGGTAGGACATTTGCCTTGCTGGTGGCAGACCTGGAATCCCGCACGGTCTCCTGAGCCTGCCAGATGCAATTTCTGAGCTCAGAGTCAGGAGTAACCCCTGAGCACTACCGGGTGTGGCCCCAAAAAATCAAAACAAAACCAATCATATAGGTAAAAATAAAATGAGAAAAATGGACAGTCTTGCTAATGGCTTATGATGTAAGTTGCCAGAGTTGTTTCTGAGGTCCACATAGAAAGCTATCTATCAGCTCTGCTCCTGAAGCCTTTGGCAGTCTTTTAAAATAAAGCAATCACTGTATCCAAACGGGCAAGGTGTCTGTGAAAGTGCAAGGTTATTAGCTTGTGGACAGACAAGATAAAGAGTACATGTATGTGAGAGGATGTCTTAAGTGTGCAGGAGTGTCTGAGTGTGAGTGTAAAAAATCAAAAGTCCAGGGGCTGGAGAGGTAGCACAGAGGTAGGGCGTTTGCCTTTTAAGCAGGACAGTAGTTCGAATCCTGCATCCCATATGGCCCCCGAGCCTGCCAGGAGCGATTTCTGAGGGTGGAGCCAGGAGGAACCCTTGAACGCAGCCGGGTGTGACACCCCCCCTCCCCGAAAAACTCAAAACAAACCATGAGTCTGGGCTAAGTGTATGTGTCTGAGGATATGCCTGAACGTCTGAACGCACGTGTGTGCTTGTGTGTTCGGTGTATGAATGTGCAGGTATGCATGTTACTGAAAATGAGTGCTGGGTGCGTGACATGTGTGTGTATGCGTGAGGCTTGGGGACTTGACGTAGATCACTGCTGGGAGGCAAAGATACGGCCCACTGCCCCGAGCAGGGACACACAACACACACTGCCCTGCACGACTGGGGCGCGGGCTGCGACCACCCTGCAAACCCCAGCCCAGCTCGGCAGCACCTCACGGTCAGGGTCAGCTGAGAAACGCCGCGGGGTCACAGGCAGAAGAGGCCATTCGGGCTGCCTGCTCCGGCCCTGTGCAGCGCAACCCGGCAGAATCCCTGCCAAGCCCCTGGCGCCGCCATTACTACACAGGCCGGAAGTGGCCACGACGGGGGCGGCCCCCTGGGGAGGGGCGGAGCCCAACGTCCCAGCCAATGGGGAGGCTGCCCACGGGAGCCCCGCCCCCTCCTGGAACGCCACCAACGGCGCTAGCAGGCCAGGAGAGCGGCGACCAGGAGGACAGCCAATCACAGCGCAGAGCCCGAAACCACAGCCCGGCGGGCAGCGCCTAGAGGCCAATCAGAGGCCAGAGGCCGGGCGACCCGAAGACATTCAAATTAACTCGACCTCTTCCCTTCGCCCCGCCCCTTTACGACCAGAGGAAAAAAGGCCGCGGAAACAGAGGGGCTGCCAGTCACCAGGCCAGGCCCGCCCTCCTCCGACACGGCAGCCAATCGCGCGGCAGCAGACCGATAAGGACATACTAGGAGCGCCGCCTCGGCCAACCACGGGGAAGAGGAGGCGGGACGTTCGCAATATGCTAATACGCTCGCTATAAGAGTCGCTGCGAAGCAGCTCCCCCGGCAGAGCGCGCAGGGGCGCCTTCCCCGCAAGGGTTAGCCGTGCGCTCCGCGGTGGGCGCTGGTGTTTTCCGCCCCCCCCCCCCGCAGCCACACAGAGACACACAGACACACACAACACACCCCATTCCGCGCCCTTCCGCTTCCCGGCGGCGCGGGCCTGTCAACACTAGTCGAGTCCCCGTGCCCGAGCCGGGAGGAAAGTTTGTCCCCCAACAGCCAGCGCTGCCCGGGAGGCTGGGTGGGCAGGGCAGGCCGGGCCGGGCCGGGCGCCCGCGACACGTCGTCCCCGGCCCGATCGCCCGTCCTCCCCTCCCCTCCCCGGGCCCCGCGCTCCCACGACCCCGACTGGGATGGAGCAGTCGGCCCGGCCCGCGACAGGGCCCCGGCCCGCGGCGCCTCCCCGCCGGCCCCCCCGGCCCCCTCCCCCGCCCGCCCGCCTCGCCCCTCCGCGACAAAGAGCAGAGGCTCCGCTCGGCCGTGCTCGCGGCCCCGGCGCTCCAGACCTTTTGTTCCCGCCAGGGAGGGGGGGCCCGAGCCGGCCGCCCCCGGCCCCGCATGCAGGCGAGCAAGCAGCAAGCGAGCGAGCGAGCGAGCAAGCAAGCAAGCATGCATGCAGGCACAGACACACACACGCACACACGCACACACACACGCACGCCGGAGCCGGCGGCGCACCTTGGTACTTGGCGTCGATCTCCCGCATGAGCGACACGTTCCTCTGCAGGTCGAACGGCAGCGACTCGACCGAGTCCAGGTAGTCCTCCACGTAGCTGGCCAGCGGCGTCTGCTCCCCGTTGGCGGGGCTCAACATGGTGGGTGCACCGCCGGCGCCGCCGCTTTCCGCTTCCTGGGCCCCCGCCCCCTCGCGCCCCGACCCGAGCCCGCCGCGGCAGGAGGACGCGCGGCCGACGGACGGACGGACGGACGGACGGCCCACCGCGCTAGCCGCTAGCTGGCCGCATCGGACGGCCGCGCCGCCGCCCGGGCCCCGCGCCGGGCCCGACAGAGCGAGCCAGCGGTGGGAAGGGAAAGGGGCGCGCGCCCAGCGTGGAGCGCCCTGGTCCCAGTTTCAAACACTTGGGAAACATTCGGGGCCCCGCACCGCGCATGCGCCCCGCCCGGACCCCGGAGGCCCCGCCCGCGGGCCCGCCCATTGCCGGGACGCCCCGCCCACGCGCGGGCGTGGTCTCGGTGACACAGGGCGGGGGCGGGGCGGGCGCCAGCTTCCCGGCGAGAGGGACTTACGCGTCGCGCGCCGAGCCTCCCTCGCTCTCCCCGGAGCCCCGCCTCGCGCGGGAGTATATGTAGGGCCCGACCGCCGATGGACAGCCGCGGGAACCAATCAGCGCGCCGCTGTCCTCGCAGCCGGCCAATCGGGACGTGCCACGGGCGGGACTCCGGCGCGCCACCTACTACTAGGAACTCGGCTCGCGGGAGGCGAAAGTGACGGCGCCTGCGCACGTCTCCGCTAAGGGCGGGCGCTGCGGTTCGCGCCGCCGCGGACCAGTTCCGAGGCGGCCGGACTACCCTTCCCAGCAGCCTCCGCGGCGCCCGCGCCTGCGCGTTCGCCTCCCCGCGCGCTCTTTTGTGTCGCCCGCCCGTGTGGGCCCCGAGTGGTGAGGAGACAAAGACGGCGGTGGGGCCCGTGAAGGGGCGCGTTTCAGAGCGAGACTCGAGCGGGGTCACCTCCTTGCCGCACTCCTCAGGCTACCGAACCCGGGCGTGCCAGGCTGCGCCCGCCTGCGTCCTGGGCAGCCCTCTGCGTGGCCTCGGCCCCTCCCCTGGCCTGTCAGGCCTGGAGAGCGGCCCCTGCGCGAGCGCCGACCGTTCCCTAGCAACAGGCGGGCGCGGGCCCGCCCCTCCCGCTTTGACCACGCCCACGAGCAGCGGGTGGGCGTGTCCTGCTCCTTGGACACGCCCACCGACGCTCTGAGCTGTCGCGGCAGTAGTTGGCTACCTGCGGCCCGCTGGCCCCACGCGGCCCTTTCCCTTTTCGTTCGGCCCCGCTCCGGGAGTCCGCACTCTGCTCCAGCTTCTGTCGGTCGCGCCCTGTTGGCTCGCAAAGTACATCTCAGTCGCGCTTCGGCGAGACGTGGCGCCGCTGGAAATAAAGGCTGCCGACCGCGGGACTCCCGGGCATCCCGAGCCCTCGCGGCCCAGCCGGGTCTGGGTCCCGCGTCCTCGCGGGTTCTGCTCCGGGGATGGAGCGTCTGGGAACGCTCTGGAGGCCCACTAGGTTGCCGCGGGGTGAGTGCAGGCTCGCTCCCTCGGAGGGACCAGGGCTCTGGCCTTGATCACGAGCCCAGGGCGTTTGTTTTGGTGTTAAGTTTTCATAGCTAAAACGTATGTGTATGATACCAAATAAATATTTTATATATGCGATTTGTATTGTGGCCGATGTCGATGACGAGTCTTTCACTGTGATCGGGGCCTTTCCCGCCACCAGTGTTCTCCTCCCTCCACCCCTGTTTCAGGCAAGCACCCCACGCCGCTCCCCTTTCGCCCCCCCTGGACGGCTTTTGTGTAGAGCTTGTTGCAGACTGGGTCTCTCGATTCTGTTGTTGTTTTCGAAATTATTTTATTTAAGGAAAATGCATCGCATAGTTGACACAACTGATCATGATTGTGTTCAAGAGTCTTTCAACACTCTGAAGCACTCAGGTTCACTATTTGGCCAATCCGGAGTTGAGGAAACAGACGTCCCCGCCTGCTGCTGCTCCCAGGAGCGTCTGCACCGCCTTTGTGAAGGGCCCGTTGCAGCAAATGCAGAGGCGGGCGTGTGTGTGTCCTGGGAGGGCTGGTCACAGGGGATTGTGCCCCAGGAGAAATGATCTTTACACCTTGACGGAACAAGTGGGTCTTCCCTCCAGCCTCCTACACTCCCCCCACACAGAGACCTTTGGCAGGGCAATGATTCTGTTCACGTATCTATACCGCCAGACTTGGCCCTTTAAAAGAAAACAGGAAAGTTTGTTTTGTTTGTTTTTGCTTTGTTTTTTGGGTCACACCCAGCAGCGCTCAGGGGTAAATCCTGGCTCTACTGGCAGGCATGGGGCACCGTATGGGATGCCGGGATTCGAACCACCGGCCTCTGCAATGCCTTACCTCCATGCTATCTCCGGCCCCGAAAGTTTCATTTCTTAGAAAAAAATTTCAGACAGCAGTCTTCACATAAAGGTTTTATTCTTTTTTTTTTGGGGGGGGGCCACACCCGGCGGTGCTCAGGGGTTACTCCTGGCTGTCTGCTCAGAAATAGCTGCTGGCAGGCACGGGGGGGGGGGGGGGACCATATGGGACACCGGGATTCGAACCAACCACCTTTGGTCCTGGATCGGCTGCTTGCAAGGCAAATGCCGCTGTGCTATCTCTTCGGGCCCGGTTTTATTCTTATTTACGGGGAAACACGTATACGGAATAGGAAGGTTCAAAGTTAAATAAGGAAAAACATGCCTTTTCCTCTAAGTATATAGATGATTGAAAAATGCAGTTATCATTGGGGCGGGAGAGCTAGCACTGAAGATAAAGCGCTCTTCTCGCACCTGTTAGATGCCAGTAACCAAAATGAGCCTGGAATACCACCAGGGATCACTCCTGAGCACAGAGCCAGAAGAGCCCCTGAGCACCTATGGGTATGACCAAAAAAGTAAAGTATTAAAAAAGGGAGTGGGGGATCCAGTAACAGGGAAGAAAACCTTGAATCTATTGGCTCTGGAATGAATAGCAGTGTTTATTTGCATTTAAGACTAGAGATTAGGGGCCGGGCGGTGGCGCTGGAGGTAAGGTGCCTGCCTTGCCTGCGCTAGCCTAGGACGGACCGCGGTTCGATCCCCCGGCGTCCCATATGGTCCCCCAAGAAGCCAGGAGCAACTTCTTTTTTTTTTTTTTTTTGGTTTTGGGCCACACCCGGTAACGCTCAGGGGTTACTCCTGGCTATGTGCTCAGAAGTTGAGGTTCTCAATTTAGAATTAAAAAATCAGAGATAAACATATTATTTTTGTTTGTTTTTGTGTTGGCTTACTCCTTTTTACTTCTTATTCCTTACACGAGCTCTGTGCTCTTGTGCTGGCTCTGTGTGCTGACCAGACTTGGTGCCAAGGATCGAACCCAGGCTGGCTATGTGCAAGGCAAGTGCCTTATGTTGTACCCATAAATATACATTTTTTGTTTGTTTTTAGATAGTCAGAATAAATGCCAACACATTTCTCTGCTAGAAAAGAAAGTAGCACACTTTCAATAACACTGAATCTGAGCGGTAATACAGTGGATGGGATGCTTGCCTTGCATATGAACCCACCCATTTGGTTTCCAGTTTCTGCACTAGCACAGGAGCTCTCGGGGGTTCAAAGTCCTTCCCCCATGAGCACTAACCAGAGCACTTCCTGGCACTCATAGTTCTCCCGTGAGCACTGCGGGAGCTTCCCAGAACTCATATTCCTCCCATGAGCACCACTGTAGTGCTTCCCGGAGCAAACACTCCTCTTCCCATGAGCACCAGCTAGAACGCTCCCGGGGACTCACACTCCTCCTATGAGCACTGCTGGAGTACTCTCAAGGGGTGCAAAGTGCACATTCATGGGGCTTTGTGTTCTGGTCTCCAGGGTGCTGGCATCCTCACTTGAGGTGGTCGCTGGGCTCACACATTCAGTGGTGCCTCTGCTCTGGCTATGGCTGGAGAAAGTCCATCTGCAGCTGTGGGGATGAGGTCTCGGGGGTCCCAGCCAGCACAGCGACAATGAGCAAGATGGCTGGCCCTGGATTGGGTCTCAGACTGGCAGGCCAGAACCTTTTGCCACCAGCATCACAGGCCCCAACACAATGCATGAATCTCTTGAGACTCACTACTTGTGGCCAGTGCTCACTAACTACCCCTCGCTCTGAGCTGGGGGAAGGGGTTTCTCCTCATACTGCTTGGGGGGACCATGCAGTGCTGGGGGTCCAACTCAGCTTTTTTGTTTTGTTTTGTTTTGGTTTTTGGGTCACACCCAGCGGTGCTCAGGGGTTACTCCTGGCTGTCTGCTCAGAAATAGCTCCTGGCAGGCACGGGGGACCATATGGGACACCGGGATTCGAACCAACCACCTTGGTCCTGGATCGGCTGCTTGCAAGGCAAACACCGCTGTGCTATCTCTCCGGGGCCCCAACTCAGCACTTTAAGCTGTGTGCTCCGACAGGTTGTTTTTGTGCCTTTGTTCTGATCTGTATGATAGGAGTGACATCTTCCTACCCAGCTTCTCACTCTTAACTTTCTCTTCACTCTCACATACATATATTAAAACATAGACTATATTTTGGGGCCAGAGCGATGGCGCAAAGGGTAAGACATCTGCATTGCCCGTTCTAGTTTAGGATGGACTGCGGTTCGATCCCCCGGCGTCCCATATGGTCCCCCAAGCCAGGAATGATTTCTGAGCACATAGCCAGGAGTAATCCCTGAGCATCACCGGATGTGCCCCATCCCCCCAAAAAAAAGATATACTGTATTTTATTTATTTAGTTAGTTTTTTGGGCTATACCTGGCAGCACTGACTCAGTGGTTACTCCTGGCTCTGTGTCCAGAAATTCCTCCTGGCAAGCTTGGGGGACCATATGGGATGCCAGGAATTGAACCCAGGTTGTCTCAGGCCAGCAGCATGCAAGACAAACACCCTACCACTGTGCTATCACTCCAGCCCCTATACTCCATTTTATTTAATTTATGTATACTATATTTTATTTTATTTTATTTTATTTTGGTTTTTGGGCCACACCCTGTGACGCTCAGGGGTTACTCCTGGCTATGCGCTCAGAAGTTGCTCCTGGCTTCTTGGGGGACCATATGGGACGCCGGGGGATCGAACCGAGGTCCGTCCTAGGCTAGCGCAGGCAAGGCAGGCACCTTACCTCCAGCGCCACCGCCCGGCCCCGTATACTATATTTTAAATTAAATATATTTAATTATACATATTAAATATATATTAATTTCCCCATTCGCTTTTACCTCAGCTTAATATGCAGTCTAAGGGGCCGGAGTAATAGGGCAGTTGGGAGAGCATTTGCCTGAAATTACTCTTGGCAGACAGGGGGAACTATATGGGATACCAGGGTTAGAACTTCAGGTCGGCTGCGTGCAAGGCAAACTACTTACTGTGCTATATCTCTGGCCCCTATTTCTTTACTTATTTTTGGTTTGGGTGCCACACCCAGCAGTGCTCAGGACTTACTTCTAGCTCTGCACTCAGGAATCACTCCTGGCAAGACTTGGGGTGTACCATATAGGATGCCTTGGATTAAACCCAGGTTAATTGCGTGCAAGGTGAGAACTCTATCCACTGTCCTATTGCTCAAGCCCCTCATTTATTTTTATTTTTTATTATTAGTCTTGGGCCACATTCAGCAGTGTTCAGGGCTTACTCCTGCCTCTATATTCAGGTATCACTCCTGGCAGCACTGGGGTGCTGGGAATCAAACCCAGATGGGCCATGTGCAAGCCTAGTGCCCTCCCCACTGTACTATCTCTTTTTTTTTTTTTTTTTTTTTTTTTGGTTTTTGGGCCACACCCGTTTGACGCTCAGGGGTTACTCCTGGCTATGAGCTCAGAAATCGCCCCTGGCTTGGGGAGACCATATGGGACGCCGGGGGATCGAACCTTGGTCCGTCCTACGCTAGCACTTGTAAGGCAGACACCTTACCTCTAGCGCCACCTTCCCGGCCCCTGTACTATCTCTTTGACCCTCATTATTGTCCTAATGATTCCCCAATGCCTCATGAAAGAGTAGCCTGGGGCTAGAAAAGATAGTACAGGGCCTAGAGCCCTTTGCCTTGCTTGCATTCAGGCCTTCTGGGAAGAGTCCTCAGCACTGTATATGGTTCCCTAAGGTTTGTCAGGAGTGATCCCTGACCACAGAGCAAAGAGTGCTGAGCACCTCAAATGTGAGTCCCCCAACCCCGCCAAAAAACAAGTAGCCACCCTGTAGCTAAGAACCTACATATCACACACCCATTTTTTGTTTTTGTTTTGAGGCCACACTAGGCTGTGCTCAGTGACTTCTGGCTTTCGCAGGAATCACTCCAGGCAGGGCTGGGGGCACCATCCGTAGGGGATGCTGAGGATCTAATCTGTGTCAGCAAGCACTCTCTTCTGTACTATCCTCTGGCTCCACAGGCTCATCTTTCCGTACAGAAAGTATCATTAAGCTAAGGCCCTATTGTTCGTGGACCCTGTAGACTCGAAGCTGCCCCAGATCAGGTGTGAGATGGGTTTCTGTAGTGGTGTTTTCACACCTTCCTGCTCCTTCACGCCACTCACAGAGGGCCCACCATCCCGGGAGTTGTTTGATTACTTAGGTACTGGCACCTCATGTAATCTGAAGCAGAGTTTTCTAGGAGATATTTAACTGCCTCAGTTTCCTCCTTCCTGCACAACTCGTGGCTCTCCTCAAAGAAAATTCAGCAACTTTCAACAGGTCCTTGTTAAAACTTGGAGGAGAGAGAGAGGGGAGAGAGAGCCTGAGTTCAAAGGCACGTACAATTTATAGCCCAAGTATTTGGAGGAATGTACACATTGTACTAGAAAGGAGAAGCTTACAAAATCGCACGGAGGCGAGCACCAGGAAGCTGTTAATCTTGCAGGAATTGAGACGTCCAGGAATGTGGCTGGAGCGAGGTCTCGCAATTTAGACAAGTGCAAATTTTTAGCCTTAAACAAAGGACCATTTACTTTAAGCTTTCACTGGAAATAATTGCAGAATTAAGTCCAGGAATTTTCTTTGGGGGGGGGACTCCACCCAGAGGTGCTTCAGGCTTACTCCTGGCTCTATGCTCAGGGTCATGTTTGCTGGGGCTCAGGACCACGGGATGCATTTGGTCAGCTGGCTGCAAGACAAGTGCTTCCTTAGAGTGTATGTGAGTATTTGAAGTACTGTAGAAAGGGAAAGGTTTTGTGATTGGAGTACTTTTGTCCTCCAATGAAAGGACCAAAATGAGTCGTCCCCCACCTCAAGAACCTATTGACAAGCTATCAGCAGGTGGGAGGTAATGCAGGTTTTATTGTTTTCTCAACCTTTAACTTTAAAGAACAAGAACGCGCTCCCCAGTGCAGGCCTGTCACCTCAGAGGCAGAAGCTCTACCGGGGTGCCAGGAATCCAGGTGCAGTGCTCTGATTGGGGTACAGGCATGATAAAGAGGTGCAACCTTGCCCTGTGGGGCTGAGAGTGGGAAGCGTGCTTGTGGGGGGGTGGTGGTGCAGGAGTGCTTGCTGGGGTACCAGCGTACATGGAGGGGTGTCAGGGTGCTTGCCAGCAGGCCAGGAGGCAGGTGGCCTACTTCCGTGGGAGTTTTTTGACCTCTTATGGCATGACTGCACTGATCTTCTTTCGGTCTGATCTTTTGGTGGGAATGTTCTGACCTTGACCGTTGACCTCTGACCCCTGCCTCTTAACCCTAACCCTTGACCCTTAAACCCTGACTACTGGTCCTTGACCCTTGACCCCTAACCATTGATCACAGACCCCTGACATCTGAACCATCACCCTTGACATATAATTCATAATGCTGTAAACCTGGAACCCTGACACCTAACCCCTAGCCCTTGATCGTTGACCCCCCTGAACACTGACCCTTGACCTTTGACAACAGACCATGACCCATAGACCTTGACCAAAACTTGACCCCCAAAAATCCCTTTCAGTATGAGTGTTCTGACCTTCCGGTGTGGTCCTCCGATGGGAGTGTTCTGACCTTCCAGTAAGGAAGTTCCGACCCTGACCACTGAGCTCTGCCTCTTAACCTTGACCCTTGAGCCCGGACCACTGGCCCTTGACCCTTCCCTTTGACCACTGACCAACGACTCCTAACCCTTGACGATTGATCCTGTGCCCCCTGACCCGGCACATTTGGCGTAGGGTCCAGGACCCTTAACCCCAGACCTTTTTTTTGAGTTTCGGGCCACACCCAGCGGTGCTCAGAAATCGCTGCCGGCAGGCTCGGGGCCCACAGGGAGGCCATTGGGATTCGAACCACCGTCCTGCCCTCCTGCACGCGAGGCAAACGCCCTACCTCCCTCCGTCTGAACTTGTGGTTGGTTTTCTTCCTGCTGTTGTCTTCTGTCATTCTTCCGGTCTGACCTTCGGGTGGGAATGTTCTGACCCGTGAACACTGATCGCTGACCCCCTAAACCTTGGCCCTCGAACGCTGACCCTCGACCCTGGACACCGGGGCTGAGACCCAGGAGCGCCAACCACCGATCCTCGGCCCTTGACCCTCGGCCCGCTAGGCCTTGACCCTGAACGACTGACCTCTGATCCCCTGGCCCCGTGCGACTGACCGTGGCTCCCTAGCCCCTGACCTTTGGCGAGCGGCCATGGCACTTAAGCCCGGAGCCCGAGCCCCGTGGACCCCTGGCCCTCGGGCCTTCATCCCGGACCGAGACCTCCGTCCGCTCCCACTCCTTCCGTTCGCCCGGCCCGGCGAGTGTCTCCGACCTCGGGCGGCCCTTCCCCTGCCGGCCTCCCCGCGGCCGGTGCGCGGTGTTCCGGCCTCTTCCGGGGCGGCGTCCCCGCCTTCCTTCCGCCGGGAGGCCCTTCGGGGGGGCGGAGCCGGCCGGGGAGGCGCTCGAGGGCCGCGAGCCGCGAGTCGGTCGCTCGCTCGCTCGCTCGCTCGCTCGGCCGGCCGGCCGGCGGTCATGCCGTGGACGCGCGCGCCGCCGCTGCTCCCTTCGCTGGCACGGGCGGCGTCGGGGCCGCGGGGACCCGGCTGGCTGCGGCCCGCGGGCCACGACACGGGCGTCCGCGTGTACAACAGCCTGACGCGCCGGAAGGAGCGCCTGGTCGTGGCCCGCGCGGACGCCGCCTCCTGGTAGCGCCTGCGGGAGGGAGGGCGGGCTGCGCGGCCGGGGGCCGGGGGCCGGGCTCCGACCCTCTCCTCTCCTCTCCGCCGCAGGTACAGCTGCGGGCCCACCGTCTACGACCGCGCGCACCTGGGCCACGCTTGGTGAGGCCCGACCCGGCGCGCTGCCTGCCCGTCGGGGTTCCACACACTGTGTGTGTGTGTGGCTTGTGCTTGGGCCCCCGGGACCTGAAGATCCCCCTGAGCCTCGTGTGTGTGTGTGTGTGTGTGTGTGTGTGTGTGTGTGTGTGTGTGTGTGTGTGTGTGTCTGTGTCTTGGGCCCCCGGGACCTGAAGATCCCCCTGAGCCTCGTGTGTGTGTGTGTGTGTGTGTGTGTGTGTGTGTCTTGGGCCCCCGGGACCTGAAGATCCCCCTGAGCCTCGTGTGTGTGTGTGTGTGTGTGTGTGTGTGTGTGTGTGTCTTGGGCCCCCGGGACCTGAAGATCCCCCTGAGCCTCGTGTGTGTGTGTGTGTGTGTGTGTGTTGTGTGGTGTGCCTGTGTGTGTGTGTGTGTGTGTGTGTGTGTGTCTTGGGCCCCCGGGACCTGAAGATCCCCCTGAGCCTCCTGACACCCTGGGCCGTGCCTCAGGGGACCCCCGGGCTGAGGCCGAAGTCGGCCTGCTCCCACCTCTCGGACCCTGGACCTGCCCTGTCCTGTGTTCCCCTGGGGCAAGGGGCATCAGCCCTCTTAGCTCTTCTGTGCACGCCCGACACCCCGCACCCACCGCCTGCTCCTTGTGCTCGACCCTCAAGCCTCCCCTGCCCTGTCCTGCCAGACTTTCCCAGCTTGGGGGCCCGGAGGGGACGAACGGTGATGGGGTCAGTGTCTGAGCACAGAGATCGGAGCCACAGGGACCCACGGTGTGACTGCGTGCGAGTATGCCTCAGTATGAGAGAATGAGTGTGGCTGTAGTCTGTGTGTGTTTGAGTGTGAGCAGCTCCCCAGCCTGCTTGGGAGATGGTGCTGTCCTGGCCATTGAGGTTTCTTTAGCCCAGGAGTCAGAGTGGACACAGGTGGGCACAGCCCTGAGGGCTCGGGGAGTGGCTTCATGGGGGGTCTGGGCGGTAGCCCCCGTTTCCCGTCTGCCCCCCTCCAGCTCTGTGTCGCCCTACAGCTCCTACGTCCGCTTCGACCTCATCCGGCGGGTGCTGACCCGGGTGTTCGGCTGCAACGTGGTGATGGTGATGGGGGTCACGGACGTGGATGACAAGATCATCCGCAGGGCCCGGGAGGTGAGAGACTGGGGGGACCTTTCGTCCTGGCCTGCACACTGGTGCAGTCCAGGCCCTTCCCTTGAGCGGTCCCCAAGGCTGCGTGGCCTGGTCTGGTGCCCAAGAAGAAAGAGCCGAGGAGAGAGGAGAGAACTGTGGGTGAGGGTGGGATGGGGCTGGGCTCCAGAGGCGCTACCCTGGCTGGATCTGGTCAGGGGTGGATAAGCCGGGCCTTGGGTTCTGGAGCTCTGGCTGAGGAACACCCAGGACGCTGGACATACAGGCCAGGAAGAGCTTCCGGGATCACTTGAGCACCTGCAGTCCCCAACCTTGGGTCACCCCGAGTCACGTCCATAGCAGGTGTGAAGTCAGGCATCTGTGGGGTGCTGGGCCCAGGAAGGATAGTCCTTGGCTTGAGGAGTGAGAGGCCCAACGTGAGACCAGGCCCTGGGTCTGTAAGGGCTTCTCAGGACATCCCCTCTCCTCACAAAGAACATCCCCCTGTTCTCCTACACAGATAAACATCTCTCCCCCTCCCTCCTCGTAGAAGAGGAATGTCTCTCTTTTTTTAAAATAATAGCTTTATTTAAGCACCATAGTTAACAAACATGTTTGTACAAAGTGCAGAGTACACCCCCTTCAAGTCCAACCTTCCCAGCACCAAAGCCCCCAACTCCCTCCTCCCCCACACCCAACTTTTATTTCTATCTCTCACTCACTACCACTGTCATGGTAGTTGTCATCAGTGTAGTCATTCCTCTATGAACGTCTCTCCCCTCCCTCCTTCCAGACGAATTCTCTCCTTTTCTTCTCACAGTTGAACGTCTCTCCAGCCTCCCTTGCTCGCTTTTATGAAGAGGATTTCAAGCAGGACATGGCAGCCCTAAAGGTCCATGGTGGGCCGGGGTGGGTGTGATGTGACCCCGTGGCAGCGACTGACTCACCCCTGACCCGCAGCTGTGGTGTGACCCTCTCATGTGGGGTGGCCATCCCGTCTTGCAGGTCCTCCCCCCGACGGTGTCCCTGCGGGTCACTGAGCACATCCCTCAGATCATCACCTTCATCAGCACTATTATTGCTCGGGGGCACGCGTACCCCACGGCAGGAGGTAAGCGTGATGCCAGGTGGTGTCTGCCGTCTCAAGGTGACACAGGACTGGCTGTCCTTGCCAGGCACTCAGTGTCATCACCGGCAGTCCCGGGTTCTGAGCTTGAACCGAGCACTCAGGCTGGTGCTGGGATCCAACTTGGGGGGCCTTGTGCTTGGGGTCCTGGGAACCGGATGCTTGACTGTCCCCTAGTGAGTGAGTGAGTGAGTGAGTGAGCGAGCGAGCTAGCGGAGCTGGTGCGCCCTTGAGTGCGGTGCCAACGCACATGTAGATGTGGGGGAGACCCTGGGATGCCATGACGGCTACATCTGCTTCAGGCCCGGGTCCAGGTGGTGGAGAGGAGCAGGGAGCTGCCGGTGCTCCTCTGCCGAATGCTCCTGAACCCCCTCTCCAACAGGCAGCGTCTACTTCGACGTGCAGTCCTGGGTGCGGCGTTACGGCAAGTTGGGCGTACCAGGCCCTGCGGCTGCTGGGGAGCCAGGTGAGTATCATGGTGTGCCACCCGGCGTTGGCTCCCCAATTCTAGTCGGCGTCTCTCCACTTGGGCTCTTGGGCCACCTGCTTGCTGTGTAGACAGGGCGGTGCCCAATGTGGGAGGCGACTCAGTTTGGTGCGTGTCCCTTGGCCTGTCCACACGGGGTTGGCGCCAAGCAACCTCAGTGGGTCTGTGCCCCCGTCTGTCCTCCTTACCGTGTGCCGTTAGCAGGGGACTTGGACAAGCGACACCCCAGTGATTTCGCCCTGTGGAAGGCGACCCGGCCTGGTGAGCTCAGCTGGGCCTCTCCATGGGGACCCGGGAGACCCGGTTGGCACATCGAGTGCTCCACCATCGCCAGGTACAAGGTGCCTGCGCAGGCCTTGTGGGATGCGGGCGCAGAGTGACCTGCATGAGCATTTCATATATGTGTGCTCGTGGGTGTCCGTATGTGGTCCTGAATCATGGCTTTAATTATTTTGGGTGGCTCCCTGGTGGTGTTCAAGGGCTGGGCCCACTCCTGGGACAGTTGGCTAGCCAGGGCCTGGGCATTGGAGCCCATGAGTCCTGAAGTTCTGGGGTCCCACTGGGACCTAGAGCTGTGCTCCTGGGCCTGATGATTCTCCAGCTCTACCTCTGGAAGGAAGGACACTGTCACTGGGGCGAGGTACTGAGGACAGCAGTATGCATGCAGTGCTTGCTTTGCATGTGGCCCACCCAGGCTTGACTCTTAGCACCCGTAGGGTCCCCAAGCCCTGCCAGGGGTGACCCTGTACACCCAGCTGGAGTGAGTCCTGGGCACTGCAGTGTGGCCGAAACAAACTTTCTCCGGAGAGTGCGCCCAGAGCCTCCGTGTACGAGAGCTGCCTGCCTTCCACCCCCATGGCCTCAATGGGTGTCTGGTCTGACATACCCACGCTGGACTGTGGGAATGTCTTGCTGTGTGCCAGCGAGTCGCTCAGCTTCTCTGCTGCTCCTCTGGGTGGAAGGTCTGGTTTTTGCCTCCTTTTATTATTCATTCATTCATTTATTTATTTGCTTAAGGTTTTTGGGCCACACTTGGTGGCTCTCAGAAATAGCTCCTGGATGGGACCAGAGAGATAGCATGAAGGTAGGGCATTTGCCTTGCATGCAGAAGGATGGTGGTTCGAGTCCTGCCATCTCATATGGTCCCTCGAGCCTGCCAAGAGCGATTTCTGAGCATAGAGCCAGGAGTAACCCCTGAGTGCTGCCGGGTGTGACCCAAAAACCCTCCAAAAAAGAAATCACTCCTGGTAGACTCGGGACCATATGGGATGCAAGGCAAATGCCCTTCTACTGTGCTATCACTTCAGGCCCCCCACTTTTTTTGGTTTACGGGCCACACCTGGCAGTGCTTGGGTTCCTCCTGGCTCTAGGCTAAGGTATCACTGGTGGCAGATTCTGTAGACCTGATGGGATGCCAGGGATCAAACCTGGGTCAGTTGTGTGCAAGGCAAATGCCTTCCCCACTGTACTCCGGCCCCATAAGTTGTTTTTCTGTTATGTTTTGTTTTGGTTTGGTTTTTGGGTCACACCTGACAGCGCTCAGGGGTTACTCCTGGCTCTACGTTCAGAAATCGCTCCTGGCAGGCTCGAGGGACCATATGGGATACAGGGATTCGAACCACTGTCCTTCAGCATGCAAGGCAAATGCACTACCTCCATGCTATCTCTCCAGCCCCTTGTTTTGTTTTAATATTTTTACCTTCATAGCCTAGGAAGTAACTTCTTGTTTGGGGGCCAAACCCAGTGCTCGGGCTTGACTCCTGGTGATGCTCATGGGACCTTGTGGGATGCTGGTATGGAACCCAGGCTGGCTACATTCAAGGCAAACGCCTTCCTTGTCATGCTGTGCTGTCACTTGGGCTCTGGTCTAGGAATTCTTCCAGTGCTGGAGGTTGTGCTCCCTTAGGGTGCCAGTTGGGTCGTCCGCTAGGGCCGTGAGAAGGGCCGCGGCCAACTTCCCTCCTGTCTGTCTGCAGCCTGGTGTTTGGGAGCCACCTGGACATCCACTCGGGAGGTGCCGACCTGGCTTTCCCACACCACGAGAACGAGATCGCCCAGTGTGAGGTTTTCCACCAGTGTGAGCAGTGGGGCAACTACTTCCTACACTCAGGTGACCGCAGGACACCGGCACCCCAGGTGTCACCAGCCCCTGACCCATGCAGACCATGGAAGCTGTGAAGCCCCAGGTTGGCCTCAGCTTTTCAGGGTGTGGCACGGAATTGTGGCCCTCTGAGCTCTGCCAGGGCCTCCTCACGGCTTATCTGAGAACCTCACTTGCATTCACGGGTGACCCCTCAGGCCCCCTTCGTTGTTTGCCACAGAGCAAGTGGGGGTTTTCCGTGACGCTGGGCTCGCTCGTCCCCGGAGGGAGCACCTGTGCCCTGCCACCTGCAGGGATGACAAGGACAGAGTCTTGTGGGGACCCTGACTGTCTCGGGCCTTGTCAACCCTCGTGGCTCCTGGAGGCTCCTGCTGACCCCAGTCTTGCCCCCTCACTGCAGTGAGGCTCCATGGTTCCCGGTGCCTTTTGGGTGTACATGTCCTGGGCCAGGTCCCGTTCTAGGAGCTTCTCTGGAGGCAGCAGAGAAGGTTCTGGAACCTCCGCTCCTACATGGTGCAGTTTGCTGGGGAGACACTTTCCCACCTTTCATGCAGAGCCCTGGGGAGAGGTGGAGCCCCTAGGTCTGGACTAGCGGGTGGAGGTGATGGATCTGTCCTCAGGTCCTCAGATCGTGCAGAGCTCCCACGAAGGCCAGGGTGCTCCCACCGATGGAAGAGTGCTCCGGGTGGGCCAGGTTTCTCCCATGAGGGTCATCAGCCCAGCCTGCAATTAGAGCACGGCCCGATGGCGCCTCCTGCTGTCTTCTAGGCCATTTGCACGTGAAAGGCCAAGCAGAAAAGATGTCCAAGTCCCTGAAGAACTTCATCACCATCAAGGTGAGTCCCTGAAGACCAACTCACCGAGTCACCAGCGGGGCGAGGACCCTATCCTGGTGGGGCACCTGACCCCTCTCTTTCTCCTCATCCTGCACCTGCACCGACTGGCCACACGCCTCACTTCCTGCACCCCATGTCCCTACTTCTCGGACCATACCACTGTGTGTCTGCAGCCTGGATCTATGTGTGGCCCTTCTGGGGGAGCTCCTGGTCTCAGACTGGCTGTCCCAGCCCTGCCAGTAAGACCCTGGCCCTGTGGAACTGATTTCAGGGCTCAGACATCCCAGGCTGGGGACCGCAGTTGATTGATGGGATCACTGTCCCCCCAGGACTTCCTGAAAACCTGCTCCCCTGATGTCTTCCGGCTCTTCTGCATGCGGACCAGCTACCGGGCAGGTGAGGGGTGTGGTACAGCTGGTTCCCTCATTCCATCCCCGGGTGTGGCCCTGTGCAGCACTGGCATCCAGTGAGCCTGAGCAGAGGGGAGGTGGGGATCCCCAGTTGGGAAAATATACCCAAGCCCTAATCCCCAAGCTATTTCTGTGGCACAGCCCTGTGTCCCCACTGTCCCGGCAGCCCCTGCGCTGGTCTGGCTGCCCTCTTCATGCCTTCTCCCCTCTTCAACTGAACCCCAGCAGGATGTGCTGCTATTGTGGGACACCCCTAATCACCCTCTTGCCCCTCAGCCATTGACTACAGCGACGGGGCCGTACAGGAAGCACAGCGCCTCCTGCTGGCCGTGGCTGCCTTCCTGGAGGACGCGCGGGCCTACATGCGGGGCCAGCTGGTGTGCGGGCCCATCCAGGAGGACCAGCTGTGGGACAGGTGTGGCGGGCAAGGGCGAGGATGGATGGTGCGGGTTGCCTTGGTGGTGGCAAGCAGAGGACGAACCCCGGGGTCGCCTGGGCCCCTGCACGTAGGTCAGCCACACCTCGAGCTTAGCTGTGCCCAGGCTAGGCTGAGCGGACCTGTGCCTGCAGGCTCGGTCATACCAGGCAGGCTGTGAAGGCGGCACTGGCGGACGACTTCAACATGCCCCGAGCGCTGGACGCGACCATGGAGCTGGTCGGCCACGGCAACCGGCAGCTGAAGGCCCTCGCCCAGGTAGTGGGGGGCGTGCACTGTGTCCCCGGGGCAGTGGAGTTTCCTGTCTGGCCCCCGTCCTTGTCCCCTGGGTTGGTGGTGTTCCCTGTCTCACTCACATCCCTGCCCCTCAGGAGCCGGGAGGCCCCAGGAGTGCGGCCGTGTTCGGCTCTATTGTCTCCTTCCTAGAGGAGTTCTTCGAGGTGATGGGGGTATCCCTGACCAGCAGGCAGGTGAGTTTCCATCTGGGGTGCCCGCGGGGTATGGACATCTGGCGGTGTCTCTTGCTCAAGCCTGCCCGCAGCCTCCCGTGTCTTACTAGGAAGGTCGCCCAGGGCGGCTCTGCTCGTGAGTGTCTTTGTGGCACTGCCCCTTCTCCTGGGGCCCCCTTCAATCCAGCTCCCACATCTCTGCAGGGCCCTCTGTGGGCTCTGAGACTCATCCAGGTCAAGGGGGCGTGTGCACCCAGGGATGAGCCAGCCCCACCCCCGCCCGAGACACTTCCCTTCTCCAGCAAACACCACAGCTGCTCTCCCTGAGCCCCCAGTCCCTGGCCATGGGATAGTTGGCCTTGGGGGGCCCCGGGCTCCATCTCTGGTGGGGTCTGTGAAGTAAGGCTGGCGAGAAATGCCCAGGTTCTGCCAGGGTGGGGTCTCCCCTCTGGTTCCCGGCCTCGCTCACACGCCCTGTCAGTGTGTCACAGGGGACAGCACAGAGGCCACCCTGCACGGGGTGCTGGAGGAGCTGGTCTGCTTCCGGGGCCTTGTGCGCCAGGTGGCCCTGGGCCCCGGACTGACCCCTGGTGACGGCCCAAGGCAACAACTTCTGGAGGCCTGCGACAGCCTTCGGCAGGGCCTGGCCACCCACGGGGTCTGCATTAAGGTGAGCATTCCTGGCAGTGGGGCCAGCTCTAAGGGACAGAGGTGGGGCCTCCCCTGTCCCCTCCCCAGCCCAGCTCAGCCCCCCCCCCCTGTAGGACCGGAGCGGCACCTCCACCTGGGAGTTCCAGGAGCAGAAGGGCCCTGCCAGGAACTGAGATCGCAGGGAACTGGTTTTAGGCTAGCACCTGTGGCTCCTTCCCTGAAAGTTTGTATTAAAGGATTGTGGCTGCTTGGTGCCGAGACCAACTCTGCCTGTCTGTCCTGTCTCCCTGTCCCACCCAGGCCCAGGGTGACGCTGAGCTAGGAGCCATAGGGGCCCTTTCCTCCCTCCCTCCAAGTCAGCAGAGCTCCTGCTCTGGAGTGTGATGGGAATGGAAGTAAGAACAAGGACATGCTCTGCTGAAGTCCGCTAGGATCGGGGCTTGAGCAAGATGCCCTTGTGTCCCACAGTGCCTGTGTGGATAAGCTGGCAGGGGCAGCAGGCAGAAGTCTGGACAGATGCGTCTTCATACGTGGCTGTAGGGAGCTGCAGGGGACACAGCTGCACCTAGATACCATGTAGGTTGGTAGGTGGATGATGGTTAGTTGCTAAGTGGGTGAAGAATAATAAGTAGGTGGGTTGGTAGGTGAGTTAAGGAGAGGTGTGGGTATGTGAAGGTAATTCTGTGTGGTCTCAGCTTGCAGTTTGGCACAAGAAATCAGAGTCAAGGGAAAAGGTTCATTTTGGCCAGGGGGTGTCATCTTGGATCTTACTGAGACAGCCAGGCTACTTTCTCTGTTGCTTTCCCTGCCACTTTCTGTTTGTTTCTTTTGGGCCACACCCGGTGATGCTCAGGGCTTACTTCTGGCCCTACGCTCAGAAATCGCTCCTGACAGGCTCAGGGGACCATATGGGATGCCAGGATTTGAACCACCATCCTTCAGCATGCAAGGCAAATATTCTACCTCCATGCTATCTCTCTGGCCCCCCTCCCTGCCACTTTTATTAGGCAGAATTTAACAAATCACCTGGGGTCAGGGTTGACATAAATAAGGGTATTTGTGTTAATTAACTAAAAAAAAAGTGAAAGGGGCCAGAGCGATAGCTGAGTGTAGGGCATTTGCCTTGCACACAGCCAACCCAGGACAAAATGAGTTTGATCCCTGGCATCTCATACGGTCCCCCGAATCTGCCAGGAGCGATTTCTGAGTGCTGGCAGAAGTAACCCCTAAGCGCTGCTCGGTGTGGCCAAAAAAAACAAGACAAAAACAAAGGTGAAAGGAAAAAGTAAAGTGGTTTTACAGATGTATGACAGTTCCCCCTCTTCTACTTAAAGGACCCTTGGGTGGGGAAAATATCCGATAGTGATCAACTGAAGAAGTAATCTGTTGGTGAAGAGCAGTCAGGGTGATGATTGCCTGTGACTGCTGCTCAGAATCACTAGTCAAATATCCACTCGAAGAAGGCGATTCATGTGGTCAGCTCGATTGCAAGCTCTCATACCATGACTCTCAGAGCATGAAGCTGAAAAGATACAGGAGGGGAATGCTCAAGGCCAAACAGGAAGGTGTTAGAGGGGTAGAGAAAGGGAATTTTTACAGCACGTACAGACATCTACACATCCACAGAGAATCAGCGTCCTCAATTGACTTGCAGCTGATTGAGGGGCCTCGGGCCTCTCACAAAGCACCTTCTGCAGAAGAGTGGTGGGGGTAGTGGCATCTGGGATGCTGTTCTGAGACTTCGGCTCACTCCCCTTCACTGCCTGGTTCTGTCCTGCCTGAGGGGACCTCAGCTGGACAAAGCCAAAAAGTTCGATTCAGTGGAGCTTACGTCGATTGAGAACATAGCTGGCTGCCTTGCACTTGTATTCTCCCTGTTTCAGTTACATTAGAAGCTTGTGGACCGTTATGTCCTTTCACGGTATCAAATGCCACAATCTTCCCATAGCAAATGCTGTGCAAAGACTCTGGGGTTTACTCCTATTTATTTATTTATTTATTTATTTATTTATTTATTTATTTTGGTGTTGGGGCCACACCCAGCGACGTTCAGGGGTTACTCCTGGGTCTGCGCTCAGAAATCACTCCTGGCAGGCTTTGGGGACCAGGTGGGATGTGGGAGATCGAACCTGTGTCCTTCCCAGATCGGCCTCATGCAAGGCAAGTGCCCTACCGCTGTGCTATCACTCTGGCTGGCCCTTGGTCTCTGAATACCCGTCTGGTAAAAAAAGATAATCCTACTTAATACCATTTGTGTTAATGACTCTATAGCCATTTCAAACATTGAACCTTTTTTTGGTTTTTGGGCCACACCCAGCGTTGCTCAGGGGTTACTCCTGGCTGTCTGCTCAGAAATAGCTCCTGGCAGGCACGGGGGACCCTATGGGACACTGGGATTCGAACCAACCAACTTTGGTCCTGGATCAGCTGCTTGCAAGGCAAACACCTTTGGTCCTGGATCAGCTGCTTGCAAGGCAAACACCGCTGTGCTATCTCTCCGGGCCCAAACATTGAACCTTTTAACAATTTAACAGTACCTAAGACTTGGATTGCCAGCATTTGCTTATCCGTCTCCACATCACTTATCCCACTGGGTCTTGTACTGACCCTGAGAGAGTTCTTTTTTTTTTCTTTTTTTGGTTTTTGGACCACACCTGGCGGTGCTCAGGGGTTACTCTTGGCTATCCGCTCAGAAATAGCTCCTGGCAGGCACCGGGATTCAAACCAACTGCCTTAGGTCCTACATTGGCTTGCTTGCAAGGCAAACACCGCTGTGTTCTCTCTCTCTGGCCCCACCTGGGAGAGTTCTTGAGTAAGGACTCTTTGCTATTGTAAAAGCACTCTTCCCTTGGGGCATTGTGTGGGAGAGTTTGTTTGTTTGTTTGTTTGTTTTTGGCTCACACCCGGCAGTGCTTAGGGGTTACTCCTGGCTCTACACTCAGAAATTGCTCCTGACATGCTCGGGGACCATATGGGATGCTGGGATTCGAACCATCGTCCTTCTGCATTCAAGGCAAATGCCCTACCTTCATGCTATATCGCTGGCCCCCGTGTGGGAGAATTTTTAACGTGTGTGCCACATTCAGTTTATCTTGAAAAATGTTGGTAAATAACCCAGAGTAGCGAGAGGCAACTCAAAAGGGGGCTTATGTAATACTCCAGGAGAGGGTGTAGCACATTCGGTTGGTAGTGGTGATACCAGTTCCGTTATCTAGTCCCCTGAGGAATTTGTTAGTCCACTCACTGTTTTGAAGTTTTCAAGTCCCTGTTCAGGTGCCAATATTGTGGGTTGGTAGGATGGACGATGACAGATAGGTAGGTAGATCGGGAGGTGGATGACGGATCGTTGGGTTGGTGGTATGGACACTGGATAGGTAAGTGAGTTGGTAGGTGGGTGAAGGAGAGGTAGTTGGGCTGTTGGGATGGAAGATAGATGATTCCTAGGATGGACGAGTTAAGAATGTGCTTTTCCCTGTTAGTTTTCATGCTTACAGAACTCATCTGCTCTGACCCGGGGGAGCCTGTGGATATGTTAGGCCACTGCAGGGTGCTCCCAGGTGGAAATGCATACACCGACTACATTCCTACTTCCTACTTCCACGATACACTCCCATCTACCCGCATCCACACATGCCCAGTAGCCCAGGAACCCCGCCAGGAGGGGTCAGAGGGAGATGGGAATTTCCAGCAGAAAGGAGCATCCTCGGTAGCCCTGGGAAGCCCGGGAAAGGCCCCTCTCCACCGAAGCGGCCCAGAACACCACGATGAGTGAGTGCAGTGCCCTGACCAGCTGTGACCCATGTCCCAGGCCTGGACTCCTGACCCCCTTGGTCCCTAGGGCTCAGAAGAGGCTGGGGACAGGCCCTGCCCACAGATGGCCCTACCACCGCAAATGACCAGTCCCCTCACAGACTGCCAGGACAGAACCGATTCCTCTGAAAGGCAATTATTTTGATTTTTTGTTTGTTTTTGGGCCACACCCGGTGACATGCTCAGGGGTTACTCCTGGCTATGCATTCAGAAATCGCTCCTGGTTAGGGGACCATATGGGACGCCAGGGGAATCGAACTGCGGACTGTCCTAGGCCAGCACGGGCAAGGCAGACACTTTACCACTTGCACCACCGCTCCAGCCCCAATTATTTTGTTCTTTTGTTTTTGTTTTTGTTTTGGGGTCACACCCAGCAGTGCTCAGGAGTTACTTTTTTTTTTTTTTGGTTTTCTGGGCCACACCCGGTGGCTATGTGTTCAGAAATCGCTCCTGGCTTGGGGGACCATATGGGATGCCGGGGGATCAAACCACGGACCATCCTAGGCTAGCATGGGCAAGGCAGACGCCTTACCACTTGCACAACCGCTCCAGCCCCAATTGTTTTAATTTTTAAAGTTTTCGCTTCAGCAACATAGTAAAGACAGTGGAAGCCTCATGCCTCAAACCTGGGGGACTGGGGAATGTATGTCTGGAAGCAACCCATACCAGATTAGGGAGATAAAACAGGTTCAGGAATTCCACCACAAGCTAGCTGCAAGCAGGGAAAAGGTACCAGCAAAAAATGATCAATTGGGGCCGGGAAGGTGGCGCTAGAGGTAAGGTGTCTGCTTGCAAGCGCTAGCGCGGTTCGATCCCCCAAGCCAGGGGCGATTTCTGAGCGCATAGCCAGGAGTAACTCCTGAGCGTCAAACGGGTGTGGCCCAAAAACCAAAAAAAAAAAAGATCAATTATAAAATTACCAAACTTAGGCATTTATGGTATGTTAAGCATTACACAGACACAGATGGTAGCCACAGGGTTAAACAACATTGTGGATCAACACTGATACAAACCCGCCACCTATATATTCTGAACATTTCAGTATTTTCCATAAATTCTTTGTTCTACAGTCATTAGTTTCACTACCCTAAACAGAAACCATAGAAATCGCTCTTTTCCCATTAATCATATCTTCACTTGCACCCCATAAGATTTCCTGGTAAACAACAGAATCATCTATTGAAACTTAAGCATTGCTACAAGAGGACCTAAAAGACCAAAACTTTCCTGTGGTGTTAAGTCCATTGATTAGTGGCTGACTATTATGTGAATACTTTCAGTATGGGACAGGCAGGAGGTGATTCGGTGTTGTTTTTTTAATATAATTTTTATTTTGATCACAGTGGCTTACATATTGTTGACAATAACATTTTAGGTACATATTTATCGGTGTTTTTTAACTATAGGAAGCAAGGACAAAAATGTTTCCCGTGGAAACCGTGTACTTCCGAGAAAAAAAAAAGTGCTAGTAACAGTTAATTTTACTGTAAATTCTTCCAAGCCAAATAAGATCGTAAATTCTTCCAATCTTGGGAAAGGCAACTTAGGGTAAGGTTTGTTCTAGCAATAGCTGTCTAACAGCAAGGGCATAGGCAGTTTTTTTTATCCATACTGCTAAGCATTGTTCAATCCCATTAGACATTAATTTTATTTTTAGTGAGCTCATGTTGCTATCCTGCCAAGTGCTCAACTAGGGCACCACGGGCTTTTCCTCGGCAACATCTGCCAGAACCACACCCCCTTTTCGGGGGAGAGTGTTCCTGAGTGCCCGGGATAGGCAGTTGTCTGGGCCCTGCATCCAAGGTGCCCACTTGGTCTGGTGTCCCTGGAAGCCGCTCCTGCAGCCCCACCGCGAGCACACTGCTCGACAGTCTCCCAAAGGCCTTAAACCAGAACCACATGAGACAGGACACAGGGATGGCACTAGACTTGAGTGGCCTAGGGGGGCTCAATCCCTAGAACCCAACACGGAGATCCGCCAGGAGACCAGACTACACCACCAGCAGTGGCCCAAAAACAAATGGTAAAAAAGAACGAGAGGCCAGAGAGATAGCAGAGGTAGAGCGTTTGCCTTGCACGCAGCCGATCCAGGATGGACGGTAATTCGAATCCTGGCATCCTATATGGTCCCCCGAGCTTGCTAGGAGTGATTTCTGAGCGCAGAGCCAGGGGTTACCCCTGAACGCCTCCGTGTGTGGCCTCCCCCCCAAAATAAATAACGAGGAATCCTGCCACCACTGTGCAGAGAGTGGGCAGGGAACAGGTAAGGAGGGTGTATGGCACCATGTGACCCCGAGACCCTAGACAGCTCAGATAGGCCCACACTGGGCTCACCTTGTTGGGAGGCTTGCAAGGGCCTTCACTGAGGCTTAGCAGGAGGTAGAGAATGGACTAGACTTTCCGAAAAATGCCCTGTGGGGACGGCACCCCGGCACCCAGGCCGGCCCCTCCCCAAAACTAACAGAACTGAGTGGGCCACACCCAGTAATGCTCAGGATCAGTGCTAGTTGGCTTGGGGGATCAAATGGGGGGAGGTAGCTATGTGCCAGGCCCCCACCCCACATTAGCTATCAGACTACGTAACTAAGGAGTGGCCAGGAGCCAACGCCCAGCTAGTCTGGGGCCTCACTGGGAAGCCAGAGGCCCACCTGTGAGTGCAGCTTTCGGTGCAGCTCTGAGAATAGGGCTGTATCCCTGCCGCTCTCCAGGGCGGCTCTCAAAGGTTTAGTCTCAGCAATCAGGAGTCCCAACCGAGCTCAAATGGGAACTCAGTGTTACAAGTTTATTCTTTGTCTATTGTCCAGCCCACACAGGGTGAACTCAGGGATCACTCCTGGTGAGGCTTAGGAACCGCTGGACTGGTGGGAAGCTTTGAGCCTCAAACACCCTGCCTCCTATATTGTCTCTGTGCCCCCTAGTGTTATAAGTATAAACCAAGAGCTTTTAAGTAACAACTCAAGTAAAATTGGCACAAAGCGGTGGGAAGCTCCACAGAAGAGCGCCTGGGCTGCAGGTGTGCTCCAGACGCTAATTCTGACCCAGCAAACATCAGAAAATGGAAAAGGCAGGCTAGTGCTCAGATTGTAAAGTCAAAGAATTTCTCTGCAGCTTCCCGAGGACTCCACCCGTTCCTTAATCCCAAGCACTTGCCCTTGACATTTTGACTTACCTAAATCTTGCCAAAATGTAACTGAGCAAATGTCAAAGGAACCACCCTACTGTGAAAGCTATTTAAAGGTTTGTTAAATCTGGTTCGGGGCGCGCTCGTCCTCTGGGGGAGCCCCTGCATGCTTGTAAATAAAGAAAACCCCTCGTTTTTGCATGGTCTCTGCCTCTTGGAGTCATTAGAGGGGTGCGTGTGGAGTTCAGAGGTGGCCCTTAGTCATGTGGAGCCCTCAGCTGCAGGTTCCTCCACCCGGTGCCTGCACTGGGGCAAAACTCGGGGTCATGCCTCCAGCCCGGTCTACACGGGCAAGACTCGGGGCCCAG